>NC_142063.1:19316631-19671631 GCF_059756535.1 Pantherophis guttatus
GGACTTGGAGCCCAACTCTGTCACCCAAATCTTGGCTGGGGGGGGGGGGGTTTCAAGGAAGTCTGATCCGTGGCTTCTAAAGCTTTGGTGTCTGCTAGGAAGAAGGGATGGGGTGGGGGTGGGGTCGTCTCGAAGTGAAGTGGGCGGAGTGCCATTGCTCAGCCTGCCCCTGAACCATGGGGGGGGGGGAGTCTCCACATTACGAATGCCGCTTTCCGTAACTCAGCGAAAGGACTGGAGCATTAAAATGTAGGCACTTGAACCAGTCCTAGATGGCTTCTAGGCTCCACCTTGGGGCTTGCATGTCTGGTGGGGTAGGGGCAAGTAGAATGGAGTTCTCTATGAAGGGGCAATGATGGAAGGGGGCATCTCCCTCCTCTGCTCCTACCGAATCTATTTTTTATTTCCTTCCTCATGTCCTGAAAGGTTTCTGTGTAAGGCCCCACTTTGCACCATCCCGTCACAGTGGATTGGATAGTCACAATAATCCTCTCCACACAAATTACAGATACACTCTAGATTTACCTTCCTTATCCACCCTCCACCCTCCCGTTCCTTTTTTTCCTCTCCCCTCCTCTTCAAAAGTGCATTTCCTACAAAAAAAAAATAATAAATGTGCAATCCGTATTAGCAGTCATCAAAATCATCTCGAAGCTGGTCTACAAGGGCATGCATAGCTCTTTGTACACAAGGTTGGAAGCTCAGGAGGGGGGAGGGGGAGAGAAAGCGAAGCCCTGCTGATCCACTGACCGCCGCGCCCCCCCCCAACTCAACCGTCTTCCTGTCCCCCAAGTCAGAGATTCAACAAGTCACACAGGTCCCTGCTGGTGTTCAATCAGACTGGCTGCCCGCCTTTTGAAGAAAGGATGTTAAAGCTGGGCGGAAGCCATCTTGAAGGGAACCTGTAGGCTGTGGGTGCCATGTCCTCACCCCCCACCTCCGAGAGCAATTCCTTCCCCATAAGAGAACAGGCTGACAAAAGTCCATACAGGCTGAGAAGAAAGAGCCCATCTCTCAGCCTTGGTCCAACTTTAAGGCAAGGGTTAGACAGACCTATGGTCATGGCAGAGTTGCAGCAAGGGGAGTGCTGTTGAAACACAGTGTAATAGCAAATTCTTTCCTGACCCCACCTTTGAAGAAATGCCCACCCGCCCCGTCCCCCCTTTTCCCCCAGAGTTCATTCCAGCCCAATGAACGACACATGCGTGGTTTCAACATTCACAGCCAAGTTCCAATGTCTCCCCGCCCCCAGACAAAAAAAAAAAAAAAATCAAAACCCGCCACCATTCCAAACCATCTGGTTCAGGATTGCACTAAGTCATCAACAAAGTTAAATTTAAGTGGCTTGCATCTGTTCCCTTCTCCCACAATAACAGACTCTTTGTCAAACCAACCCCGCCTCCTTCCCCTTCCCCACCCCACACCATTGGCACTCAAACCCATTCAAAAAAATAAAAATAAAAATAAAAATGGGGGATGTCTTTTTGACACTAAAGCGCAAAGCATTCTGGGAGAGGAGTGCAGAAAACAAGCCACGTGTCCCCTTCTTCTCCACCAAAGAAGTCCTGGCTCACACCACGTCAGTAAGTGAGGGAGACCAGCAAGCCCCCATCTGAAAGCAACACATAGATTTCCGGGGGGTGGGGGTGGGGGTGGGGAGGAGGACAATTTCAATACACTGAAAAGGTGCCCAGCATTTTAATCTTTTCCCTCTCTCTTGAGGGGGGGGAATTAGCTCACGTTGCATCTTGACCTTGGCCCGACTTTAGCTGCTTGACCAGTCTAGATGGCTTGTAGTGCAGTCTCTTGGTCGCGCTGACCCCATTACCAAAGGAGGAGAAGCAGGGAGGGTGTTGAGCGTAGAAAAAGAGAGAGAGGGGAGGGAGGGCTCTGCAGCAGGCCAGATTAAATTCCACACACCCCCCCACTCAACAAGAGATGGAGAAAATAATCAGAAACTTTTGCATATACATCCCTTTTGAGTATGAGACAGACAGGATTTCCAGCTGGCCACCGACTGGCAGGGAGGATGGGGGAAAACCAGGCCCTCTGAAAGGCGTGTAGTGCTTCTGGCCAAAAAGCCTCCCCTGGGAGAGCTGCCTGCTTGAATTTTGCTCGTTTTCAGGAAAGTCGCAGTCGGCATGGCTGGAAAGCAGGGTCTATTTTTTCTTTATCTTTTAAAAAGAAGTTTGAGCTTTTCCCCTTCCCTTCCTTCCGTCCTTCTGTGATGTCTCTTCATGATGTTGATGTTAATCCGTGCTCTTTCTTTTCTTTTCTTTCTTTCTCTCTTTCTCTCTCTCTCCATGCTGCCCCCAAGGTTTGGGCCAGGGGTGGGAGGGCTGCACTGTTCTCCTCAAAGGAAGCCCAAAGCCCGGGGGAGGAAAGGAAGATGATGATGATGATGCAGATGGAAGCTGCAACTAGCCTAGGTACCAGGACTGGAAGAAGATTGAAAACGAATTACTAAAGTGGAAAGGGAACTTAGATCTCCACGTTTCCTCACCCACCCACTTACCTAAGCATCTATTCACAGTGACATCTAAGTGGAATGGGCATTTTGACACTAACTTCAACATTTAGCGAAAAGGGGTTCACCCGTATCATAGCAGCCACCTTCTGTAAGAAATGAAGACCATTTTCCTTGAGCGAGTCTCCCTGCTTAGATATTTATAACGAACTCCCTTCCCTCCATCTGGCTGCTATAGTGACTTATAAGGGGCACTATTTGTAGCTCAGGGTTGACATGAAGGGTTCTTGGTGCTCTCTGAGCCTGCTTGTTTTCTTACAGACATTTCATTACCCAAATTAGGTAACATCATGCTAATCACTGCTAAACCCTGATGATGTTACCTAGTTTAGGTAATGAAACGCCTGCAAGAAAATAACTGAATTCAGAGAGCACCAAGGACTCCTCATAGTGCTTTCTTCTTTCTTTCTTTCTTTCTTTCTTTCTTTCTTTCTTTCTTTCTTTCTTTCCTTCTCTTCCTTCCTTCCTGTCCCACCTTGATTACTTCTATAAATAAAGGCAGTAAACACACATTATATTCCTTCCTCCTCCTATTTTTCTCACAACTACCACCTTTGGCTGAGAGAGAGTGACTGTCCCAAAGTCATACAGCCGAATTTCATGCCTAAGGCAGGACTAGAACTCACAGTTTCCCAGTTTCTAGCCTGGTGCCTTAATCACTAGACCAGACCATAAGCACACCCACAGGTTGGCTTTGATGTCCTTCCCCGCACTTCGATTCCCAGAATTCTCCAGCCAACCATGAGTCTGGAATTCTGGGAGTTTAAGTCCGTACATCTTAAAGTTGCTGAGGCTGGTAAACATTGATATAGGCAGCGGCTCGTGGGGATATTTCCAGAACTGGTTAGTGGACCATTTTGCAACCAAGGAAAGGAGATTGTATGGATTTGCCCACTGCTCCAAATGCAGCAACCCATGAGGAAAAAAAACCTACATTCCCAGTAAATTTTAGGATGTTCCTTATGCCTAGGATTTTCCTGGATGTACTTTGTGGAGAACAGGTGTTGGGACAATATGGTCACTATACTTGCGAAGTATGATGAAGTCCAAAATTAAGGTTAAAATAAACAGAACTATTTCCAACTGCTTTTTTTTTTTTTGTTACTGCTTTCGAAAATGAATCTGCCAAGTCTAGTTATAAATCAAAGTGAAGGAAATTTGGCCACTGGCTGGATGAAAAGGGAAAAATAAACAACTTAGTCCAGGATAAGAGCCAGATAGCAACCTTTGGAGTGTCCACAAAGAGGACACAAATAAAACTTCACTGCCCCCTCCCACCTCCTTCCGGGAATTTAGAGAGAGACTGCTCTGAGAATACAGAATTTATATACTCATTAGAAGTACCAAGTAGAGCCTGGACAAAGTTCAAACTTTGATGATTCCAGCCAGCCATGCTTTTTTCATAACGGATCTCCAGGTTGTCTCGTTTTTCCCAACTGTCAGCCAACAGAATTTGGATGCAAACTACCCCCTCATGGTTAGGATCTAAGACATTCATTCATTAAGTGGCCTTGCTTCCAAGAATCTGTCTGGTCCAAAGCCAACTGGATCTTCTGACCAACTTCCCATTTAGCTACAGTGAGTCCTCGCATCTAAATTGGATAGTAAAAACAATAGTAGGTCAGGACCCCAGGTCAAGATTTTGTCAATGGAAGACTTTTCTTACAATTCTGGCGTCAGATAATTCATAACTCTCAAAGACAGGATGTATTTCATTAAAAGGAAAGGAAAGGAAAGGAAGGCTTCTCAGGAACTAGCAGCTGATGAGTGAATCAGAGTGTACATACAAGTCAGGATTTTGTGAAGCAGCAAACGAGTATAGCGATATTTCAATGCTGAATTTTTAACACTGAATGAAATGGAGGTCAGGGCCCTGGACAAATTTGCCATCTGTTCTGGGGATTTTTTAATCTGGCTGCCAGTTCCAAAAAGTCCTCTATTTACTATCTCCTGAGCAGAAGTACGAGCAAAACTCTTCTCTGTCGGGATTGCAAGCAGCAAAAGGGTTCAGTCTCAATTTCCCGTCAAATACCTCTGCTTGGTAAACAACAAAACAGATGAATGCTTGTAACTTCCCCTCGGCCTTCCAACTCAGTGCTGCCAAAGCTCTAATTTGCTCCTCGGTTTTGCCGAGTGGGGCTTTATAATTTGTGGGATGACTTTGGAAGCAGGAAACTAGAGAGAGTGGAGGTCAACAGATCATGACCGCACAAAGAGGGAAACGGCCCACAAAAGCCACGCTAAGGATGTGCCCGTGAACCAGAGCAGCTTTAGGATGGCTTGAAGAGATCCAACAATAGAGGAGGGATGTTTGGCAAATGTGTGAGGAAGAGAAAGAAGAAATGAGGAAGGTTTGATGGCTCTGAGTCCTGCTTGAAATCAGTGATCATTTACAAGCTGTCCTGACAAACTTTTTTTTAAAAAACTGAATGACAGAGTTGGAAGGGATCTTGGAGGTCTTCTAGTCCAACCCTCTATTTAGGCAGGAACCCCTATACCACTTTGGACAAATGGTTGTCCAAATTTCTCCTTAACTCTAGGTTGGTTCTTGATTAGTTTCCATCCATTCTTGTCCTGCCTTTGGAGAATAGGTTGACCCCTTCTACTTTGTGGCAGCCCCTCAGATATTGCAACACTGATATCATGCCACCCCTAGTCCTTCTTTTCATTAAACTAGATATACCAAATTCCTACAATTGTTCTTCATATTCAGTAGACATTGGATATCAAAACCTGAAGCCCTGAAATTAAAGTGGGCATCTAAAAGCCATGAATGTAACCTTCAGAACATTTCCCAAAATTGCCAATATTGTAACTTTTAATGGGACCAGAAGAAACAGGCTTACTATATTTGAGCTGCCAAAATCCAGATCACCACAAAGTTGCAGGAAAGAGGTATTAGGTATCTCAGTGCTGCTATTAGTGGTTCTCCAGATTTTTGCAGGCCAAATATGTAACCCCCGTGGAAACAAAATCATTAGAATACATGTAATCAGGAATCTGGGAGTACCTTTTCCAATGGTTGCAGCATATGAAATCTTGGGCCTTTTAATAAAAGACCTAGAAGATTTTTCGTTGGAAAAAGTGCTCCCAAGAATCCTATTTTTTTTTCAGGGGTGGGGCGGGGGGTATGATATACTACCATGGTTCTTCCCCTATACAGTATAAAACACATAAGAAGACATCATAACGTTGATATCTTATTACCATTAAATTAAATTATAAAATATTGTTTATGTTTGACTTTGCCCTTCTGGATTCTCTGTTCTTGTCTGACTTTCATTGTGTAATATAGCCCACAACCTAAATAAATATGTTGATTTGGGTGAGAGGTGCCTTCATGTCAGTGAAGTCTGCCTGGACTGATTTTCTTGGCAAGCTTTCAGAAGCGTTTTGCTATTGCTTTTTACTTCCAAGGGTTGATGGAGAGGTAATGGTCCAAGATCTCCCAGCTGGCTTCATATCTAAGACAAGACTAGAACTCACGTTCTTGTTTCTAACCTGGTTCCATAACCACTAGACCAAACTGCCTCTCACATATCACTGAGGTTGCCAAATATGTTGAGCACCCCTACAAATACATCCCTTCCAATGATGCTTTTTTTTCATGGCTGCAGAAAGGAGTTGTGTATGAAGGACCAGTAGATTTTAAACTCCCCCAACCAGTATTGGGTTGCTACTGGTTCTCCATGATCCAGGCGAGCCGGTAGCAACGATGACGAGGTACGAGCGAATTGGTTCGCTCCGACTGTCAGCTGGGCCCTCCCAGCCACCCCTGTGCTACACCTACCTATATTTGTTCGTTTTTAGCCCAGCTGATAGGCGCAGAAGAGCGGATTGCAGTGCCTCAGCTGTTCTGAAATGGAATGTGCTTGTGCGAAGCAAATCACGTGCAAAGTGTGTGCGCAAAGCGAACTGGTGGTAACACTGGTTGAAACCCACCACTGCCCCCAACCTAAATTCAAATTATTCTCCCAAATGAGATTGATTTATCCCTACATTTTCAATTAGTCCTGGGTTTTTTTTTTTCTTGAATGCACCAGGCTTAAGACAACGGGGCCTCTGAGCATATGAAAAGAGCTTGATATATTTCTGTAAAATGTTTATATCCCACCTATACTTTACATAGCTCACAAAATCATAAAAACCCCATATACAACTTGGTTCACCACTTGTTTCAGTAAATAAATAAATTGTTTGAAACTGAATGGTGCCTATAGGAAATTTAGATTTTTCTAACTGGGCAAAGGGAAACCATAATTATACATTAGCAGATTCTGGGAGCTGTTGAATTCATCTGAAATTATAAATAACAATTCATAACAATGAATTTGAGTCAAGCATCTCTTCCCAGATTCTGGTCTCTAAACAGCCAAGACTTCAGAGAAAAAAACATGTAGGATCCAATCTGGGATCAATCAACAAGCCAAAGGTTTTGTCTTCTGAGCTTTCGTACATTATGATAAATAAGTACATACATTCAATTTTGCAGCTACTAAGTTTGTTGGACAAGCAGGCACAAAAACAGCCTTCGGAAGTTGTGGGAGACTTTCAAGAAAAGATTGGACTGCCATTTGTCAGAAATGGTATAGGGCCGTGATGGCAAACCTATGGCACGCAGGCCACAGGTGGCACACGTAGCCATATCAGTGGGCATGTGAGTTCAGCTCCGGTGTGCATGCGCGTGCCGGCCAGCTGATTTTTGGGCCTTCTGGGCCCACCAGAAGTAGGGAAACAGGCTACTTCCCGCCTCAGGAGGGCCACGGGGCAGGGGGAAGGCCTGTTTTTTGCTGTCCCCAGCCTCCAGAGCCTCTGTAGGAGTCTGGGGAGGGCGAAAACGGCCTCCCCCCTGCCCCCGGAGACCCTCCAGAGGCCGAAAATGGCCCGTTTGCCAACTTCCAGTCCCACCGGCACATAGAATTATGGGTGTGGGCCCGCATGCGTGTGACCCCCCCGCCCATTCCTGGTGTAGGGTCTCCTGCTTGAGCAGGGTGGGGTGGTGGGGGTGAGGGTTGGACTAGATGACCTATAAGGTCCCTTCCAACTCTGTTAATCGGAGATCTGACCCAGGAAAGTGATTGAAGCCTGGGAAACAAGCCCTCTGTCAACAAGAGTGCAGATTTACCCCTAGTTTATGAGGTACTTAGGAGGGGGGAGAAGGTTGGCAGCATAAAGAAACAATAGCCAAGGACTTAATACCCAGCCATCAACACTCCAATCTACATCTAAAAAGCTGCACACAACCGGCACCATAGAAATACCATACACAGAATAGCCCAAAGCACACAGAGAAGTTCCCTGAGGATGGGCTTCAGCATGAGTCCGAAAACTCAGAAGACAAAACCTCTGGTCTGGGTCACCAACCCAGATTGGATCCTACAACATTATCCTGGGACACCTATGTTCACCTTCATTCATGAAAAAACTATGCAACTATGCCAAAAGCAAGGGTCGTGCGGGGGGGGGGGGTGTCGCACGTGCCCACACCCATAATTCCATGCGCTCTGCCCCCTGTGCATGTGCACGCAACCCCCCCGCGCTCCCCCCGCTTTTGTCATATGATGGCACGGTGGGCCCAGTAGGCCCGTTTTTTGCTCTCTCCAGGCTCCGGAGCCTTTCTAGGAGCCTGGGGAGGGTGAAAATAGACTTCCCAACTCCCCCAGGCCCTCCGGGGCAGGAAACAGCCTGTTTCCCTACTTCCGGTGGTCCCGGAAGGCCCAAAATCAGCTGGCCAGTGCACACATGTGTGCTGGTGCTGAGCTCACGTGCCCACTAATATGGCTCTGCATGCCACAGGTGGCACGCGTGCCATAGGTTCGCCATCACGGACTTAAGGACTCCAGAAGAGACTTTTGCTAATGTAACAAGGCCAAGGACACCAAACACACACCTAGCAAGCCCTGAGGTTCCAAGAGAGACAAGGTAATATTGTGGATAGTTTCCTATAAAAGCTCGGCAGCTTGTATGCTATTTTTGTATTTTCTCAAGGTAGCATGGCCAGAGACAGGATCTCAAGGAAATGTAACTTAGTTCAGCCTTAAAAAGACTTTAATTAGAATTGGAAACCAGATAGGAATTGAATGTTGGCTACTCTTCATGTCTGGCTATCAGCAACTATGGTTGGAAGGTTCCGTACATGTTGTAATTTCAAAATTCCATGAATTAATTGAAGAAATATTTGTTGGATGGGTTTTTTTGTTGTTGTTTTTTTGCATACTTATTTCCAGCAGGGGGCAGTACAAGCTTCTCCTTGTGCTTCTCTCATTTGGCTATAAATTTAGTTTCTGGGTTTAAGTCACTACAGTACTGCTTGCACATGCCATGAGGAAGCATAAATTTTTTTTTTTAAATGAACTGTTGTTCTGGGCACATGCTAAATGTTCCTAACAACCCATGGCTTTCTTTTCTTTTTTTAAAAAATAAATTAATCCCAAGAAAGATTTCTGTTAGAAGAAATCCTTCAAACACCCTCAAATATTTCTAGCCCATCCCTAGCAGTACCAAAGCCAGAATTCTGTAAAATAACCCAAATCATTTCATTGTTTCCTAAGAATCTCATTTTAAATTTGAAATAATGAAGACTTGATGAATTATATAGCATACTCTTGACATGTATGGAATATATCTGTTTTTACATATGCATTGTTTTTTATGTGCCACTCAAGGTCATGTCTTGTGAGATGGACAGCTACATAAATCTGATTAATACTTAAATCTAGAATCATAAGCACCCCAAGTGTCAAACCTTTTTTCTCCCCAGTAGGTATATTCTACTGATCTTTTGGATTATGAGAACCAGAAACAGTTCTACACTGCAATAAATGAGGAAAAGAAACATATCCATAATACTTTTTGGATAAAACATAGGATTAAAATAGATTAGTTTTCATTGTGTTTCTTTCTGTCTCTTTTCCCCAACATTAGCTGCATTTAGAGGAGTAAAGAGAATTGACTCCAGATTGGCCAAGTGAGCATCAGGATTGATTAAAGGAGTTGAATCCAAATCTCGTTCCCTCATCACTAGAGCTGCACGACCTGCCAGCAAAAATAATTGATATTGGCAATAGAAGATTGACTTTCCTTGTTGTAAAAATGGATTATCTGGGCAGCTAATTATTTTTTAAGTTTTTTTTTAACCCCACCTTTATTATTTTTTTATAAATAAGAAGATGAGCATATATAATACTCCTTCCTCCTCCTATTTCCCACACAACAACCCTGTGAGGTGTGTTGGGCTGAGAGTGTGTGACTGGCCCAAAGTCACCTAGCCAGCTTTCATGTTTAAGGTGGGGCTAGAACTCAGTGTCTCCTGGTGATTGGCCCAAAGTAACCCAGGCGTCTTTCATGCCTAAAGCGGGACTAGCACTAACAATCTCTTGGTTTTTAAGCCAGCACCTTAACCAAAGTAGCTTTTTAATTTGTAATTATTTTTAAAAAATTTTAACCTAGACTATACACCTGTTTATTAAATAGCTGCATCGGTAAATCTGGATGATGCCCATCACAATGGTGCGTGTGTGTGTGGGGGGGGGGGGAGCTACGCTATAATTCTTACAACGCTCAGGCAGCATTTGCAGACTCAGCAGTTCCTCATTGGTGAGATTCTTTCTCTCACTGATCTTTCTGAACTGCACCACCGCAGCCTGAATGCGTCGGCCTTCACTGCTTTGTACTTGCTCTCTCTGCAATCAGAAGTGGGGTGTTTTTTTTTTTTCTTCTTCTTCTTCCTTGGGGAGTTTTCAAACCACACAGCAGATTAAGCGTGCACAAAAAAGGACGCGCAAAGGGAGACAGCGAACACCTGGGTGTCTCCTACCTAGTGAAAGCAGAGCAGAAAACCTTGTGCTATTATTATGATTATCATTATCTAAAGACTTTGTGTGCAAAAGACCGTGTGCATCGCTGATTGCACTTCTCCCTCCATTGAGAAATCCTGTTTTGTTTACCCAACAATTCGTTTTTGAAGTTCATCAACGATGGACAAAAGAGGTGATATGGATTTAGCCTCTTGGTACTTAATTCCAGCACAAGGCTTCATATATCCCTGCAAGGAGCTTCCTACTTTTTTGTCATTATTTTTATTACTAGGCTCCTGTTATTGCTCAATGCAGTTGCTGCTGGTTTACCTTACATCTGCAATCGACGAAGTATGTGAGAAGAAGCAAGAACAAGGAGAAGAAAAGCTATACAACAGTCCAGGGGGTTCTCAACCTGTGGCCCGTGGACCCCTGGGGACGCACAATGTCATCACAGGGGGTCTGCGAAGGCTTGATGCAGTCTAGTGCTTTAAATTTTGAGTTAAGTCTTGGTGGTCCGTGGCCACAAAAAGTATTTTAAAGGGGGCCTGCGATGAAGAAAAAGGTTGAGAACCACTGCAGTGGTCGATTTATCTTGAACTAGCCTCTGAACAGATTGGGCCAAAGGAAAGTAGGAAAAGATATGAAGATGGAGTAAAACACATCAAGACCAGCTAAAACATGAAATGAAGAACGGTTGCAGGAACTGGGTATGTCTAGTTTAATGAAAAGTAGGACTAGGGGAGATATGATAGCAGTCTTCCAATATTTGAAGGGCTGCCACAAAGAGGAGGGAGTCAAGCTATTCTTCAAAGCACCAGAGGGTAGGACAAGAAGCAATGGATGGAAACTAAGCAAGAAGAGATCCAACGTAGAATAACAGCTTGCTGTTGTGGTCTGCCAGCAGCCTGCGGAGCTGGCAGTGGAGTCGGACAGCGATGAGGCCGAGGAAGAACATGGGCCAGTCCTGGAGGCTGGGGAAGGCCCGGATGAGGGCTCTGCGTCGGAGGCAGAGATGGGGCCAGGGCCATCGGGGAGTGATGCGCGGACTTAGGAGCCTCCAGAGGCTGACAGTAGGGAGGCAGAGGAACAGGAGGAGCCTGTTCCTAGTGCACGTATGAGAAGAGCTGCCAGAAGGCAGGAGCAGATAAAGCAGAGAGGACGATTCGGGAGTAGGGCCAAGAGATGATTGGCTCCTCCCATAAGGCTTAAAAGATCAGCAACAGCTTTTGGCTGGAAAACAACAGTTGAGAGATTTCCTTCATGTTTGGATGTATTTCTTTCTTGTCAGCATCTTCTGTTCCTGAACTGTTGTCAAGAAAAGCCTTTGGCAGTTTGCCTAATTATCCCAAGGTCAGAGATAAACTGAAGAATGGTGTTTTGAGGACTTTGCTTTCATTTAATTTGGAATACGCTGAGAATGAGTTAATTCTCAGCTGTTTCAATAAAATCTGCTTGTTTTTTTGGAACTGTTTTGTATTTAATATTAACTACGTGGGCCTGGGTCACAACACTTGCCTCCAGAAGTTATAGGTACTCCAACACTGGAGGTTTTTAAGAAGAGATTTGACAACCATTTGTATGAAATGATAAGGGTTTCTTGACCGAGCAGGAGATTGGACTAGAAGACATCCAGCTCTGTTATTCTGTTAAAAATTGCCAGTGTCAAAATAAAGGAAGAGATGGGCCCAGGCCTAATACCCCTTCAAACCTGGAACCAATATTGCCTTTGATCAAAGATCAATGAGAGACAATGACTGAAGAGAGAAGTTCCAATTTTTTTTAGCAATGACGAGTGTCTCTCTTATCAAGATACGAGTGTATCTTGTCTTTTTATGTACACTGAGAGCATATGCACCAAAGACAAATTCCTTGTGTGTCCAATCACACCCCCTTGTGATCAATATTGCCATTGATCAAAGATCAATGAGAGACAATGACTGGTCACAAAAGGGGACCTCCTTTTCCTCTTATACAGGGAAGTGTGTATGGATATATGAGGCAGGGATGACAAAGGGAAGTTTCTCCTCCAACTGTGGATCCTAGCCTTGCTTACTGATATTAAACAATTCCTTGCCATGTCCAAGCAACAACTGGGAAAGGGGCTTAATACCTAACACTAAAAATGGGTCTGGTAGATAGCAGCTAAGAAATGAAGTTTTAACCTTCCCCTCCAATTCATGATTTTTTAAAAAATAGATAATCTATTTCACTTTCTCTCAGCCTCAGTCTTTTTTCCCTGCAACATGGGAAAAATCATTCTAGCCCAGGGATGTCAAACTAGCGGCCTGTGGGCCGGATGAGTCATGCCTTGGCCATACTAAACCAGGCCTACCATGTCATCGCGAGATTTTTTTTTATTTTTTAAAATTTGATTTGTATGCCGCCCTTCTCCGGAGACTCAGGGCGGCTTACAATGCGTTAAGCAATAGCCTTCATACTTTTGTATATTTATACAAAGTCAGCTTATTGCCCCCACAAACTGGGTCCTCAATTTACCTACCTTAGAAAGGATGGAAGGCTGAGTCAACCTTGAGCCTGGTAAGATTCAAACCTGCAGTAATTGCAGGCAGCTGTGTTAATAACAGGGTGCTTTAGACCACTGTACTACCAAGGCTCAGAGATTGATACCTCTGTTCTTTAAAAAAGGTTATTTTCTCTGAAAAATGAGAATTACCTAGGTCAGTGATGGCTAACCTTTTCCAGACTGAGTGCCCAAAAAAGCCTGCACGCACGCACAAGAATGCACACGCGTGCCCAACCCCCCAAAATGCAATGCACGTGTGGCCCCAGTGCATGTGACCCACCCCTGCACATGTGCGAGTGGCCTCCACGCATGCACCACGCCCCCCCACGCATGCACAGCAGAGACCCGATGACCAGCTGGCTGGTGGGAGGTGTATGCGCATGCGCGGCAAAATTGAACTGGGACGACGGCTCGCGTGCCCACAGAGAGGGTGCTGCGTGCCACCAGTGGCACGCGTGCCATAAGCTTGCCATCACGGACTTAGGTAATGCATAGAAACTTACTAAAATGCCTGAAAGCTCTATCTAAAACGAGAAGAGACTACTTCAGATTGACTGAATTTGAACACTATGGAAGAAGAAGAAGAAGAAGAAGAAGAAGAAGAAGAAGAAGAAGAAGAAGAAGAAGAAGAAGAAGAAGAAGAAGAAGAAGAAGAAGAAGAAGAAGAAGAAGAAGAAGAAGAAGAAGAAGAAGAAGAAGAATTTCCTGACATTGACAGCAATTAATCAATGGAACAGCTTGCCTCCTAGAGTTATAGGTGCTCCATCACTGAAGGTTTTCAAGAAAAGACTGGGCAACCATTTGTCCGTGATGGTAGAATTCTCCTGCCTTGGGCAGAGGATTGGATTAGAAGACTTCCAAGTACATTCTAGCCCCGCAATGGCGAACCTGTGGCACGCGTGCCAGAGGTGGCACGCAGTGCCTTCTCTGTGGGCACATGAGCCGTTGCCCCAGTTCAGTTCCACCACACATGCGCGCATGCCTCCCGCTGGCCAGCTGGTCTTTGGATCTCTGCTGCGCATGCACGGGGGGTGGGGGCTGCATGGACATGCGCAGGGTGCATGCACAGGGCCGCACACACATTGCATTTTGGGGGTTCGGCCATGTAGACATGCATTTGTGCACAAGGGCCTGGTGGCACAGTGGACTAAACTGCTGCTGTTAAAGTAGTACTTAGCTGCCAGCTGCCTGCAATTACTGCGAGTTCAATTCTCACCAGGCTCAAGATTGACTCAGCCTTCCATCCTTTCGAGGTAGATAAATGAGGACCCGGTTTGTGGGGGCAATCAGCTGACTTTGTATAAAAAAGAACACCACTTAGGGGGGGCCAAAAAGCCCAACTAAGCAGGTATATTACAAAAGTAAGAAGGCTATTGCTTAACGCATTGTAAGCCGCCCTGAGTCTCCGGAGAAGGGCGGCATATATAAATTGAACTAATTAATAGATAGATAGATAGATAGATAGATAGATAGATAGATAGATAGATGATAACTAACTAACTAACTAACTAACTAACTAACTAACTAACAAATAAATAAATAAATAAATTTGTGTGCGCATGTGCTTTGGGCCCTCAGTCCAGAAAAGGTTACCCATCACTGTTCTAGCCTTATGATTCTAAGAAAGTAGCTTGAAATTGCTGAGGTTTTATTGTGATGCATTCTTCTTTTTTCAACCGAAGCGTTAACCCACTAACAATAAGCAAAGAAGCAGGGAAAGAGAAGGGAGTTCCTTTCAGTCCTTCTGTTTGTTTAAGTCCTGCTGCTTTCAAGAGCTGGACTTTTGACACCCTCGTCCTCTATTTTGCAGCCCCAAAGATTTATCAAGCTGCCAAGGCTGGGTCAGGCTCCCGTGTTCAGCTCTGCAGGCCTCAGGTTTCGCAGGGCCAGATTAAAGAGTCAATAAATTAGCTGCAAACCCAACCTCTTCCATAGAGCACCCCCCCGCCCACCCATGGAATTTGACAATCTGGTGTCATATTTCTTACACCTTGATGGTCAGATCCCAGAGAGGGGGAAGGAAAGAAAAGGCTAATCCCAAAATAATCCTTAAACCCACTTGCAGAAGGACGTACACCCTGGAGTTGTTATTCCTTGTGGGAGGTGGAAAGGGGTGGGGGGAAAGCCACTGTCTGTGATACCCGGAAGTCTTCGTCACGGCTTCGGCCAGAGCTGCAACTAATGGCTGATGCCAGGCTCCGACAACGCCAGAGGGGAAGGAAAAGGAATCCCATTGGCCAGGAGCCATCATGTTAAGCACACCAGCCAACTGTCTCTTAAGAGGCCAGGCAGAGGGAGGGTAAGGAGGAAAGACCGAGGTTAGCTTTGGCCTCTGAACTTGCTCCCTGTCAAGGCTGTGTGTGTGTGTGTGTGTGTGTGTATGTGGGCGCGCGTGCGCTTTGTTGTTGTTGTTCCAGAGGCATGCAAAAGTAATTGTAAAAACCACCGAGAGTTTCCCCTCGGGGCCTGGGAAAGTGCCAGGCGGAATCCTGGCAGGATTGATACCGGAGAAGCCAAGTAGACCTCAACTTGGAGCCAAGATACAGAGGACAGCATCAGAGAAGAAAAGGGACTGTAATTTGGGAGTGAACCATACTGAAAGGCCAGGATAATGACCTCCCCCACCCCCGGAAAGAATGGCAGTAACAACACGGAAGGCATGACGTGATTTTCCAGAGGACATTTTTAACCCATCTTCCAACTTTCACAAATAAGAGTTCTGGATTGCAAAGACATGTAAATCTGAGAGCCACCAAAATTTCCTGTTTTGTTTTTAGAGGCTTTTAGTAGGCTATGTCAGCAGCCACCAAACGTTACACCGAGAAATAGATCCTCAGCCTGAGAAACAAATTCTAGGATAACTAATCTGTCCCGGTATAAAATCTGACAATATTTTCCCCAAACCCACCTGGAGAACCCCAAGTTGGGGTGGGTGCAGTCTGATGAGATTGAGAAAAATAATATTTCTCAACTCTACCTGAATAAGTAACATCTGCTCTTAAGAAGAACTTCCAGATCTCTGTTTCTCCACCTTAGCAACTTTAAGATGTCTGGACTTCAACTCCCAGAATTCCCCAGCTAGCCATGGATGGCTGTGGAATTCTGGGAGTTGAAGTCCACACATCTTGAAGTTGTTACGGTGGAGAAACGCTGCTCTATATTCATGGATGTTTTTGCTGAAAATGGATACAGTTGAACTGGATTTTACTTATTAAAAACGGCTAAATGTGGGAAGAAGGAAATGACATTTTATAATTTGGGAGGGCAGAAACAGGATTAATTCGGTTTGTTTCTATTGCAAAGTAGATTGGGAACCACTTCTTTAAATACTGTTTTCTTTCTTTTTTCTTGATCTATTCTGTTGTTCACTCTTTTCTCTATCTATCTTTCCTTTTTTTCTTTTATATCCTTTTCCCTACATTGTCTTTTATTTTTCTGTAGCTTTTAGCTATAATTATTCTGTAGATTTTAACTATAACCTCTGTATTCAGAGATATTTTGGCACTTTTTTTTTTTTTTTAAATTGATTTATATGCCGCCCTTCTCCGGAGACTCAGGGCGGCTTACAATGCGTTAAGCAATAGCCTTCATACTTTTGTATATTTATACAAAGTCAGCTTATTGCCCCCACAAACTGGGTCCTCATTTCACCTACCTTAGAAAGGATGGAAGGCTGAGTCAACCTTGAGCCTTGGAGAGATTCGAACCAGCAGTAATTGCAGGCATCTGGTCTTAATAACAGGGTGCTTTAGACCACTGTACTATCAAGGCTCTTAATAGGAATAGTTATTGGGGCATGGAATAGCAATAATAATAGCATTTAGGCTTATATATGCCCCATATTGCTTTACAGTAAGAGTGCCAGTCCGTGGACTAGCAGAGCTGCAGCATGCCAGAAACTGGGCCACACAAACAAGCGAAGCCCCATCCATGGGATGCAGATAGCGTGCAAAATCACACACATCCTGATCCATGGAAAAACCTCTCTCTACAGACAGGTCCCTGGTGCCCCAAAGGTTGGGGGACGCTGCTTTACAGCACTCTCTGGGTGGTTTACAATGTAGAAGCATTATTTGCATATTGCCCCCAACAATCTGGGGCCTCATTTTATCGATCTCGGAAGGATGGAAAGCTGAATTAACTTTGAGCCTCATCAGAATTGAACTCAAGGCTGTGGGCAGAATTTACTTACAGTACTGCATCTTAACTACTGCGCCACCAGGGCTCCTCCCCAGGAAGGTGTTACCTTTTGTTCTGTATGGCTGCCACTGGAGGCAAGTTTGACTGTGCCACTCCTTCCCAGCAAGTAAATTATTGTAGGCAGGTTATTAATACTCACCTGTGCCTGATAGATGCTGCCAGGATCCCGTGGTCCTAATCCCACGAAGCGGTTCGCAGGGGGTGTGCCTGGGGTGGAGTAGGCTGGGGAAAAGGTGAAGGAAGAAGGAGGCAAAGAAAAGAAAAAGAGAGAGAAAGAGGACAAGAGAATATTCTTTTTAATATCAATCCACTGTTCCGATCAACAGTTCTCATCTCGAGATGGGATCTATTCTCTGCCCCACACTCCAAATATCCTCAGACTTTCTTTCCTTTGCAATTACAGGTAGCCCTCAACTTACGACCAGTTGTTTAACAGCAAAAACATGCCCATTCGGGAGAGTGGATTCAGACTTACGACCAGGAGTGCTATTCAGCAGGTTCTGACAGGTTCTGGAGAACCGGTAGCAGAAATTTTGAGTAGTTCGGAGAACTGGCGAGTATCACCTCTGGCCGGCCTCAGAATGGGGTGGGAATGGAGATTTTGCAATATCCTTCCCCCAGGAGTGGGGAGGGAATGGGGATTTTGCAGTATTCTTCCCCTGGCGTGGGGTGGGAATGGAGACTTTGCAGTATCCTTCCCCTGCCACGCCCACCAAGCCATGCCCATAAGAACCAGTAGTAAAAAAATTTGAATTCCACCACTGCTTACGACCATGAGATTTGCTTGACAGACGATTGAAAAAAATCAGGTCCGTTTATGTGGTGCCTCGACTTATGTCCACAATTATGACCAAAATTGTGGTCCCAATTGTGGTTATAAATCAAGGACTACCTGTCTGTTTCTTTTCAGCCGTTAACTTATTCTGAATATAGAGCTGACTTCAGTGCAAAATACCCATTGGCAGGAAGGCCAGAGCAACACATCAAGGGCTACTTTTCAAAAGGGGTTTTGGTCCTACCTGATACACCCATTTTCTGCAGGGGACGGAAGAATAGAGCTAAGAGACAAGAGTCAACCTATGCCTGGAGTCTGGAGTCCCCTGCCTGGAAAAGTCAGAAGTTTTCGTATTTAATTTTAAAGGGTGCAACAAGGTCCTTAAGTATACGCATGGCATTTTGGGGAGCAGCAAAGGAGAAAGGGCACACATTTTGCATCTCTGCTTTAAATCCTGGAATGATTTAAGACCTCTCCTGGGGCCTCAGCCAAGTCTGGCTAAAGAGCAAACTGGAGAATGGCCATTGTCAGAGATGATCTAACTGCATCTCGCACTTGTATATCCTGTAGTGAGTAACAGGTTGAACTACATGGCCTCCAACGATACTTTAGTGGTACAGGTAGGTTCCCTTACATTAGAAAAATAGAAAGCTGACTCAAACTAAGTCAGATCATTGGCATATTTAACCCAAGAGCATCGGCACTGAATTGATAACTTCAGGAAGAATATTTTTCAGCCCTTTTCGATACTCCAGGATTTCCTCCTGAGGCCTTCTACCTCCCAAAATGGTATTCCCGACTCTAGGGGGCGGTGCTCATCTCTGTTTCAAAGCCGAAGAGCCAGTGCTGTCTGAAGACGTTTCCGTGGTCATGTGGCCGGCATGACTAAATGCCAAAGGCGCACGGAACGCTGTTACCTTCCCACCAAAGGTTGTCCCTATTTTTCTACTTGCATTTTGTTACGTGCTTTCGAACTGCTAGGTTGGCAGAAGCCGGGACAAGCAACGGGAGCTCACCCCGTTACGCGGCACTAGGGATTCAAACCGCTGAACTGCCGACCTTTCGATCGACAAGCTCAGCGTCTTAGCCACTAAGCGGTGGCTCAGTGGCTAAGACGCTGAGCTTGTCGATCGAAAGGTCGGCAGTTCAGTGGTTCGAATCCCTAGTGCCGCGTCCCTATATTCTCCTACTGCTCTATAATGGCCATGGCTGGAGCAACAACATCAAGCTGGAGTAGATCAGAACTGGAGAAGCTTCTCAAAAACTCATCCTAAGCAACCGATACAAGTCACAGAAATGTAATCTGGAACTGTGCAGTTTGAACTTTTAAGCACGGGTAGCCCTCGACTTGCAACAGTTCATTTAGTGGCCATTCACAGTTGCAACAGCACTGAAAAAAGGGACTTACAACCGTTTTTTCACACTTACGACAGTTGCAACATCACCAACGGTCACATGATCAAAATTCAGACACTTGGCAACTGACTCATGTTTACGACGGTGGCAGGATCCCGGGGGGTCTTGAGATTCATTCCGTTTTGCGATCTTCTGACAAAAACAAAGTCAATGGGGGAAGACGGCTTCGCTTAACAACTGGGTTAAGTGCAACCGTGTTACTAACTGCGGTGATGTGCCAGACAACTGTAGCAAAGAAAGTTCGTTAAAATGGGGAAAGCTCATTTAACAACTGTCCCGTTTAGCAACAGAAATCTTGGGCTCAATTGTGGTTGTAAGTCGAGGACTACCTGTACAATTGGAAGCAAATCCAGGACATAAGCCCAACCCAAGGCCTGTTCAGCAGCAGCATCTCCAGCTGAAAGGATTCAAGCTCACACTGCTAGAAGGAAGAAAACCCACTCTGCCACCCTCAAGGTCATAAACCATAACCCTGCCCTGCCCCCATGAGATTACTGGAACCTTGAATCTTCCCAGGGAATCTATTTCCAATGCTGAGTTAAAAGAAATAGATCGATACACCTTTGTTGTACTTTGTTTCTGGCATACAGAAGAGCCCGATGTTACACAGCAGCGGAAGAATAAATTTACACCTTATTTGCTGCAGCAGACAGCCAATATATACTGTTTGTCAACATCTGGCTCAGGTTTCTTTTGACAGCGAGGTTAAGGAAGAAGATATTCCAAGAGAGGCAACCAGGTTTTCTGGATATCTTTTGCCTATGATGCAAACTTACCTGGATTATTTCCCCCCCCCCTTTTTTTTCTTTAATTTAGTAACATATATGATTTATAGGATTGATTAATTGACTAATTTAGAGCTGTATAAATTGAAATGTTATATATTATTGTATGGGTGCGTGTACATGCACACAGACATACATGTTGAATATGTAAACACACACACATACATGTTTACACATACACACACACATATACATGCATGCATATATGCTCCACTATTATTTTTTGTTTAACTAAACACGCATAAATACTATTCCTGTACGCTGTGCTCCTTATATAAATGCTTTCTTTCAACAGACTTAAAAATGCTTACTTGCAAAGTGGTGTGTGCCTGGATGTGCTAGAGGCAGCTACTGGAAATATTATTCCAGAGGATTTAGGCTTTGTCCCCGTGGATACCTCATCATAGCACATATATGCTGTGAGACCTCTTTCTCCTTTAGCATTCCATTGAAATCGCCCCTATCTCATCCCCAGACCATTTGGGAGACAGGATTAATGGAGAATATACACATAGCTCAGAGCTGAATGGTGAAATCCTTGGTGCTCTCTGAGCTTGTTTGCTGTCAGACATTTCATTACCAGACTAGATAACATAATCAGTGCTTCTGAGTGTGTACTGCTTGCTTTCTGCTTATATAGAGTAGCTTGCCTTGCCAATCTTGGTGGGGTGTGGTTTTTTCCCCCCCTTGGTATTTTCTTGAACGATCAAGCAGAGAACAATACCCTAATCAAAGAACTGCGAAGGAGAAAACCACACCACCACCCACACCAACCCTGGCAGGGCAACCTATTGTATATAAGCAGTAAACAAACGCAACACTCACCAAGACTGATGATGTTACCTAGTCTGGTAATGAAATGTCTGCCAGCAACAGCTAAGCTCAGAGAGCAGCAAGGACTCCACAGAGAGAATTAAGATGCCCTTCATTACCCTAGTGATAAAAAGGCATTTCCCCTCTTACTTCAACACCATTGAAGGCCGCTTAAAGTGTGCCAAACCTGTTAGATTTTCTTACTTTGGATGGAAGTCAAAGGACTAGCAGGAATAGTGACTGAGAAGGGAATTAATCAAGGCAAAAAAGGAACTGCAATTGGGATAGCCAATTTCAGCTGGCATCATTTTCTGCTAAGTCAAGGATGGGTAGATAACACTATAACTCAGAGGAAGCACTATGGGGAAAAACCTGTAAAAACTGTGTTTTTTAGAGCATTACTATATCTTACTGATAAATTGCGCAGCAATTACAATGGGTCCGTCCCCACAAACCTCATAAATTATTTTCCCCCCTCTGCAGTATGTACTATATAATGATAAGCAAATATTTGCAAATAGGCATAACCACAGCACCTACATGATTTGCTCAAGATCAGTGAGAAGGGAGAAGTTAACTTAGGTCTCATTTGTTACCCATGTAAATTCAGTTTGTTGGAATCTGGAATTCTGGGAATTGAAGTCCACAAGTCTTAAAATTGTCAAGGGTGAGAAATAATGGTTCAGAGTAGACCACATGCGAAAGAGGAGGAAGGCATCAAGAATGGGTAACTTTGGAAAGCTGAGGAGGAGAAGGAGGAGGAGGAGGAAGGAGAAGGAGAAGGAGAAGGAGAAGGAGAAGGAGAAGGAGAAGAAGAAGAAGAAGAAGAAGAAGAAGAAGAAGAAGAAGAAGAAGAAGAAGAAGAAGAAGAAGAAGAAGAAGAAAGAAAGAAATTTGTGAAAGACTGAAATGTCAGTAAATTGGAAATATCAGTAAACTGGATGAGTAGAAGAAGCTACATCAAAGCTGATGATATAAGCTCCTAGGAAGACCTCCCATTCTTATTAGAAGAACAATATGTTTTGCTAAGGAACCCCCCTCTTCCCAGCTATTAAGAGCACAGCAGAGGTATTTGCAAGACTTTTTCTCAGCAAACTGCAAAAGGCAAAACAAATTACACCAAATACACAGCCCTTAAAAGCGACATTTGGCTTCTTCCCTGCAATTAAAGAACAATGAGCCAAGGCACATGACCAGTCGAGTTCCAATCTATTAAGCCTCTAAACAAAAGTTTACGCCACTCCTCAGTTTCCAAACAGAGCATTATTGTTTTGTAGACATTTAGGAATATTATCTGGAAAGAAGAAAATGACATGCTATGTATTTTTATTAGTTTGCCTGATAGATTGGGAAAGTGCTAGGAATTGGATTAGGGAGTTTCAGTTTACATTATTTTTTTCCCAGATCAGCAATATTAAGGAAACTGGTTTGATGTGACATCTGACTGCACTGCCAACTAGACAGTAGAAGTCAACAGCCATACACACACACACTGGAATCAAGTCTATAAGCTTCCATTAAACCCAGTAAGATGCCTAGGTAAAGAACTGGTGAAGCATGGAGGAAAATAATAGTATTTTACCAGTAGGTACTAGAAAAACACAGCTTTTTCGAGATAAGGAAAATAAATATCCGTGTTGTTTGACGGAATGATTAAATAGAGAGGATTTGCATAATCAAAGTCATTATAAAGATTAAGAATGAACAAGGCTTCCCTTTACAGTAATTATTATTATTTCAGAGTGGGCTATACTAGCATTAATATTTAGATCATAAGCGAGCAAATTTTCAGAAGGTAAGGAAAACACTTGCCCCTTTTATACAGGATGGGAAATGGAAGATGATATTGTATGGGAGAGCAGGACTAGACAGACAGGGACAAAATCCCAACACTAAGACTTTTTAAAACCCTATCAAAATGTTCCCCAAGTTATAAGCAACATTCTACTTCAGGAAAATCTTGGGAAAACGCTATACCCAGTCATAATGTGCTAGGAATGGGCAGTATTTCAAATTCATTTCCTAAAATTGTCTTCAGAGCCCAGAGTCTCTCTTCAAGGGATTAAAGCAGCTACATCTTTTTCTGAGATTGAACAGCAGGTTCTTGGGAAAAGACACAGCTGCTTTAAAAAACTCAAAATGCTGGAGTTATGCTAGTGCCCCTATGTGCTTTGAAGGACCTTTTTGAAATCAAAATAGATGTTCTGTGGCTCAGTGGCTAAGACACTGAGCTTGCCGATCAGAAAGGTTGGTGGTTCGAATCCCTAGTATAGGTCTCCTGTGTGAGCAGGGGGTTGGACTAGATGACCTCCAAGGTCCCTTCCAACTCTGTTACTGTTAAAATGATGTCAGGGGAAATAGGATCCAGGGCAATATTTTTCCAAACTTGGCAAATTTTAACTGGCTAGGGAAGTTTATGCTGGCTGAGAAATTCTAGAAGTTGAATCTGCACATCTTAAAATGGCCAAGTTTGAAAAACACTGTTCTGGAATCTGCGCAACGCCACACAAAGTTGCATGGAGGCTGCTTCTCAGAGACCCCAAATTTAGAAGGCCAATCGGAGAGCATGGCTGATAAACTTTTATGTCTGCCATGTAACTACCACCTTTTGCTTCTGGAAAGTTTGGGATACCCTATAATTTTCAAGGAATTGGTCTTTTTCAGTGTCCTTAAACATGTAAAGAAAGAGCCAAATGGAACAATTTCATTCCACAATTGCTCTCTTAAATTCGAGCTTCACTTTGTACGACAGGCATGCAAGGTAGATGATTAGAGGCCTTGGATTATGTTCTACGGAGCTACAAAGGCTGTCTTTATCTGCAACCTGGCATGTTTTATGGCAGCATGCATGTTTGCATGGGTTAGCATGCATGTTTGCTCAGTTTTTTTTTTTAAATCACTGATTTAAATCAATGGCCATTTCTGATCATTTAAATGAGTGATTTGAACTTCTGTTTAAATCCATGCACCCTGCTGCCATCTCATCTCAAAATCCTCTCCCCCAGAATGGCCATCCTCCTCCTCCCCCCCCCCGCTTGCCCCAAAATCACAAGGCTGCAGAGCAGTCTGAATTGGTGAAAATGGCCAGAGGGTAGGGAAGAAGAATTAGTGACAGATGGCAGACAGGTGGACAAGGCCATTTGGGAATGGGTAGGTGCAGGAATGGTGAGTGGGCTTGCTTACTGGGAGACGTCGGCGAGGTGGTCCCTCCCTCGGAAGTTGTCGTGGTAGATTTGGTGTCAGGTGAGATTGCCAGGCGGGGCATACCTGGAGGTGGTGGCGCCAACATCTGGGTAGGAAGGTAATGCCCGGGTACCTTCACTTGACCACCTCCATTTAACTAGGGACACAATATGAAAAAAAAAACACAGAGCAAGCCATTAGCACTGTCCACAGGAGTCACCTGCCCGCCCAGAGGAACCTCCCCCCTCAAAATGGGGACAGTGGGCGGGCTTCACTGGGGACCCTGGGAATCTTGGCCAGCTCACCTGACTGCAAATATGGAAGATCTATTCAATTGTCATGACTAAGAGTAAAATGTACCCTCCATGTATAAAAACTCTTTTACAATCTCACCTAAATGGTCTAGCTCAGGGGTGGGGAATGATGGCCCCTTTACGACCTGTGGATTTCGACTCCCAGAATTCCTGAGCCAACCTGGCTCAGGAATTCTGGGAGTCGAAGTCCACAGGTCGTAAAGGGGCCAACGTTCCCAACTCCTGATTATGTGGCCACACTGGTTTCTAATAAATCTATCAAGCGGCTTACTGTGACACTGTGCTAACAAGCTGCATTTTCTGTGCTCTTTATTACTCTTTAGCATTGCAAATGTAGGTTTATATTTTGCGATTTTTTGCGCAGATTGCCAAAACTGAATTTATAGCCACAGCCACACAAATAACCCAAAATGCTTCATAAAATATCACAAAAAAAGCAACAGTGCTATTATGATATGTGCAGTGGCATCAAAATTCTTTTTCTCATGATTTTTATGTATGTACCTGAATACTGTATATATGTTCGTGGATGTTATCAAAACATTACGGTACACAAAAAGAATCTTGATACATTCATACGTGATCACATAAACTGCTCTCCTATAGCATATTATTTTTACAGTGCCAAAAAGGAAAAAATAGAGAAAGATACTGTCAATTGTGGACTGAATAACATTTGTAAAGTAAAAAAAAGAAAGGAAAGAATGACAAGAATGTTAAAAATTGGGAGGAAATCCAGAGGAATATATTTGAAAAGCATTCTTAGTGCTCCCATTGCAGTTAGCACAGTATTGCCTATATCAGTGGTTCTAAACCTGTGGTCCCTGGACCTCTGAGGTGAGGCCCGCTATCATCACAGAGGGTCGGTGAAGGCTTGAAGAAATGTTATGATTTAAATCTTAAATCTTGGGGGTTTGTGGCCACAAAAGGAATTTAAAGGGGGTCCCTGGTGAAGAAAAGGTTGAGAACCACTCGCCTATGTAATATCATTTTCAGCCAGGGGTGGGCTGCTGAGGGTTCGCAGTGGTTAGGGAGAACCTCTAGCTATGATTCTGTGCAGTTCCAAGAATCCCCAAATCCCACTCCTGGCTGGCCCCGCTCACCCCTCCCCGGAGCTCCCACGCAGCCTGTTTTGGATGCAGGTAAGTGCAGGGTGCGTGTGGAGGCTCGGGGAGGGCGAAAAATGGGCCTACCGGAAGTTTGGGAAGGCCGGAAATGGGCCCATTTCCAGCCTCCAGAGAGCCTTCGGAGCCTGGGAAAGCCGTTTTTGCCCTCCCGGAGGCTCGAATAAAGCCTCTGGAGCCTGAGGAGGGCAAAAAAGCCCTCCTCCCACCCAGCCGTGGTGCAGCTTTAATTAGGAGAACAGTGAGAATATTTACTGTTCAAGCTCTCTCTCTATGACTCTCCACCACCAATCACCACAATCAGTGGAACAACTTGCCTGCAGAAGTTGTGAATGCTCCAACACTGGAAGTTTTTAAGAAGATGTTGGATAACCATTTGTCTGAAGTGGTGTAGGGTTTCCTGCCTAAGCAGAGGGTTGGACTAGAAGACCTCCAAGGTCCCTTCCAACTCTGTTATTCTATTCTATTCTATTCTATTCTATTCTATTCTATTCTATTCTATTCTATTCTATTCTATTCTATTCTATTCTATTCTATTCTATTCTATTCCTATTCTATTCCTTCTGGTCTGACAATTTATGCTACTTTTTCTTTTATCTTATTTAACCTGATAGCTCTTTCAGAGGGGCAGTTGGCATCTTCAGCACATACATAGGTAGTCCTCGACTTACGACCACAATGGAAACCCAAAATTTCTATTGCTAAGTGAGACGTTTGTTAAGTTATTTTTTTTTGGGGGGGGTCCCATTTTACGACGTTTTGTGCCACATTTGTTAGGTGAATCACTGCAGCTGTTTAGTTAGTAACACGGCTCTTTAAGCGAATCTGGCTTCTCCATTGGCTTTGCTTATCAGAAGGTCGCAAAAGCTGATCACGGGACCCTATGACACTGCAGCCGTCATAAAGAAGAGTCAGTTGCCAAGCCTCTGATCACATGACCATGGAGATGTTGCAATAATCATTAAGTGTGAGAAATGGTCATAAGTCACTTTTTCCAGTGCTGCTGTAATTTCGAAAAGTCGCTAAATGAACTGTTGTAAGTCGAGGACTACCTGTACAGTAGCTGTGTAGGTGAGGCAGATCCTACTACTCCATCTGAGGATCTCAACAGTTTTGTCAAAACTTTTCTTTGATCCCATCCTAAGCATCCTCCAGGCCCCGAACCGGGGCAGTGTCACAATCTATTTCCTTCTTGCACACGTTCGCAGCACGAAGCCTAAATGAGTGTGAATTCATTACCTCTTCACTAGCATTGCTCCGCCTGTGAAAACAGCACGCAAATACAGGGCTTCTCGATCTCACTTTGATTATTATTTATCTAGTCCAAGGAGGATTATACCGTATCTTATTTCAAGATGTACAATGCGACTGTAAGCTACATTTTCCCTTCACTAAACCCTTTACATACCTTTGGTACAAATGGCATTGGGCTTTGTGAACTTGCCTGAGGCATGCTATGCAAATTACAGATAATTACCATCAATGTTTTGAAGATCCGAGGATTTAATCCTCCTCAAACGCACACGTTTTTTTGTGTCCTGTTCAAAACCCACATACGTGCAGGTGGCACTTAACAGTTTAAAAAGTCCTCCATTCCTGATGTACGTGTCCTTGAAGGTTTTTATTTCCCCTTGGTGACAATACAGTCTTCCTCCATGATGGGTTTGGGTATTATTATTTTTTTTAACTTCACAGTCTAACTTAGAGCCATGGTCTCGGATAACTGTAGTATTATTTGTTTATTTGCTTGTTTGTTTGTTCATTAAATTTCTATGCTGCCCATTTCACTGATATAGCAACTCTGGGAAACTTACAATATAATAAAAAGTTAAAAAAAAATACTGAAAAACAATTAAAATTAGAAAAACTGAATAGAAAAGCTAAATGCCAAAAACTAAGATGATGGGCAGCTTAGAAGTGGAGATCTTGAAATTTCATTCCCAGAAACATATAAGCCTTGATCATCAACCTCCAATGTAGTAAGCCCCTCTCAAGACCCCAGGCCAAGCGGCAGAGCTAAATTTTTAGGCTCTTCCCAAAGATCAGGAATGTGAGGGCGGACCTCACCTCCAACGGGAGAATGTTCCAGAAGGTGGAGATCATAGCAGAAAGGCTGTCCTCCTGGACCCTGCCAGCCAAAATTCTTTGGTCAACAGGCTCCAAAGTAGGTGCTTTCTGCAGTAGTAGTAGTAGTAGTAGTAGTATACACTAACAGATCTGACCCTGCTTCTCTCTGTTCAGCCAAGATCAGATGCTGCCTGCTAAGGCTTAGCTGTTTTACAAATGAAATTTCAAGAACAGAAGGACGAATCTCAGCCCCAATAACCATCCTCTGCCCCAATGCCAAGTGTCATCGTTTTAAATTTATTAAGAATAATCGCTTAGAACCAAGCTATGTCATTTTAAAAATACTTCAGGGCATTATGTGAAAGTAAAAATAACTGATGCCAGGACCAAACACAACACAACACAAAACAAAACATAAGAACAATGGTGAGCATTTCAATCAAGTATGAAAGTGGAAATGTGGGTCCAAGATTGAAATGGTACAATGTGGCTTAAACCTTTTTTTTTTCTTTTTACATTTGGCAACTTCAAAATGAATGGACTTGACCTCCCAGAATTCATGGTGGCTGTTGAATTCTGGGAGTTGAAGTCCACTCGTCTTAAAAGTTGTCAAGTTTGAAAAAACACTGGCTTAAACTTTGTTGCTTAGGGAGTCTGGAAGTCCCAACACATTTAGAGAACACCAGGTTGGAGAAATCTGGCTTTAAGTATAACAGTTAGAAAATATATAAGTATTTTTTTCATGACGGATCAAAAACACTGAAGAGCTAGAGGAACTGCTCGGTTGCATGGGTATTCCAAATAAACTGCCATGCCGTTCCTCCTTGGACTCAGGGAGTCATGAACTAGACCAGGGGTCTCCAACCTTGGCAACTTTAAGCCTGGCGGACTTCAACTCCCAGAATTCCCCAGCCAGCAAGCTTGCTGGCTGGGGAATTCTGGGAGTTGAAGTCCGCCAGGTTTAAAGTTGCCAAGGTTGGAGACCGCTGAACTAGACTGAACAGAGAGGCATTAGGGACTATCCACACCACAAGACAAAAGGCGACAGGAGTTATAACCCTGGCAAGTTCCTTACCGGTCCTGGTTGTTGATTGGATGGGTCACAAGCCAATGAGACGAGGTCTTTCAGAGGGTCCTGTGGATTCAGATGAGGCGGGTACCTTATGGCTGTGTGCTGGAAGTAGGTGGAGGCCGCCTGGGGCAGGATCGAAGTGGTGGGAAAGTGCAGCGCAGAGGAGGGGTGGGGACTTCGAGAGATACCTGCAGAGGGTGAGAGAGAGAGAGAGGAAACTGGGCGGCCTTCATCAACAGCATGCACCCAGACCCTCCTGCTCCCGAGCACCTCTGCCGAAACGATTAGAAGGGCCTTCCTCCATCTTCCTCCTCCTCCTTCTGGAGCAAGCAAACTTCCATCTCCTTTCCCCTCTCCAACTTCCCTGGGCAAGTCAACAAACCCTACAGGAATCTCTCACTCCCATTCATCTTTAGATCATGTTAAGGGGCCAAGCACCACCAACACTATCCTCTGGGGGGCAACATCTGGCCTTTGGCCACACATCCAAAACTGTACTCTGATCCCACAAAATTTCACTGCTAGCTTCAGAAAGGCAGCGGCACCTCCCTTGACTTACCGCATCAGCACTAATTCCCAAACTTCCTAGAATTCTGTTAAATCTTTACAAGTGTGGCTCTGCTGGCCTAAATTTTTAAAACCTAATCTCTCTCTCTCTCTTTTTTGCTTTTTGCAAATAAACCACATGCAACTTTTACTGGGAAATTTTCAAGAGAATTTGGGTTGCTTGATACACTGAACTATTTTTTCTTGACTTCCACAATTAATCGTATTCTGAAGAATTCTGGAAAAAAAAAAGCTGAAATGATCTGTAAAAATCCAATTCTACCCTATCCTGTGCCAGAAAGCTTCCTTCCCTAACTTGGTGCCTTACAGATTACCATGTTGATGGGAGCTGTAGTCCAACACATCTAGAGGGCACCAAGTTGAGGAAGGCTGCCTTTAATTTGAGCAATTCATCTGAGTTCTATAATAAAAACTATCCACTTGGTCTTGTTCTGGTCCGCCAGCAGCCTGAGGGACTGGCAGCGGAGTCGGACAGTAAGGAGGCTGAGAAAGAACATGGGCCAGTCCTGGAGGCTGGGGAAGGCCCAGATAAGGGCTCTGCGTCAGAGGCAGAGATGGGGCCAGGGCCATCCGGAAGTGATGTGCAGACTCTGGAGCCTCCAGAGGCTGAGAGCAGAGAGGCAGAGGAACAGGAGGAATGCATGAGAAGAGCTGCCAGAAGGCAAGAGCTGCTAAAGCAAAAAGGACAACTCGTGAGTAAGGCCAAGAGATGATTGGCCCCTCCCATAAGGCTTAAAAGATCAGCAATGGCTCTTGGGCTCTTTGTTGGAAAACAATGTTGATAGATTTGTTTCTTGTCTTGCTGCATTTATTTCTTGTCGGCGTCTTCTGCTTCTGAACTTTTGCCAAGAAAAGCCTTTGGCAGGTTGCCTAATTAGACCAAGGTTGATGATAAGGCTGAAGAATTGTGTTATGAAGAATTTGTTTTGAATTAGTTCGGACCAGGGGTGAAATGCTCCCGGTTCGGACCGGCTCGGGCGAGTAGGTAGTGATGGCGGCGGGCAGTTCGGAGAACCAGTAACAAAAATCCCTGCCCCCGCCCCCCATGTTCTTTTTTTAGACCTAGCCATTTAAAGTTTAGGAAGTTTTAAATTTAGCTGCTTTTATATAAAAATAAAAATAAATTAAAATAAAATAATATTTGTGCAGCTTTCTGAGATTTAGTGTGTTTCTGTAGTGTTTCACTCTAACTACACAAACACACAAAATCTCACAAAGCTGTATGTGGAATTTTGTGTGTGTAAAGTGTGAAAGTTGGTTTTTGTGGCTTTTTGTGGCTGTGTGAGGTTCCTGCTTGTTGCAGGGGCCATTTTGGGTCTAGCACAGCTGCTTTTACATTGTGGGTGAGCCAGTTGTGTTGTGTTGTGTTGTGTGTGTGTAAAGTGTGAAAGTTGTTTTTTTGGGCTTTTTGTTGCTGTGTGAGGTTCCTGCTTGTTGTGGGGCCATTTTGAGTCTAGCACAGCTGCTTTTACATTGTGGGTGAGCCAGTTGTGTTGTGTTGTGTTTTGTACGTTAAAAAGAGGCAAAGAAGTGACATTGACTTGGCCACGGCCACCCAGTCACCTTACCACCAAGCCCCGCCCACTAATTAAGCCACGCCCACAGAACCAGTAGCAAAAAAAAATGAATTTCACCCCTGGTTTGGACTACGCTGAGAATGAGTTAATTCTCAGCTGATCTAATAAAGTCTGTTTGTTTCAAACTGATTGCGTCTGATAATACCTACTTGGGCCTGAGTCACAACAGGTCTGCAGACACAGTTAAATTCAAAAGATGCTGAACAAATGTAATATTATAGAGAGAAAAGAAAAAAATTGGATGTAACGCAGAATCATAGAATTGGAAGGGACCTTAGAGGTCTTCCAGTCCACCTCCCTGCCTCAAATAACTAAACTACCAGAATTCACTCATTTCTGCAAGAGAGATCCAGTTTTCTTCTCACAGCTGAAATGTTAGATGCGTGTACAAGTAGTCCTCAATTTACGATTCTTCATTTAATAAGGCTTGAAAAAGTGATCTGTTCTCAATGTTCTGACCGCCACATTACCCTGATGGTCATTTGATCATAATTTGGGCCCTTGCCACTGGCTCATCGTTATGATGGTTGCATTGATTGTGGTTTCCAACTTTCCCAACCAGCTTCTGACAAGTGACATTAATTGGGGAAGCCAGATTTTGCTTAACATCCATGTGATTCACTTAACAACCACATGAATTGCTTAACAACTATGGTAAAAATTACTGTGAAATCATTTTGTAAAATGATGACTCGCCTCACGACCGCATCGCTTATCAACCAAACTTCTGTCCTGTTCCCAACTTCATAAGTTGAAGACTACCTGTATAAGCAGTGGAGGAATAGTTTAGCTAGCAGTCTTGCCCTCTTCCTATAGTTCATAATGGCAATTTTCTCTTCATTTGAAATGTTGCATTATGTGCACGTTCATCGCTTGCTTTGAGGTTTCATTTTCATTTCTTTATTTTGCTTTTTAAGTGCAAATAATTCTGGAAATTGAGAAAAGGGTGGTTCCCTGAAGACATAACAAGCACCTACCAGTCAGGGCTGTGTGCACAGCTGGATTCTGTTACAGAATTCTGGGATAATTTCTTCCCAAAGTTAGACCCCTGAGAGGAATAGCTACATTTTTGCTGATTGCAGCAAGGAGGCTTCCAAAGCAATCTTTTCCTCTAATAAAGTTATATTTATCTTAACTCAGGCAGTTTCCTTTGATGGGGGCTGACCTATGCTAGCATTAGCTGCTGAATCTAGTGTATTTTTGAACTCTTCCAGAACTATTGAATCTTCCATCCCATCTCCTAAAAGCATTCTGGCAATTGTTGCTTAGGAAGATTAATAGCAACTCTCCCTTGGAGAACTTCTGACAATGCAGCTTCTTCTCGTCTCTTCCCACATGTTGCTGAACTGCCATTCTTAGGAAGAAGGAATTACTATGAAAAAGAATAAGCAAGCGACCTTTTTATAATTAGATCTTTGAGACCTATGCCTACCCACAGGCTGTTCTAAAATTGGCAAACAGGCAGAACGAAAGGAAGGAAGAAAAATGAAGGTTTTGAATGCTCCCCTAAATGAGGAATTCTTAGAAAAGAAGCACAATAAGAAGACACTCGTGTCTGATGCGCTCGTTTTTCCATGGAGATATTTAAAAATAAGTAACATTATTAAAACTATCAGAATCCCCTCCTCTACACTTGAAATAGTAAAATAAAGATTCTATATCAGATCGGCATAATAGCCATAATCATCCTTGCCCCTCGTAAAGCAGCTTACATACCACTGTGTACGGCAATGACAGGACGGTGATGCTGAGTAAACAGCCGGGGTGAAGTGTCCTGCGGAGATGGGCTGTTGAAGGGAGACTTATCCATTTCTGTCTTTTTCACAGTTGGAGAGATGCCTGGAGAAGAGATGGGAGGAAGAGGCGTGTTACAATGTCATTGAAATAGTTGGTTGCTGGCATCACTATGCCCTCCAAAACAGTGTTTCTCAACCGTGGCCACTTCAACCACGGACTTCAACTCCCAGAATTCCATAGTCAGCATTGTTGGCTGAGGAATTCTGAGAGTTGAAGTCCACCCACCTTAAAGTGGTCAAGTTCGAGAAGCACAGCTCTAAATCGGGGAAGGTTCCCAATCTTGGCAACTTTACAATGTGTGGATTTCGACTCCCAGAATTCCCCAGCCAGCCATGGGTGGGGAATTCTGGGAATTGAAGTCCACATGTCTTTAAAAGTTTCCAAAATTGGGAACCCCCAGTTTAAACTATATTTCTGTTCTTTCTGTACAGCTTGGAAACCATCCTTTAACGACAGCATGTTTTTCAGAGATCCAACCAACGGAAAAATGTTAGCTTTTCCTGAGTCGTTAGTATCATTTACAGCAGTGCCCTGGACTTCCCAACTATAAAAAGGGACCAGGTGTTTTTCATGCAGCCCAGTTCATGTATGTGGCTTAGTTTTATTCATTTTATTTATATTTATTTATAATTTAATTTATATACCGCCCTTCTCCCAAAGGACTCGGGGCGGTGTACAGCCAATTAAAAACACAAGGTACAAACAACAGTTTTAAAATAGTTAAAAGTATTAAAACAATTTCGGCCCGAATTTAAAACCCAAAATTTAAAACACCCAATTTAAAATCATTTACATAGATAGCCTGCCTGGCGGAACAGCAGGGTCTTAAGGGCACAGCGAAACACACGGAGGTCGGAGATCTTGCGTATTTCCGGGGGCAGTTCGTTCCACAGGGCAGGAGCTCCCACAGAGAAGGCCCTTCCCCTGGGTGTCGCCAGCCGACATAACTTGGCCGATGGCACCCTGAGGAGTCTATCGAGCATATCTTGTTTTTTGTCACTTGGCATTATCCTTTCCAGTGGTGGGTTTCAAAATTTTTTACTATCGGTTCTGTGGGCGTGGCATGGCTTGGTGGACATGGCTTGGTGGACCTGGCACGGGAAGGATATTGTAAAATCTCCATTCCCGATCAGCTGGGACTCGGGAGGCAGAGAATACATGGGGGCGGGTCCAGTCAGAGGTGGTATTTACCGGTTCTCCGAATTACTCAAAATTTCCACTACTGGTTCGCCAGAACTGGTCAGAACCTGCTGAAACCCACCTCTGATTTTTTTTCCCATGTCTGTGTAGCTCTCTCCTTATGGCTCATCGGTGCTGAGCCACTATGAGCCACTATTCCCGGATACTGTTCAAGATTTACCTGTAGAAGTTTTTCTATTTTAATTTGTGACACATTGATGGAATGGAGCTTGCTCCTAGGTGGTTGTTTGGAGAATCCTACAAATGGGCTTCTATCCTTTCCTATAAATATCAAAGCCCACCCCTCCCCCATATGTGTGCATGTCTGCAACAGGATGCACTTAATCTCCTCTATCTGCTGGCTCAGATTTATCTGGGCCAGTTGGTTTAGTCCATGCCACTAAAAGGTTTAGTCCTTTCTCAGACACTCATTTGGAAGGATTTTACAGAACATCCAGGACAGGATTGAAATTAAACCTCTTCTTGCAAAGCATTTTAAACATATTTCTACTTAGGGAAAGAATAGGTGGGCATATTCCCCCCTTTTTTTAATTCTTTGCCTAAAGGCAGGCAAATAATAACCACAATAATATTGCAATGTTTATTGAATTAATTGTTAACTGATTATTTTTTTAAAAAATCCCTTTTGAATGAGTAAAAATAAAATAAGTTTTTAAACTAAATTTATTATTATACTATTTTAACTAAATAAATAGTTTTATTTTTTTTAAAAAACATTTAACATCTATATATGTTAAAACATTTATAACATCTGCAAATGGAAAACATTTTCTCAAATGAGCACAGAACCACCGAAAAACCAGATTCACTTAATGACTACATTGATTCTTTTAATAACTATGGCAAAAAAGGCCATAAAATTGGGCTCAATTAACTGCCTTCTTTAGCAATGGAAGTTCTGGCCTCAACTGTGGTCATAAATCAAGGACTACCTATAGATAGCTTTCAGAAGCAGCCCTGCTACAATCAGAGCTAATAAGTGTTGATCCCCAGGATTTCCATGCATTGGTCCAACCAAGGGTGGGTTCTAAATTTTTTTATTACCGGTTCTGTGGGCGTGGCTTATTTTGTGGGCATGGCTTGTGGGCATGACAATTCTTTAGGATTTAGCAGAGGTACTGGTCTACCAGGCTTTTAACTGCTTGCAGAGCTGTACCAGTGTACCCATTTGTTTTTGGAGGCACTGGTCTACTCATTCGTTTTTGGAGGCACCACACTGCCTTTTAACACTGATCAGCTGTAGGGCGGCCCTTTGAAGCCCCACAGCAAGAGTTTAAACAGTTTTTTTTCCTTCTAGCCTATCAGCTGGGACTCGGGAGGCAGCAATAGATTGGGGGTGGGGTAAAATAAAATGTAAGAATAACGCGGGGGGTGGGGGCAGGGGGGTGGGAGGGCCCAGCTCCCGAACAAAGAGAACCAGTTTGGTGACGTCATATCATCACTACTACTGGCTCGGCCAAACCACTGGGTCCAACCCTTTTTTGAAACCATCCAAGCTGGTAAGCAGCACAGCAATTCATCAGCAATATTTTCTCAGTATGCATCAGTTAAAATATTACATATTGAAAATAATCTTGATGTAATCATATTGTATGCATAATCATATAAAGATAGCTTTCCCCCTCTTCTGTATACATATATGTATATAAAACGTGGGTGCTGAGAAGGGAAAAAAACAAGTGGAAGTTATATACATTAAATTAGTAACTCTCTGATTCTGGAATTTAGTCTCGATATTATTCTACTTGATTCAGAATTAATCCTGTATTGTTAGTGAGACTGATTGTGCCCTCCTGCAGACTGTGTTTTTTTAAAATGACTTGAATAATCTTTTATTGTTTTTAAACTATTATTGTGGATAATTTTGGTTATTACATTTGCATGGTTTCATGTTTTTAAATCTGTATGCAGCTCAGAGTCACATGCGCGAGATGGGCAGCTGTATAAATGTACCAATAATTATATAAAAATTAAAATACAGTAGATAACACATTCCCAAACAATATGGTAATGGAATTAGAAAAAAAAATTAATTTTCCTCACTCTTCAAAGAAAGTTGTAAAAATCACAATGATTTCTTGATTTGACGGCTAAGTATTTCCTAGTTGTTATCTATCAATACAGTATTTCCGGCATATCTCTATATTCAGTAGTTCAGACAGATCTGCAACAATTACACTGAAGGTGTCCTTGGTGCTGTCTGAGCTTGGTTGTTTTCTTGCAGACGTTTCATTACCAAACTAGGTAACATCATCAGTGTCACCTAGTTTGGGTAATGAAACGTCTGCAAGAAAACAACTAAGCTCAGAGAGCACCAAGGGCCCCTCATTTCAACCCTGAACTACAAATATTCTCCTTTATGGGTACCAATTACACTCTTCACATGATTGATGGCAGCTCCTGGGGGCCTGGGATGCTGGCCCTGAAATAGGAAAACAGGAAGCCAGTGAAAATGCTAAATATTCTGCAAAATGTCTCACAGGGTGCTTTTTTTCCCCCCAAAAGGCAACTGGACGGTTGTTGTTTTTTTCCTTGAGGAAGAAGAAAAAGACATTTCTCTTCCAAGATGGTTCCTCAGTTGTGACTGGATGGTGGGGTGATGGAAAGATAGGAAGGACAGAACTTATCCTTCCAACATCCCTCCCCACCCTCCCGCCAACACCATCATCCAGTCACAACCATCACAGCTTCTTTGATGAGAAGCGAAATGCTTTCTTCTTTCTTCAGGGAAAAAAAAAATAGTGCAGTTCCCTTTTGGGGACAAAAAAAAAACAACACCTCTGAAACAACTATGATCTGTATGTCTGAGGAATCTCCATGGACATTTATTCTGCAAAGGCATTTACCGTATTTTTCGGAGTATAAGACACAACAGAGTATAAGACGCAGCTTAGTTTTTGGGGAGGAAAATAGGGGAAAAAAAATCTGCCTACCAGGTATTCATCTGGCTAGCGTCCTTAGTCTGGTCAGCTTCAGCACATTAGTTTGCTGGTTTTTATCCCCTGCTTGGGGATAAAGAACAGCTTCTAAAGAAACAACTGATCTTTGGAGAGAGAAGCAATGAGAAAAGCAGGCAAACTAGGGAGATCGCTTCACTCGCTATCGCCTCGTTAGGGCTGAAAAAAAGCTTCACAGCTGAGAGTCGGAGGGAGCAGGCAAAGCAGGGAAGCAGAGATCGCTTCACTCATTGCGCCACATTAGGGCTGAAAAAAAGCTTCACAGCTAAGAGTCGGAGGGAGCAGGCAAAGCAAGGAAGCAGAGATCGCTTCACTCATAGCGCCACATTAGGGCTGAAAAAAAGCTTCACAGCTGAGAGTCGGAGGGAGCAAGCAAAGCAGGGAAGCAGAGATCGCTTCACTCGCTATCGCCTCGTTAGGGCTGAAAAAAAGTTTCACAGCTGAGAGTCGGAGGGAGCAAGCAAAGCAGGGAAGCAGAGATCGCTTCACTCGTAGCGCCTCATTAGGGCTGGAAAAAAGCTTTGAAAAATTTTCAGCCTCTTTTTGGAGGGAAAAAAGTGTGTCTTATACTCCGAAAAATACGGTAAACTAGCAGGGAGACCAGGCCCATCTCCCGCAGACTTACTCCCTTCCATGTCCTCCGTCCAGTTGCGGCTGCTACTTGTGGGAGAGCTAGGGGAGGTGTAGTATTCGCCCCCAGGGCTGGTATCCAGATCATCCTCCATGGATCCTGACTTGTGCCGTTTGCTCCTTATGGGAAAAAAAAAGGAGAGACATGGTTTTAATAGCAATTTAAAAATCTAAGAACAGTCTCCTCTAACTACATCATTGTCTCTAAAAGCAGAATAACCCACTGCAATCCTCGACTTACAACCCCAATTGAGACCCACATTTCTGCTGTTAGGTGAGGCGTTTGTTAAGTGAGTTTTGTCCCATTTTATGACCTTTCTTGCTACAGTTGTTAAGTGAATCACTGCAGTTTGATAAGTTAGAAACGTGGTTGTTAAGTGAATCTGGCTTCCCGCATTGATTTTGCATGTCGAAACATTGTAAAAGTTGATCACATGACAGCAACAGTCATAAGTATGAGCTAATTGCCAAGCGTCTGAATTTTGATCCCATGATCATGTGGCTACTAATGGTCAGGTCACTTTTTTCAGTGCTGTTGTAACACTAAATGAACTTTGTAAGTCAAGGACTACCATGAAGGGCAACGGCTATCACAGAAGCTAAATTTTGAAAGGAACTTCCTCCTTTTTATACTTCATTGCTCTGGGTAATAATTCACTAAGTCCAAGAATTTAGGATTGCTCTGAGGAGCTTTACATGGTGAAATATGATTCCAAAGAGAGGCAAACGAGGTAAGAAGATCGAGACAAAGTAAACAAACTGCAACTATTCCCTTAACACAGTCCTAACATTATGGTGGAAGGAAAAATAAAGAAGAGAAGAGAAAATGGAAGACGTTTTGAAGAACAGGTGTTTTAGTAGCGAGCCTAGCACAAAAAGTAAAAGAAGAATTGTTTTAAGGGATAGGAACAAAAGACAGAACAATGATATATTGGGATATGTCAGTGGAATAATAAAAAGAAAAAAGGTAATGGAGGATTTCATAGGCATCTAAGAGCTCAAGAACGCCAAGATGGCAACCGTGATCATGTGACTGAAGTCCCACCCTTTTTTTCTCTGAAAGTTTGTGGATAAGGATTAGGACAGGGGTCAGCAACCTGCAGCTCCGGAGCCGCATGCGGTTCTTTGGGCCCTCTGCTGTGGCTCCCTGTCAGGTGATCCCACCACTGGCTGCCCCCCCCCTCACTCTCCCCTCCCAGTCACTCCTCGCCTGGCCTGAGAAGGTAATGGCAATGGCGGCGGATGGAGAAGTGGCCAGGGTAGATACAGAGAGATACACAGAGAGAGAGAGAGAGAGAGAGAGAGAGGGGAGAGAGAGAGAGATGTCAAAAGGATTTTGTGGTTCCCAGTGTTTTTTAACAACTGGTTCTCTGCCTTAATGACCAGCTGGGTAGGTGTGGATAGGGGGGAGGGGGTCATGTGACTGGTGGAAGTGAGTGACATTGAGTTGGCCATGCCCACCCAGGTTTTGTGGCTCCAAGTGGTGTTTTCTTTTCTGTGGGAAATGGCTCCAAATGGCTCCTTGAGTATTTAAGGTTGCAGACTCCTGGATTAGGAGTTTGTGCAAAGTCTGGTGGCGAGTAGCAAACCAGGCAGGGAGTGAAGGAATTATAAAAGGTAAGAGCATATCATCCCCCCTAGTTGAACATTGACTAATCTATTGCAACAATAATAGCTTCCCCACCCCGTGCAAAGCAGGTCTAGAATGTATAACCTTCTACCTCTAGGATCCCTCCCTAGATGTCTTTTGGTCTTTTTAATTCACTTTTTTAATGCTCTTGTCTAGTTTTGTTTTGTCTCTGTTAATTTTTCTTTTCTTTTTTTATTTTAATCGTCTAAATAAAAAAAAAATCGATTAAAAAAACAAAAGGTAAGAGCATTCACAGCAGATCATAGCTACATAGGAAAGAATTCCCCCCCCCCTAATTAAAAGGTGATGGAATTTCTAAAGGTTGAGATGGTAGCATTTTTGGCTCATAAGAGTATGTCACCAGATGATCACCTTTACAATTTCAGTTCTGATCCTAAGAGGACAGTAGAAGCGGTTGTTTCAATGATACGGAAAGAGCTGTCAAAGATTCCACCTTCCACTTTCTCAAGCAATTTGCATCCCAGATGTTTGAGACATGTGGATGTGATGTGGTTGAATAAGTCAGGATCATGATTCAGGTTGTTTCAAAAAGTGAGAAAGGAAGGAGAAAATTGGAGCGTGAAACCTACAGCCTTCTAGCTTGAAACCCTACCTTTTACCTCAGTTAGAAGAAAGACTGCGTTAAATCAAAATCAGAAAAAGAGAATAACCGAGTTGGAAGGGACCTTGGAGGTCTTCTAGTCCATCACCCTGCTCAAGCAGGGGATCCTATACCAGTGATGGATAACCTGTTTCTCTTTGGGTGCCAAAAGAGCATGCAATAACGCACACATGTGCTGGCACCCATAATGCAATGCATGCACCACTGCGCATGCGCGCATCACCCCCCACTCCTCCTGCACATGTGCAAGTGATCCCACCGCATCTCCCGTGTATGTGTGCAAGGGGTGGGATTCAAAAATTTTAGCAACCTGCACCACGGCAGGGGGCTGTTTTTGCTCTCCCCAGGCTCCGGAGGCTTTTCTCAAGCCCCCAGGAGGGCAAAAATGACTTCCCCAGGGCTCCGGAGGCCCTCCAGAGACTGAAAATAGGCTCTTTTCCAGACTTCTGGAAGGCCCGTTTTTCATCCTCCCGAGGCTTTCCCTGAGCCTGTGGGAGGGTGAAAAAGGCCTTCCCCTGGGCTCCAGAGGCCCTCTGGAGGCCAGAAATGGACCCGTTTCCGCATTTCTGAAATGTGCACGCCGCTCCTCCCCGCAACCCACGTACATCTCCCGCATGCATTCCGCCCCCTACCCATCCCAAAAGTCAGCTTGCCGGCAGGAGGCGCGCATGCGCAATGGACCTGAGCTGGGCGATGGCTCGCATGCCCGCAGTGAGGGCTCTGCGTGCCAGCTGTGGCACGTGTGCCATAGGTTCACCATCACGGTCCTATACCATTCCAGACAAGTGTAATGTAAAAATCATACATTGACTGCAAATACAGGAAATCCTTGACCTACAGCAGTTCGTTTAGTGACCGTCTGAAATTACAGTGGCACTGAAAAAAGTTACTTACCACTGTTTTTCACACTTACAAACTTTGTAACATCCCCATGGTCATGTAATCAAGATTTGGATGCTTGGCAACTGGCTCATATTTATGACGGTTGCAGCATCCCAGGGTCATGTGATCCCCTTTTGCGACCGTCTGACAAGCCAAGTCAATGGGGAAGCCAGATTCACTTAACAACCTGGTCACTAACTTAACAACGGCAGCGATTCATTTAACAATTGTGGCAAGTAAGGTCATAAAATGGGGGTAAAACTCACTTAACAATTGTCTCGCTTAGCAACATCAATTTTGGGCTCAGTTGCGGTTGTAAGTCACGGACTATCTGTAACTAGAAAATAATTTCTAGTTGCAAGGAATGGCTGGATAAAAATCCTAATTCTTGAAGACCCCCTTCTGGATATCCCCCAATTTTGTGTGACCTGGCATCCTTCCTATTCCATCCCTTGAATCCTCAGTGGGGTAAAAATTTTATTCCATAAACACACACACACACGTAACCCATACAGAAGGAGGGAGGGAGGGAGAGGGGGGGAGAGAGAGGGAGCACGCAAATGTAGACTTACCCACTGGAGGAAGTGCTGGGGAGCGTCCGCCTCATCCCTGTACTTGAGGGATTCAGGTCGTATGCTAAGTGCCCTTGCAACTCTCCCAAAGAGAAATTTGGACCTGTGCCTGTCACCACTGGTGCTGTGAATGACAGAGGGAGAAGAACCATCAATTATAGGAAGGGATAATGAATGATTCATAAAACAATGATGCGGGATGGACTTCTTTGCTTTCATCAGTGGTGCTCTGTCAGAGAAGATGGCATTGTTTCTCAACTTTTTACTTTTACTTTACTTTTATTTGATTTGTATACCGCCCTACTCCTGAAGGACTCAGGGCAGTGAACAATCAATAATAAAATACATACATACAAAATTTAAAAAGCAGAAATAAAATCGAATTAAATAGTTTGGCCCAGACAGATTAAAACCCCAATCAATTTAAAACCAATTTAGACTTTAAGTATTCAAGATATTAAAAACGTTAAAATATTAAAATTGTTTAAAAGAGGGAGAAACTATGGCAACTGTAAGATGTGTGGGCTTCAACTCCCAGAATTCCTCAGCCAATACAACTGGGCTGGGAAATTCTGGGTGAAATCCAAACATCTTAAAGTGGTTGAGGTTGAGAAACACTGAATTAGACGGTCAAGTGGATGTGGGGAATGCTGGGAGTTGAAATCCACCCATCTTAAAGTGGCCAATAGAAACACTGGATTATGGAGTGAAGTGACGTGGTATAATGAAATAACTATACAGTATCTATAAATATGCACTATAAAAATAGGCCAATATACACATATATATCAGTGGTGGGTTGCTCCCAGTTCTGTCCGGTTCTTGTGAACAGGTAGTAAAAATGGCGGAAGGCTCCGCCCACCCGCCCGGGCGTCATAATAGATGATCTGCGCATGTGCAGAAGCTTCTGTGCGTGCGCTCCCATTGCAAACTGGTAGTAAAAGTAAGTACAACCAACCCTTGATACAGGGGTGAAACCCAGCAGGTTCTGGAGAACCGGTAGCAGAAATTTTGAGTAGTTCGGAAAACTGGTAGCGGAAATTTTGAATAGTTTGGAGAACCAGCAAATAACACCTCTGGCTGGCCCCAGAGTGGGGTGGGAATGGAGATTTTGCAGTATCCTTTCCCTGGAGTGGGGAGAGAATGGAGATTTTGCAGTATCCTTCCCCTGCCACGCCCACAGAACCAGTAGTAAAAAAAAATTGGATTTCACCACTGCCCTGATACATACACACACACGTATGTATGTATGTATGTATGTACGTACGTAACAGTTAGAACTGAAGAAGCTTCTTAGATGAGAAACGAAACGTTTTCAAAGAAAAAAAAACAAGAAAGTCCAGTTGCCTTTTGGAAAAAGGCACTTTTGAGACAACCATGAACCTGGATGATTGAGAATCTCCATAGACATCAGATTCTCTTGTCTATAGATTGCATGGAATAAATTCGCAATGCTTTTGAACTCTATCTGGCTCCTGGTTTCGTGTGCCTGAAAGTAACTCCATCTTGCCTGGGTTCAGATTCAGCTTGTTTCCTCATGCAGAACCCAACAGATGATAGACAAAATTTCAACACTATAGCCATCTTGAGCATCATCAGAACCAACAGATGACTTTTCCCAGTAGCTGGGAGATAGATATTAAAAGTAAAAATACTGTAATTTTTACAGTATTATAATGGGGAAATGAAAATAAGGAAAAAGAATGGATTATATAAACAGTGTGGAAAAATTAGCAAATCCTACTCATGCCTGCATTTCAAACAATATAGCATAACTGACAAAAGTGAGAATTAAATAGGGAAAAAAAACTAATAAGGATACAAGTTACTCACTCCGGGAAACTTGGATAAGTTCTGTGACACTGAACACACCTGACGTAACAAAATTCTCTTGAAAATCTGCTGCATCTGCAAAAGAGATTTTGGACTCATTCAGAAACTGCTACAATAATCAGGTTTTTTTTTCTGAATTGTTCAACGTTTTCAGTGTCAGGTTTTGACTTACAGAAAGAAACTTCTTATACTATAAATCAGGTAATTAGCATTTAATCCTAAATATTCCAGACTGGATACTTTTTAAACTCTTTTCTCCCATTTATCAATTTTTTTAGACCAGAAAGAACAAGAGTCTGTGAAAGCAGCCAGCCAAAGAAGTTTGACCATAAAATAATTTAATATTTTATAACAGCCACTGGTTATGTCAGTTTTGGATGATGGAATAATAATTTTAACAGCATGAGGTTGAAGAAGGCCTTTATATAAAAAGTACCAAACTGAAGTAGTTTTTTTACAAGCTGGCTGTCAGTCCCCTTCTGAAACTCATTAGATGTCTGTATTTAACAATGACATGATTGGCTTTATTGATAGGTTTTCTCATTTGTCTCTTCCTCTTAAAAGTTGACCAAAGTTGAGAAACACAGATTTAGAGACTTGCTGACCGAAGCTGGTTGAAGATGTTCATTCCATGTTATCCTCAAGGCTGTGGTGGAATCTGATTTGGTTTGAAATAAATCAGTTTTTTGTTGTTGTTGTTTTTTTACTAAATTGAGAAGGTGGGAAGAGACAGAACAGGACTCCAAACCAATCCTATTTCTAAGCCTGCCTTGAGGTGCTTCTCCATTACTAATTCATTTCCTGATTGGCTTAACCCTTGAGAGAATCCATCCTTCCATCAGTCGGTTCCAGAGAACCATCCCACCTAATTCTTTCAGGATTTGTATTGGAGGTCCAGGGAACCACAGACCGACAGCTTCATACATTCACCCACACCTTTCCTCTGTCCTTTTTTTGGTGTTGCTCACCCAGCGTGATTATGGGTTTACTATCCTCCTGGTCAGAACCGATTCCCGTCCTGGGACTGCTGCTTTGATCTGAATCTGAAAAGAAAAGAATTGCGCATTACATTTTACAGCTCTACACAACCGGGGTCTACACACATACGCTTGTCTTCTTTTTGGTATTTGGTGTTGTTGTTTTTTTCCTTTCAGAAGTTGCTTTCCATAACCAAGAAGTTTAGAGCAGCATCCAAGGCTGGCTGACCAAAACACAATGTCAGAATTTCTTTAGGCAAAGTGAAGTGGCTTTTTCCCGACAGCCACTCATTTTGGGAGGCAAGAACATGAGTTAGTTTTAATATGATATTTTTGCTGTAAGGGAAAAAGATTTGTGTAAAGTTGGGGAGGGGGTCGGGTCTCCTGCCTGGTCATTCTCATATAACTTGTGGGATTTTAATATTAGACACATTGACTTAAAACACAGAACATAGAATCATAGGGCTGGAAGAGACCTTGGAGGTCTTCTAGCCCAACCCCCTGCACCCTTATACCATCCCGGTCAAGTGGTTGACTAGTCCATTTTTGAAAATCTCTAGTGATGGAATACCCATAACTCCAGGAGGCAAGCTATTACATTAATTGTTCTCACTGTCAGAAAATTTCTCCTTACTTCCTAGTGGACAACCATTTAGATATGAGCCAGCAGTGGGCAGTAGCTGCCAAAAAAGCCAACACAGTCCTAGGCTGCATAAACAGAGGGATAGAATCAAGATCACGTGAAATGTTAATACCACTTTATAATGCCTTGGTAAGGCCACACTTGGAATACTGCATCCACTTTTGGTCGTCACAATATAAAAAAGATGTGGAGACTCTAGAAAGAGTGCAGAGAAGAGCAACAAAAATGATTAGGGGACTGGAGGCTAAAACATATGAAGAACGGTTGCAGGAACTGGGTATGAAAAGAAGGACTAGGGGAGACATGATAGCAGTGTTCCAATATCTCAGGGGCTGCCACAAAGAAGAGGGAGTCAAACTATTCTCCAAAGCACCTGAGGGCAGGACAAGAAGCAATGGGTGGAAACTAATCAAGGAGAGAAGCAACTTAGAACTAAGGAGAAATTTCCGGACAGTTAGAACAATTAATCAGTGGAATAACTTTCCTGCAAAAGGTGTGAATGCTCCAACACTGGAAATTTTTAAGAAGATGTTGGATAACCATTTGTCTGAAGTGGTGTAGGGTTTCCTGCCTAGGCAGGGGGTTGGACTAGAAGACCTCCAAGGTCCCTTCCAATGCTGTTATTCTATTCTACGTGGGATCTCTCTTTGACAAGCTTCCACCCATCACTTCTTGTCCTGTCCTCTAGTGCTTTGGGGTCAAGTCCCTCTTCTCTGGGTGAGCCCCTCTTGGGTGATGGCAAAGCACGGTCAGTGGCTGGGTCATCTCAGGCTACTAAACGCACCTCTTGGCAGCAACCTTTGCTAAGACCCTCAGTCTTCCTTCATCAAGGTAATGATGAACAGAGGCCGACCACAAGTCCAGGCCCTACTAGGTTGCTACAGCAACCGCCAAACACTAATGGGTGCTTGGAGTAATGTAATTTTTGCAGTAATGGCTGCCCTCCTCCCCATAATCAGCCCTCCCTTGACAGCACTCACTTGGCAGCCCGGGTGGGTGATTAACGAGCCTCCAATGCAGATGAGGCGTCTCCCTCCTCGGCCTCCCTTCCCTTCCTCGGCTCTCAGCCACGCAGGCAACACCTGACCTCAGAACTCTGTTGGTGCCACTAAAGCCAGGCATGTGATGCCACTAAGGATCCTAACCCCGTGCTGTCTATTTGAGCATGATGAAATAAACATTGCCCATTGATGCAATCCTTCCCCCTTAGAGATGGGGAACACATGGGATGGTCTTTGGCTGTATTTGCTCTTCTCCCTGCAAGGTTGGGTAGAGATAGATTCTGTTGGGTCTCAAAGTAATTTGGTACAGGGCAGCAACAAAATTTCTGACTCTCCTTTCAAGACCAGCAATATCCAAGAATCCTTTCCCGGAGAAATCAAGTTGCTGAAAAGGAATGCAAGAACTGGAGCTTGCAAAGACTGAGTGGCTGTGGTTTCCGACGTCCCGATATAGCCAGTTGACGCCATCACTGACTATTGGGGGCGAATCATTGGCCCCCACGGAGAGGGCTCGCAACTTGGGCGTCCTCCTGGATTCACGGCTGTCTTTAGAAGAGCACTTGACGGCCGTGACCGGGAGGATTTTTTATCAGGTCCGCCTGATTCGCCAGTTGCATCCCTTTCTGGATCGGGACTCGTTACGCACGGTCACTCATGCCCTCGTCACCTCCCGCCTGGACTATTGTAATGCTCTCTACATGGGGCTCCCCTTGAGGAGCACCCGGAGGCTCCAACTGGCGCAGAGTGCAGCCGCGCGGGTGGTAATGGGAGCGACATGGCGCTCCCATGTAACACCTCTCCTGCGCGAGCTGCACTGGCTCCCGGTGGTCTTCCGGGTGCGCTTCAAGGTTTTGGTTACCACCTTTAAAGCGCTCCATGGCTTAGGGCCTGGTTATTTATGGGACCGCCTACTACCACCAATAGCCTCCCACCGGCCAGTACGCTCTCATAGAAAGGGACTCCTCCGGGTGCCGTCAGCCAAACAGTGTCGACTGGCGGCCCCTAGGGGGAGAGCCTTCTCTGTGGGGGCACCTACCATCTGGAATGAGCTCCCCCCGGAGATACGGAGGATCCCGGATCTGCGTTCCTTCCGCCGTGCTGTGAAGACCTTTTTATTCCATCAAGCGGGCTTGGCCTGATCTCTTCCCTTTTTAAAATATGTAAATTTTAATCTGTTTTTAAATTATTGGGGTATTTTAATTTGTCTGGGCCAAAAAGTTTAATTTGATTTTATCGGGTTTTTAAATTTTGTGTATTTATGTATTTTATTATTGGCTGTTCACCGCCCTGAGTCCTTCGGGAGTAGGGCGGTATACAAATCAAATAAAACCTAAACCTAAAACCTAAAGAGGGAGGGAGAGAGACACCAGAAAATAATTTTTGTGTAAAGGAATTTGTGTGGGCTCTTCGGTTCTGATTGCGCTGAGAGATACTTTTTTCTGAAGGCTCAAATCATGGATTATTCCACGGGCCACTTTGGGGCGATTCCTGGAGTGCCGGTACTATCTCCCGCTGTTCCTAGTGTCACCTTTCAGCAGAGTTGATTTTTGTAGGGGCATCGCAGCCTGAAATCTCAAATTGCAGGACTTTAATTTTGAATTTTGATACTCCCAAATTCCATAGAGTTGGTGGAAACTCCCACTTGGAATCGCCTCCCTAGTTCCGTGGCTCTTTTTCCTACTCCACATGGCAATGCTTTCAAAACGCCATAAAGTTCTCATAACTGCACGCCAGCGATTTTGGAGTGGTTTCTGCCTCTTCCCCTCCCCCAAGGCCCCCTCTCCAAAACCTGATGGACGTTGAAAAAATGATGAGAGACGAGGGCCATTTTTTAGCACACTTCTACGTGTGGCTAAAGGGAGAGCCCTTGTTATTAGGGCTGTGGTGAGTACGATTGGAAGCTGTTGAGAGAATAAATGCAGGGTTCACAGAGTGATGAGTGTGGCTGTGTAAAAATGCCCATACAGGTAGTCCTCGACTTACGATCACAACTGACCCTGAAATTTCCATTGCCAAGCAAGGCAGTTGTTAACTGAGTTTCATCCTATTTTATGAGCTTTTTTGCCACAGTTGTTAAAGGAATCACTCCAGTTGTTAAGTAAATCATGCAGTCGTTAAGCGAATCTGGCTTCCCCCTTGACTTTGCTTGTCAGAAGCCGGCTGGTAAGGTTGCAAATGGTGATCTTATGATCCCAGAACAGTGCAACTGTCATAAATGCATGCCAATTACCAAATGGACGAATTTTAATCATGTGACCAACAGGATGCCGTCACGGTTGTAAGTGTGAAAAACGGTCATAAATCTCTTTTTTCAATGCTGTTGTAACTTTGAACGGTCACTAAACGAATGGTTGTAAGTCAAGGACTACTTGTAGTCTGCTATCTGAGCCACTGTTTTGCAGCAAGAAACTACAGTCTGAGAAGACTGTAGTAAAGAACAAAAGAGCTTCTTGTAAGTTTGAAACTTGCTGATTACTCAGATGGTAGCAACTGAGTAACATGCTGGCTGGGGAATTCTGGGAGTTGAAGTCCACACATCTTAAAGTCACCAAGTTTGGGTGGTTTAAACGCACCAGCGTGCCTACTGTCCCTGTCCTAATGTTTCCTTTTATTCGTATCCATTTCATGTATTTATAATTATGTTTACACTTGTATCTGTCATAAAATACATGCTTGATGAAATAAAATAAAAAAATCTGCATGCAGTCTTCTGAATGAAAAGCATAATTTCTCCTCCTAATCTAGCAGCATTCGCATTGCATCATTCTTGCAGAGATCCTGCTCTTAACCCCGTCCAGCTAGTTCCCTTCTCAAAGGAAATGCACTTTGCACACAGTCAGGTGCCCTTTTTGCTCTCTGTTTTTAAGAACTTTTTTTAAACAGAGGGAAGAAATGCTGATGCCGGGGGTCGTACCATCAAAAGGTACTTCTATGACCCTTCTCCAAAACCATCCAGAAATTGGCAGACTTAAGACTAGGGGAGGTGATTAGATCACTCTGGAAGTTCCTTTGAACGTGACCAGTTTTGAATCAAAGGCAAGGGCTGAACCTCTCGACTTGAGGGAAGAGCCAGAGGGGCTTCTGCAGACAGCAGGAGCGAAGGCCACCCTCCTCTCTTCCACCCTTCCCACCTCCTGCTTTCCCTTCCCTCATCAGAAATACAACTCACGCCTCACATGGGCTGCATCCCAGAACTCCTCGTTCTCTCTCTCTCTCTCTCTCTGCTTTTCATCTTATCTAAAAATAATCAAGCTCTTTGGGCAGTCGGTGCAGACGCTGAGGTCAGCACTATAGGTTCCTACTAGCATCCTGGATTAGCCAACCCACCACCTCCTCCTTTCAATTGAGTCTCTTTTTACTTTCTCCCCATAGCACGGACACACATACACACACACACTCACTCACACACAGAGACATCCCTCACTTTCTTATGCAGCAACCCTTGGCTAGAATCCACACGTCCCTGAATATCCTTGATGCAGCCAGGAACATTTTAAAGTGTCTTTTTATTATCTCCCCCCCCCTCCCCAAAATGTGTGTGTGTGTGTGTGTGTGTGTGTGTGTGTGTGTGTGTGTGTGTAAAGAGAAGAGAGAGAGATGCATGAGCTGCTCCAGTTCACCTGACGCAGCCAATTTTCCTAAGACTCCGGTACTTGTTTTATTACTATTCTTACGATCTGCTTAAGGTATAATAACAGCAAAGTCATTCTACCTGCACAGGTGGTCCTCGACTTCTGACCACAATTGAGCCCCAAATTTCTGTTGCTAAGCAGTTGTTGAGTTGTTTGCTCCATTTTATGACTTACTTGCCACAGTTGTTAAGTGAATCACTGAAGTTGTTAAGTTAGTAACACGGTTAAATGGATTCGGCTTCCCCAAATCTTTGCTTGTCAGAAGGTTGCAAAAGGTGATCCATATGATCCCAGGATACTGCAATCAGCATAAATATGAACCAATTGCCCAGTGTCCAAATTTTGATCATGTGACCATGGGGATGCTGCAATGGTCGTAATTGTGAAAAACAGTCATAAGTCACTTTTTTTCAGTGCCGTTTTAACTTTGAGTGGTCACTCAATGAACTGTGTTGTAAGTTGAGGACTACCTATATAGACTTGCATATTTGCCAAATGGAGCACCAGCAGGAATATCATTATTCAGTTGTGAAGGTGGGGCGGAGGGGAGGAGAAGGTACCCCACCAGTAAGAGATAACTGTGCACAATGACCACAGAATCATACCAATATGTTACATGAAGAGTGTGGATAAAAATATAGTTGGTGAATTGTAAATTAAAGTATTCCTTGTTTAGTAACAACAATTGGGACCAGCAACGTGCATTATGTGAAGCAGTCGTTAAGTGAAACCATGATGTGCTTATGATTTTACTTCAGTTTTCCTTGGCTTTGCCGATCTGCAAACATTGTAAATGCAAGGACTGGTCAAAAAGTTATTTTTCCATCACCATAATACAGTAACTGCGAAGGTTGCTATACAAGGCAGTTGCTAAATGAGGACTATCTGATTTATACCATTGATGAGCCTCATTGTAGCTTTTTAAGAGTTCTTCTCTTCATTGCACCATAGAAATTCAGTAGCCCTTCTTTTTTCTCAATTTATGAAGACAAATAAAGCCTTTTAATGTAGTTTAGGGGGGGACTCCTTGTCCAATTGTTTACTTTTTAATTGTTTTCTGCTCTGCCCCATCCACAATAACGTCATAGTGCTCTTCCTGGCCAGAAAACAACAACAGTGTTGTCCATAAGGCTCTGGAAAAAAAGCCAACCATGATTGAAAACCCACTTAAATCCCTTACTATGGAAATCTATAAACATTATACAGTAGTGATATAAAAGCGAGATCTTAAAAGAAGCACTAAACAACCAAGCAAGCAAGAGATGCTAAAATCAAGATCGTAAACAATAAGCTTGGATAAAATAAGTAAAACGAAGAAGGATAAACAATCCCTTGATCCAAAAATTAGGGCAGGAGAAATTACTGAAAAACTGTATTGTAGCAATATACAGATAGTCATCTACTGAAAAGAATTCATTTAGTGACCTGTTTAAAGTTACAACGGCACTGAAAAAAGTGACGTATGAACATTTTTTACACTTACAACCACTGTAGCATCCCCATGGTCACGTGATCGAAATACAGATGCATGGCAACTGACTCATATTTGTGAAGGTTGCAGTGTCCTGGGGTCATGCAATCACCTTTTGCAACCTTCTGACAAGGAAAGTCAATGGCAAACCCAGAGTCACTTAACAGCCGTGTTAGTAACTGAATACCTGCAGTGATTCATTTAACATCTGCGGCAAGAAAGGTCATAAAAAGGGGCAAAACTCACTTAACAGCAGAACTTTTGGGCTCAATTATGGTCGTAAGTCGATAACTACCTATATCATGATTTGGAAAATGCTTCCCATTGTGATGTGAGCATTTGGAATACTAAACTATACAAGGAGCCTCCCAGTTTCCTAAATTATGTTCAGCACAGAGGAAGCAGAATGAATGGAGGTCCCTTACACCCCAGTTTCCCTATTTGCATGAGTAACGCATGAAGCATTCCTTTGCTGTTAGCAATACTCCTACGCCACTCAGGCTAATGCCTCCTACTAAGGCAGCATTTGACATCCAGCTGCCTGCAATAAGTGCGAGTTCAATTCTCACCAGGCTCAAGGTTGACTCAGCCTTCCATCCTTTCTAAGGTAGGTAAATTGAGGACCCAGTTTGTGGGGGCAATAAGCTGACTTTGTATAAATATACAAAAGTATGAAGGCTATTGCTTAACGCATTGTAAGCCGCCCTGAGTCTCCAGAGAAGGGCGGCATATAAATCAAATTTAAAAATAAAAAATAATAATAATAATAAAAAAAATTCCCATCCAAACTAGCTGCCAGCCGGCCAACCAAGGGCATTCAGTTTTCTTGCACAACTGCAGGTGCCGAGCAGAACCCACTGCCACCCGTTTCTGAACTCTTCCCACCCATGCGATTGGGGTGGGGCATGTTATTACAGTTAGCAATGACGTGATAGGATCTCAACAGCTCTGTAGTTAATAAAAATGTTGACCAGTACCATGATACTCACACACCCCCTACATTCTTCAGCAGATAATTTTATTTATTTGTTTGTTTGTTTAGCTGCCTACTTTATCTCAAGGTAACTCTGGGTCAGTTTGCAATCATAAAATATAAAAACTGTATAAACTAAAAACACAGATATGTTAATCCAAAAGCCAAACATTGTGGTCCAATTAAAAAATTGGGAAAGCAGCAGCAGGATTTGGGGTGGGGGGACGGACACAGACGTGGGATCTGTTGTAAACCACCTCCACCAGTGGTGGGATTCAAATTTTTTTACTACCGGTTCTGTGGGCGTGGCTTGGTGGGCGTGGCATGGCTTGGTGGGCATGGCAGGGGAAGGATACTGTAAAATCTCCATTCCCTCCCTACTCCAGGAAAAGGTTACTGCAAAATACCCATTTCCTCCTGATCAGCTGGGACTTGGGAGGCAGATAATAGATGGGGGCGGGGCCAGTCAGAGGTGGTATTTACCGGTTCTCCGAACTACTCAAAATTCCCGCTACCGGTTCTCTAGAACTGGTCAGAACCTGCTCAATACCACCTCTGACCGCCACTGTAATGCTTGCCCATTGGAGCCCTAAGACAACTGGCACAGCCACGTCTTTAGGCTCTTACTGAAGGTTGGGAGGGTTGGGACCAACCGAATTCTGGGGGGCAAAATGTTCCAGGGGGCAAGTGTGATGGCAAAGAAGGCCCTTCTCCTGGACCCCGCCGTCTTAGGCTGACGGGACTGCAGCATTATTCCTTTGCCAACCCAGGTGGGACGAGCCAACCCCACTCTTGACCAAATTTACTTGGTCAAGAGTGATGCATTAATATTGAAAGGGAGGGGCACTACTTTGCCAGACAACCTGTCATGGATAAGTCATGGGCAGGAGACAATATGTGCAGAGGAGGAGATTCTGTGCTTCATATTTCCATCACAAATCATAGGCTTAGGACTCTGGTATCAATCAACCTGATCTCTTGGCATTCCTGATGCAGAATTTGATATGATAGGGGTGGATGGGGGTATAAATGCATCTTAGAAAGTTAATGGGGTCTGCTTAGGTCTAGGAATAAAAAGAACTACACTTTTTTTTTTTAAAAAAAAAGATGGCTAAGCCTGGAAGACAGAAAAATGCACGCATCTACAGTATCATTTGCTACCTCTTGGGGGTGATGGATATTGTAATCCAGCACCTCTAGAAAATGCCAGATGGGCAAATATAATACTGTTTTTAAAGAGAATTTTGGAGGGTAATGTTTGTTTTAGAGGATTATAGTTTCTCAACGTTGTCCATGTAAAAATGGCAGGGAACCAGGGTGACTCTCAGTTTTCAACAGTCAAGGCCAGTGAGTTCTTCACCTTTTCTCTTGGATTGCAACTCTTCTCCATTGACTTTGAGACCAAAACAACATTCATATTTTTCTTTTCTGTGCTAAATTCTGATTTAAGTAGTTCAGGTCATTTTGCTGCAAATGATCTGTCAAGGCTCTCCATTTTTCAAGGTCTAGGAAGGCACTTTCATTTTCAGATTTTATTCGTTTAGCTTGCCCTTTTTTAAAGACGGCTAGATGGCTTAGTTTAAAAGTTTAATGCAATAAGAAATGTGATACACAAAAAAAATTCTTTCTACTTGAAAGGCCAAAATGACCATGTTTATTTGTATTACTGTGTCGTTCTTTTGCTTTAATTGCAAGCTGCTTGCAGTTATTAGCAAACAGGTAGGTCTCGAAATTTAAAGGAAGGAAGGAAGATCAAGAAGGGGGAAAGTAGATTAGTAGACAGCAATTTTGTGTTGGCTGGACCTAACTTAAAAAAAAAATTGCATTGCCTCAGCAACTGAAAAGTCATTTTACCGTATATTATTTGCAGGAATTAGTTCCTCGCCTATCCACTGATACACATACCATTGTGTATGAAAACACAAAATCCAATCCTTGACTTGCCAAATATGCCTCCTGTCAGCTTCTCCCTGCAAAATCCTTTGGTGCATTTATTATTATTATTTTTTTAAGTAAAAAAAAATAAGACAGGTGGTTCAGAAATGTTGTTGAGGCGAAGGAGTCCCATGTTCCTCAGCCAGCCAAAAAGGCCTAGCTTAGCAATGGCGGCTGTTCTCACCCGTCCTTTAAAGTCTGGCCCATATTTTCCTTTATCCGAGCCGATACTTGGCTGCAGAAACTGGGCCCAAGCCAGGTATCTGCATGCCAAATACTTTTCCCCTGCCATCTTTCTCTATCACACACACACACACACTCCTCCTGTCCCTTGCACGGCCATTGCTCTCTCTCCCTGCTGCCAGCTCGGCCGTTGGCATTTCACTCGGCTGCCTCTGCCCGATCTTCCAAACCGAGAGTCACCCCAGTCAAAACAAGAAGCGGCAGCCTTGCCAATCAGCCTGGCGGCATTTCCACATTCCCCCTCTCGCACACGGTTCCAAAAGAGGAATTTGGAAGCACACTTTTTTTGCCGTGCTGCAAAGAAACTTTCGCTAAGCTAGGAGCTGGCTTTCGGTCAGACTGCCCCATCACGCAAAAGAAGAGAGCTCCGTGCCGAAGGAATTTGTCCTCCATTTCATTGGGGGAGGGAGGGGGAATGATCATTAAAACCCACCAAATGAGGATGATCTTAGAGAAGAATTTCAGGCAGCACCTCCCCAGTTCATGTCACTAAGCAGGCGCGGCCATTTTGTGTGCCCCCCACATGCCAGTCTTTCCCCAATGCGGCCATTTTGTGCCGAGTTAAGATTCCCAGGGTGGGAAGCAGTCAAATGGAGCCTTGAGGCTTGCAGGAAAAACAAAAACTCTCTGAAAATGTTTCTTCAGATATGTATTGCTCCCACCAATACATATGCACAGAGTTAAAAAAAATTACGTGCTTGTTATAGCAAGGCTGGGGGGGGGGAACCCATCCTCCACCCCCCCATATAATTTTCCCCACAACCTGAGGAAACTTCCCCCCCCCAAAAAAAACTTGGCTTTCCACTGGTCCTGACATAAATAAGCAAACAAATAAATAAGGCATCCACTTGAAATAACCGAAAGCATTTCTAAAGCAATAAATGCATAATATTCTCTGTTTTTCTGGGGCCCCTTCCACACACACATTTTGCAATCCAATCTTTTCGTGTCCACGGCAAGTTGGAAATCAATAATTGTTTTTAAACAGAAACAGGAGAAGAAAAAAAAAGAAAACGAGACGGGAAGAAAAACGCAAAGTTTGCAACAGAATGCACCAGAAAAGAAAAGAACATGCAGTTCACAGGCTGTTTACTTAAGTGGAATTTTGGCTCTTGCAAGCTGGTTTTGTTTTGTTTTTTAAATAAATTCTCTCCAGGCCCCCCAACCTTCCCCGCCTGCTCCTTTTCTCCAATTTCCCCTCTCCACGCACACTTCCATTCCCCGGCGGCCATTTTGAAGGCAGAAAAGCACAATTATATGTGCCGCTTCTCTTGCTTCAAAAAGTTTATTTTCCCTCCTTCCCCTCTTGGCAGCCATCTTTTTGAAAAAGTGCCGTGAATTTCTCCAGCTGTCCTGCAGAAAAGCGGCATAGCAGCCAAAGAGAGGAAACGGTGCCAGGGCAGGGGTGGCGAATCTTCCCTCCTTTATCCTTCTTTATTTTTAAATTTAGCACGGAGCCACTATCTTTGGCAAAGAAGGAAAGCACACCTCCCAGAAGTGTCTGTGAAATGGGAGTGAGTTGTCTTGAGCTCAAAGAGAAACTGAAAAGCCTGCAGGAATGGATTAAGACAAGAGAGAGGAAAAGGCTAGGAAAACTTCCCTGTTGTACTTCAGTGCACACAACAGGCGCATTTTTGCTCAGGCTCACAAAGTGATTTCCTCTCCTTTCTCCTACTGCTATTTGCAAAAGTTTTACTTACCCCCTCTCCCAAACCAACTTTTTCACCAACTTGATTTTCAGAAAATTGTTCACAATGGAAATCAGCCGTAACACGCAGTCTAGTTTTGGGATTGGTGCAAAAGAGTATACAGTAAACCAGGAATTGAAGATTTTCAATTTAAGGATCAGGGTACAAGCTTTGATTAGAGGTCTGAAAATCTCCTATGGGTAAAAGAGTTGACAGGATCACACATTTATCTATTTCTGATGCCCACAAATGAGTAAGAGGCCAGTAAGATCACGTGCATTAGGCATGAACCATCCATGCTGACATATGTATTATTAGTACGGGTTGCAGGGTAGCGTGAAAGAGTAATGCACACACACACACAAATGTATGCATCTACCATTCATTCCTCTATATCACTTCCATGCCATGCTTTACAGAGCAGCTGCACGGAAGGACACGTGGCATTTACTAAACATTTTATCTTCATCTTTTATGTTCTATTGATTTCATTATAATTCCTTTGTTTGATGGCTGTGAGTTGTCCTGAGTCACTGAGAGAAGGGTGACATATAAGTTTAATAAATTATTATTTTTATTATTACCTCCTGCACCCCAACCAGGAGTGTATTACTCTGGGAGTGGCTATTAGATTAAGAGAAGACCCACCCACCCCACTGCTCCCAATGTGCATCTTGCTCTCTTCCTCGCCATCTTTTAATTATAAATTATTACGGTTCATTGCATGCTATTATTATTGTTATTTATTGTGTAATGTTTTACTGGTTTTTCATTCATAAGAAAGGCAGCATACAAGTCTAATAAATGAATAAATAAAAAAATAAAAATATACAAAATATTAATCTGAACATGATTGTGAGAAAGGGACATTAAGGAGACAAGGTTAAGGAACTAAAAAGGTTCTGGTTTGAACTTCAGATTCAAAATTGGAATAAAAGGAGATAGAAGAAAGTAAAATCATTCTGCCTCCCCCCCCCCAAATCAATTACACAGGAGTAGCAAGACAAACTATCTAGAAGGCTTGTAAAAATAATTTTCGGCACAGTGCCTGGGATTAATGCTACCTTTGCAAATTATGATTGCCAGATAGATCCTGGGGAATAAAAGTGTAGGCGGCTGGTAAATTCCTGATAAACCTTCTTGATCATATATTATAAAAGCCAAGGACAGGTGAGAGATAGATTGAGATATATTAAAATATTATTTTCATTATATCCACAGGATCAGTGCTTCTAATGATTGACATTCACATTTTTGTTTCTGACGTGAGAATTAATCTAAATAGGTTTCCTGGGCTGTATACAGCAAATTCCACTTTTCTAACTAGCAAAAAGAACTCTTAATCTAAAACATATTTCATATCACCCGCTTCAAGAAAAATCACATGAATATATGTTCCATTTTAGAGTCTGTCTAATAAGCAGCTTGTTTTAAACCATGCCGGTGCCAAATTTCAGCTGTCTTGCTCAAATGAGAAGCATACACACTCACAAACACACACGCTGTATATATATAATCATAATCTCACAAACATACAACTCCAAAAGTAGCGAGTCTCTATAAATATTCCACCAGTTACAAAGAAGACGGAACTTATCTACCACCAACATCTTGCTACGGTGTTCCTGCTGTTTGAAATAATCATCCTGTCCTCATTAGATTGATACAGCAAGAAGCATTGGACAACACAGATGTTCAATTTATTCATTAAGACCCTCTTAATCCTTCACTGTCTGCAATATTACAGGGATAGTAGTCTTCCTGCTAAGCAGCCAGATTCTTTGTGTGCATACTCTCAGAAAGGATGTCCATTACTAAGTTTATCATCTATACCTTAAATCAGGCGCTAATTTAAACCGCGATTTGTTAATACAAGACAGTTTCATAAAGTAGTTAAGTTTAAATTTTCTGGAAAGGTTGAGTTTTAATTTGTTCCCCCTTGATCATGGCAATCACTAGGTGACATTGGGCAAGTTATTTTAAGGACAGAACAAAGCAAGACCCCAAGTCTATGCTGAATGAGCAAACGTGGGAGTTAATGCAGCAAATAAATAAATTCAAGAAGTTAAATATTCCTTCTTGCACCATTCCTAATAAAAACTATGGTTATTGAAAGATATCCTTATCCACAGGGTCACTCTTAATAACCCAAAGTCTCTAAATGTCCTTTTAAAAAAGAAAAGAAAAAAAAATCACTCTGGACCTTGCTAAGTGTAAAATATGTGGATTTCATGGTCAGTTGGGGAATTCCGGGAGTTGAAATCCACATATCTGAAAGATCCCAAGGTTAAAGGACATGTAGTCCTCTACTTACAACCAGTTGTTTGGGAACTGAACAGTTACAATGGCACTGAAAAATTGACTTACGAGTGGTCCTCGCACTTATGACCAGTGCAGCATCTCAAAGTCATATGAACTCCGTTTGCAGCTTTCCTGCCTGGCTTCCGGCAAGCAAAGTCAATAAGGGAAGCTGAATTTACTTAAGGACTATGTGATTCACTTAACAACCTTGGCAAAAAAGACTGTAAAATCTAGTAGGACTCATTTAAGAATCACTTTGCTTAGCAATGAAAATTGCAAGCCCAATTATGGTCATAAATCAAGGACAACCTGTATGTATGTGGAAGGCAGGGGTTTCCATGAAGCTGTCTGGGGCAAAATAATTATTTTATTGTGCTGGAGTTGAAAGATATTTGGCTGGTTGGTTTTATGGTGCTGATGCTCTCTTTAAACAATTGTTAAGCTGCAGTTGTTAACTGAATCATGTGATCATTAAGCAAATCTACCTTCCCTTATTGACTTTGCTTGTTTGAAGCTGGCTGAGAAGGTTAAAAATGATGATCACATGACCCAGAGACAATGCAACTGTCATAAATATGAATCAGCTGCCAAGGGCCTGAATTTTGATAACGTGACCATGAGAATGTTGTAACGGTTGTAAATATGAAAAACTGTCATAAGTCACTTTTTTCAGTGCCGTTGTAATTTAGAACAATCACTAAATAAATGGTTGTAAGTCGAGGACTATCTCTATAAAGGATTTGAGGCAGGACATCACTCCCTACTGTCATTTGTACATTAATTGTATACAAGCAGCATTATACATAGAATTAAAAAAGAAGCACATGAGCAAATTTCCCCACCTTTTATTTCCACACTAGGACAATTGCCTCTTGCTAAATTTCCTCAATGTCGCCGTGATGCTCTCTCCCTTCTAAAACTCCCCACCCCTATTTGGCTTGAATAAAGCTGAAGGAGTCCATATGCCAACCTTCAGTGGCAGCAGGAAAAGGTGGACGAGTGCACAGAGAGCAGGTGTTCATCCTGGCAACTGCCATTTTTCTTTTTTGGAGGGGTGGGCAATCTGCAGCCTGCAAGCCCTGGAGTCTCCTCTGATCAGAATTGTGCCAAGTCAGCAGTGGGACTGCAGTCATTTTTAGGCAGGAAATAGGAAAAATGGGCTGTAACCTCTGTAAGGGGTTTAAAATAGTTTAAATTAAAAAGGTCTGAAAAGCTCTCCGAAACCCGTGAAAAAAAATGCCCAAATCTTGGCATACCTGTTTGCAAGATCTCCCACCCATCCATATACAGCAGCATCAGACCCTCAGTCATTGCAGCCCATCTCACCAGAAATTCTCTTGAAACAACACACCCTCATCAAAATAGTTCTGAGGGACTTCTGGGGAGAAATAGCAATGGACATATCAGGACACTATTGCACCTCCCGAATTTATTAGCCCTTTAGGATAAATTTTTAGTTTGGCTTTTGTTTAAAAGTACACACTTTTTTAGTTGTGGATTATGATTATGTGCCATCAAATCATTGTCGACCCTTAGCAACCACAGAGATATTCTGGACATGCTTATTATCTATTTGCAGTCAGCCAGATGTTCAGACTGGATTTGGCATTTTTGTCTGCCTACTGAGTCCTTCCCATGGACCTGGGACAGGAAGATGTGGATGTCTGATGGTGTTTAGTGGTATTGTTGTAAGCTGTCCTGAGTAAAGCTGCTTTTTGAAATTGACTGATGGTGGTTTTGTCAATGCCGATGGTGTTCAAGTGGCACTCCAGTTGTTTTGGGATTGCACTCAAGGTGCCTATGACTATTGGTACCACCTTTGCTTTCTTTTGCCACAGTCATTCGATTTCTATTTGCAGATCTTTGTATTTTGTGAGTTTCTCCAGTTCTTTCTCGTCTCTTCTGTTGTCTCCAGGTGTTGCCACATCCACTACCCAAACTTTTTTTATATTTCTTATTCACAATTGTTAAGTGTGGGGGTGTTATGTGGTAGGTGCTTGTCTGTTTGAATGTATTATCATTATTTTTAGTATTACCACTACCAATATAATCTCTTTTTCCTCTCTCTCCCAAACAAATCATAGTGAGAACTCTTTTTTAAACCAAGCCAAAAGAACCTACCTACAGACTCCTTCGGGACAATTTCCCATATATAGTTGAGGAATCTAATTTTAAATCCACTGATTAAGTAACTCATTAGTGCAACAAACCTCGACATTATTATTTAGAGGTAAATTCCACTGAGTTTAACCGTGTTGCACTCCAAGCTCTATCCTGACACAGAAGAGCAATCTCCACTTCCATAACTCTGAAGAAAAAAGGTTTTTCTTAAAAAGATAATAGGACTTCACAATAGGTGTCATCTTAAAAAAAATTACTTCCAGATGGACAATATGTGCTTTGCAATGCTTTCCCTCTGCAGTTGTTGTAAATACCTAATTATTTTAATTCTAAAAAAGCTATTGCTCTTTTTAAAAAAATTGGTTAAAGGTTTTTTACATTCAGTCATCTAACAATTTCACTTTTTTAAACAGAAGTCTTTCTTTCTTTCTTTCTTTCTTTCTTTCTTTCTTTCTTTCTTTCTTTCTTTCTTTCTTTCTTTCTTTCTTTCTTTCCCTCCCTCCCTCCCTCCCTCCCTTCCTTCATCCATTATCTGTTTACAATATCTGGTAGTTCTATTAAAGTAATTCCAAGATACATATAAAAAAAATAAAGAATAATTTTAAAAAACCTACTACAGTACTAGGTAAATAAAAGATCAGAAACTATACATGTAAAAAATTATCATGCGTATGGAGTACACCAGATTATAAATTATTATGAACTGTGGATTAGTGAAGCCTCTTTAATTAAAAAAAAATCACAGATAAAGTAATGAGATTCAGAAGCAGGAACCATGATTTTATCAAACTGAGTTGGCTTTTATTATTTATCTTAATAGCAATAGATTATAACCATTTCACTAATGAAGCAGTTCACTGCCTGTTTTCCTCTGCAGTAACAAATCCTAAATTCACTTCTTCCACTTAATGAAAGTAGTACAATAGTCCAATTGATCTCGGGAGAAACAGGACTACATAGATGGACCAAATATAATCTTTCTGGAACATCTCACTGATTTTCTCAATTTCAGGAAAAAGGAGACAAATACTGCATTTTTCCAGTAAATTGGAACAGGTCTTGCCAAGGCAAGGAATTTCACATCCTAAGTACTTCAATAGAAAATGGCTTTTGTGTGTGTGCGCGCGCGCGGATTCCTGCTAAAGATTTCAGCGAAAGGTGCAAAAAGCCAAATTATTTTTTTCTAAAGGAACTGGCATCTGTACCCCTGGCAGATACCCAGCCCAACAGCAGGAAAAGGGTTAAAAATAAATCACCTGAAATGTTATGGGGAAGGATGGACAAAGGAATATAATGGATATAAATGACCCAGCCAGCAAAATCAATAGGTTGTTTCTTCAATAAGAACAGGAATAGTGGGAGGTAGGGGAAAGGAGGGTAGGGCATAGTAGCTTGCCCAGGCCTGCTTCTTGTGACCTGATCCATCAATTGGCAACACCAGGCGCTTAGCAGCAGAAAGAGCTGTACACTGCAGCTCCGTAACCAGCACAGACCTGCCCTGCCATTCTGAAGCCCATCTCCACCTCTTTCTTCTCTGGCTTGTTGAAATTTGATTGCCCCACTTGGAATGGAGAAAAAACAGTTTTGTGCTGCTCCGTTTCCTGATTGGCAAGATATCTAGAATGCCAGTGCTCGGTAAACCCTGCTGGGCCTGGAAGCGAATTAAAAGAAAACCAGGCTCTTAAAGTTGGCAGCCAAAGAAATATTTCTTCATTAGATTTACGTGCCAAATTTCTTCCAAGCCATTCCTCCAATTTTAACTTTACAACAGCGCTGCCAGGTAGGTTATGGAAAGAAAAAGGCAGAAAGCTCAAACACGCAACACTATTGGTGAAAGTTTATCTTCTGGGTCTTTAAACTTAGAATTAAGTCTGATCCTGTAACTCAGCATTTTTCAGACTTGGCAACTTTAAGACATGTGGACTTCAACTCCCAGAATTCTCCAGACAGCTGTAACCATTGCACTGCATTACACTCTGTCTGCAGAAGTATGTCCCTTGAATTGTTGGATTCCAAATACTCAATCCCATAATTGTCTATGGGCTACAGCTATAGCGGGAAGAAAATCTGCAGTCTCAGATTCTTAAATTTAACTTTGTTAAGCCTCTGGTTTCCTTTAACCTGTAAAGTTACAGCAGTGTGCAAGTCAGATTCTATCTGACATCTGACTAAGAACAAAGCTTGTTTCTTCCTTCCAATACTTTGATGCTGATGAATGACTACTATTTAGAGCAACGGGATAACAGACAAGCATTCGTTTCCTATTTGAATGTATATAGCAAGATTTAAATTGTATGAATAGGAGGTGCAATTAAGTTCTTTTCAAACTTGTTAGGTAACCGGTACTTATGTCTCGCTGTTGTGTGATGATTTTCTTATTTAAAAAAAAAGTTTCTGATGACAGACCTCTAAGCTCTCCTTCGAAAGCGAAACACTGCGTACGTTCTGAGCAACCTGCTTGGTTATTAACATCTGACTCACGGATCAGAGTCCAAAATGACAAGCTCTTAAGCTTGGAAAGCAAGGAAACAAAGCTGCCAGGTTGTCATCGTGGCTTTTTGCAAAGACAAAGAAACCGGGGTTTTGCCACTGGGGGAAGAAGAGGATTCCCCTACCGGAGACAAATTTTCATTGTTTGGCTTTTTGCCCATGCAATTACAACAAACTGGGTAGCGGTTACCAACACAGCATCTGGGAGAGGCCCATAGAGAGAGAGAGAGAGGCGGTTTTTAAGGTCCTCTGATCTCTTGACTTTGGCCCTGGGAATGAATGCCAGTTATAAGAGGAAAAATAGTTTATGATCCTATTAAAGCAAGTAATCTACCCAGGATTGCTTTGATGTAAGTCCCAGAAATCTTCCCATCAGCTGGATTCTTTTAACAGATGGCGCTGGGGATCGGAGCGATGACATGCAAAGGGACTCTTCTCTTACAGAGACAGTGTCCTCTCTCCTATGCGCATGTAGATATGGCTGCTGCAGCATATGGAGGAGTGAACATATTGCAGAAGCAGGCTTGTATTTTTGATGCCAGGGATTACACCTTTGGCCTTTGCGAGTCACAAGAAATGGGGCTGCCAATAGCAACAGCCCTTAGACTTATATACCGCTTCACAACCCTCTCTAAGCGGTTTACAGAGTCAGCATATTGGTCCTCATTTACCAACCTCGGAAGGATGAAAGGCTGAGTCAACCTTGAACCTGGTGAGATTTGAACTGCCAAATTGCAGGCAGCCGGCAGTCAGCAGAAGTAGCCTGCAGTACTGCACTCTAACCTCTGCGCCACCACGGCAATGTTATCTGCATCGTTTGTATTTTTCATGATGTCTAATGACCTCCCTACCTTTCTAATGACCACCTCAAATTCTCTATTTAAAGGAGGCTTGAGAAATGAAGTACAGGTAGTCCTTGACTTACGACCACAATTGAGCCCAACATTTCTGTTGTTAAGCGAGACATTTGTTGAGTGAGTTTTCCCCATTTTACGACTTTTCTTGCCATAGCTGTTAAGTGAATCACTGCAGTTGATAAGTTAGCAACCCGATTGTTAAGTGAATCTGGATTCCACCTTGACTCTGCTTGTCGAAAGGTTGCAAATGGTAATCACATGACCTTGGGACATAGCAACAGTCGTAAGTATGAACCAGTTGCCAAGCATCTGAATTTTGATCACATGATCATGGGGATGCTACATAGCTGTGAAAAACGGTCATGTCACTTTTCTTCAGTGCTGTTGTAACTTTGAACGGTCACTAAATGAACTGTTGTAAGTCAAGGACTACGTGTACTGTACTATGGAGGTAGTCCTTGACTTATGACCAGTCACTTAGCGACCATTTGAAGTTAAAACAGATGCCAAAACGGGATTTATAGCCTGGATCTGACATCCAGCCCACCCCAAGTGGTCATGTGACTGTATTTTGGATACTCAGCAACTGCCCTGCATTTATTTTATTTTTATTTTATTTGTACCCACATCTTTATTATTTTTAGAACAACCCAAGGAGTGGGGGGAGGGGGGGGAGCGAACCAACACACCTTTCTTCTTCTATTTTCCTCACATCAACAACCCTGTGAGGTGGGCTGGACTGAGAGAAAGTGACTGGCCCAAAGTCACCCAGCCGCCTTTCGTGGCTAAGGCAGGATTTGAACTCATGATCTCCTGTTTTCTATCCTAATGCCTTAACCACTAGACCAAACTGGCTCTTTACTGCCATTTGCAGTGTCCCGCAGTCATTGACCGCAATTTATGACGTTTTGCCAAAAGCTGGCATTTACTTCCATTTTCCGGCAAAAAAAATGCCTCATTGTGAACAATAGGTTTGCTTAACAACTAACTACAGCATTTGCTTAACATCCATTGCCTTCACTCAATGACCATAGCAAAAAGGATTGTAAAATGGTGACACGCTTTATGAGCATCACAAATTATGACCTAAATTGTGGGCTTATTTATGGTCATGAGTGTAGTTCTTACACTGAGGAAACACATCACAAAACTACAAATAAAAATAACCTATCTTTATATTTGTAATAAAGCTGGCTTACTAAAATAAATGAATTGCATGAGGCTTGCCTCCACAATATGTCTTTTCCCCCCCACAAGATTCTATTTATTTAACAATCAGTTTGCCCTTGTCTGTTGGGAAAGAATAAGCTAATTTTATTCACAACCTTAAGGTGGCTGGTGCTATGCAATAAATAAACCTCGCATTCTTTAAAATGCTCAGTTCTCACAGATCGAGCTTTTTCAAACTTTCTTTCAAAGAGGATTGGTAAAAGTCCCATGGATGGAATATTTAGTTTTTGTCTTTATTTAGTCGCAAGGTGTGACCAGGTTTTTTTAATTTCAAATGTTCTATCATTTATTGTACCATTCCTCCTATGGGACTTTTCGAGACTGGAAAATGTTGGTGACCACAGATGCTTCTAAAAGATAGAAAGCTACATCTCCAAAACAATCGTTATCTCTGGTGCAGCGTTTCTCAATATTGGCAACTTTAAAATATTCTGGCTCGGGAATTCTGGGAGTTGAAGTCCACATATCTTAACTTTGCTATGGTTGAGAAACACCGCTCTTGTGGTTGTATTTTCCACCATTTGCAACAATAAAACCAGGTCAGAAACACCCCAATCCAAACATGAGCACAATTTTCCAGTCTTTTCAGAAATACAGGTAGTCCTCGACTTACAATCATTCGTTTAGTGGCCGTTTCAAATTACAATAACTCACTTAACAACTGTCTTGCTTAACAACGGAAATTTTGGGCTCAATTATGATCATAAATCAAGGTTTAGCTGTAAAGAAAAACAGAATCCCCTCTTGTAGGAGAAGAAAACATCCCAAGAAAGTACAACATAATTTTTGGCACAACATTGATGACAACAGATGGTCCCCAATAACGTTGGATACTCTGGTAGCAGAATTTGAGAGAACACCATTTCAAGATGCAAATGGCACAAAGGAGAAAGTCTCTTTTATTTATTATTTTAATGCTTCCTCCACAAAACTGGGACAGGAATTTAAGCAGGGAGGTGCCTTGTGGAAGGGAAAATGGCACAATTCGGTGCCCCCAAATCAAATCTCCATGCTAAAGAGTTCTAGGCCTCAACACATTTACAAAGAATAATAAGGTGCTTTACCAAAAACATAGAATAGTTTCATTTGTGTAATCCTCTGTTATATAAGAAACCCGATGAAACAATTTGTTCTTGCTGCAAATCCTATCTGAACTTGCAGGAACTGACCTGCCTAATAGTCCTAAAGATTGATAGGGAGGGGGAGTCAAAGAGAGGGCAATATTATCACTACACAGCCAAGAATGCTCCTATGTCCAACAGCATCCAATTTCTGCACAGTCAATGCTAAACTGCTCAAATGTCCACAACAGGTGGCACACTGAACTACCAGTAGATACCTTAAGGCAGCAGTGAAATGCACTTACCTTCGCTACCGGTTTGGGAGTGTGAGCACACGTGCCTTGTCTGCGCATGCGCAGAGGTGGGTTTCAGTAGGTTCTGACCAGTCCTGGAGAACCGGTAGCAGAAATTTTGAGTAGTTCGGAGAACCGGTAGTAAAAATTCTGACTGGCCCTGCCCCCATCTATTCTCTGCCTCCCGAGTCCCAGCTGATCGGGAGGAAATGGGGATTTTGCAGTATCCTTCCCCTGGATTGGGGAGGGAATGGAGATTTTACAGTATCCTTCCCCTGCCATGCCCACCAAGTCATGGCACGCCCACCAAGCCGCACCCACAGAACCGGTAGTAAAAAAAATGGAAACCCACCACTGGCAGAGGGTCAAAAAGAGGACGTAATGATGTCCCGGCGGGTGGGCGGAGCCTCCTGACGGCGCTACCGGTTCGCACGAGCCAGATAGATCCAGCCGGATTTCACCGCTGCCTTAAGATCTTCACCATCCCCAATTGGTCCCTTTCTGCCCAACCCAGGAGGCTAACCACTGTATCCCTCTATCAAAATGTTTCTCAGCAAGCTGCCTGGGGAATTCTGGGAATTGAAGTCCACACCTCTTAAAGGTGCCAAGGTTGCAAAATGCCACTTCATAATTTTGCTTGACATGGGAAGGACAGAGAAGGATGTGCTGCCAGATTTGGTATGCAATCACTCTTCATGCATCTTAAAGCAGAGCTAAGAATGTTAAGAGCCCTGTTTAAGGGTTAAGTAACTATTGATAGTCCTTGATTTACAATCATTCATTTAAGTGACCATTTGAAGTTCTAACAACGCTAAAAAAAAGTGACTTACGGTTTGGCCCTCACCCTTACGACTGGGGCAATATCCCAAGGGTCACATGATCAGAATTCGGGCACTTGGCAACCATTATGTATTTACGACAGCTGCAGAATCCCAGGGTCATGTGATCCCCATTTGCGAACTTCTTAGCTGGCTTCTGACAAGCAAAGTCAACAGGGGAAGCCGGATCTACTCCCATGTGATTCACTTAACCTGCAGTGATTCGCTTAACAACCATGGCTTAAATGGTCATAAAATCAGGCACAACTCACTGAACCGCTTTCCTCAACAACAGAAATTTTGATCCCGATTGTGGTTGTAAGTTGAGGACTGCCTGTAGTTTATCTCACCCAACACAGTTTTGTATCAACCAGGAAGCCCACAAGCTGTTCTCAAATGCTTTTAGTAGAAAAACAAGGTTGATATAATATTAATAAATAATAAAGAAGGCAACAGCACATTCTCATTCAGGCTTCCCAGTGAGAAAGGCATACCATATTCAATCCTTGAAAACATAAACACAAAACAACTAACACAATCTCTTTTGTGGTTCTGTTACATATCTGAATGGGTTGGATCACTGGGCTTGTTTTCTTCTATCAACAGGTACTCTTACAACATGTAGTGACCCACCCAAAGAGTGGAAATGAGCAGTTTTCTGGATGGCTAATCATGTCCCTGACATGCTAATTTTTGAGCAGAAATTTGGAGGAAAAAAATTCCATGCATTCTGCAGTTATACAGAAGAATAAATAAATAATAACATTTTCCCGACAAAGGACTTGTTGGCTCAAGGTCTCAACAGATATTGGTACGATATTAATATCTACTGTAAGCCCTTTTCCACATGAAATAAACATTTATTTTGTAATGACTTACCCTGTCCAGATTTAAAACAAAGGTGTCCACTAATCAGTATATGCTACCAAGTAATTATTATTTATTTATTATTATTAGTTTGATTTATATGCCGCCCTTCTCCGGAGACTCAGGGCGGCTTACAATGCTTTTAAGCAATAGCCTTCATACTTTTGTATATACCTGCTTAGTAGGGCTTTTTGGCCCCCCCTAAGTGGTGTTCTATTTTATACAAAGTCAGCTTATTGCCCCCACAAACCAGGTCCTCATTTTACCTACCTCAGAAGGATGGAAGGCTGAGTCAATCTTGAGCCTGGTGAGAATTGAACTCGCAGTAATTGCAGGCAGCTGCAGGTAAATACTATTTTAACAATAGTTTAGTCCATTGCGCCACCAGGCTCGTAAGCACCTGGTGCAGAATGCTGTGGTGTCTGTAACTTAGCACTCACCAGAGTAAACTCATCTTAACATCTCGGCTTCCTGAGCTGCACTGGCTCCTGATAGGTTTTCAGATACAATTCAAAGTGCCAATTATCATCTATAGCCGTGATGGCAAACCTATGGCACGCAGCGCCCTCTCTGTGAGCACGCGAGCCGTCGCCCCAGCTCAGCTCTGCCGCACATGCACCTCCCACTGGCCAGCTGGTCTTCGGGTCTCTGCCGCGCAAGCACAGCAGGCACATGTGGGTGGCAGCATGCACATGGGGGTAGGGCGCAATGTGTGGGAGTGCATGAGTGGGGGGAGCATGGGGGCCCGTGCGCGCATGTGGAGGGGCGGGGAGCATGCGTGGGAGCCATGTGTCCATTGCATTTTGGGGGTTCAGGCATACACGCTCGCATTTGCACATACGCGTTTTGGGCACTCGGTCCAGAAAAGGTTAATCATCACTGATCTATAGGACTTGGTTATTGGCAGATGACCCATCTTGGATTATCTCTGCCTATCTCATCAGATCTGGCAGGACAGAGAAATCCTGCATTCTGGATCCAGCTAGATGACCTTGTTTCACAGAAGGGACTTGGAGCAGATCTGTCGTGCCATAGGATCCCTCAACGATTCAAATGGCCTTGATACCATTAGCATTCTAGAAGGCCAGGATGTTATTGAAAACTTATATGGGTTGTACTGAGATATGGTATGGTTTATTAGGAGCCTCAGTTGCATCATATTGTTTATTTATGTTGTGCTTTTTTATGTTTTATGAATCGTTAGCTGCTCAGACCTGATAGAGTGAGATGGCGGTCATAAAAATTCTTTAAATAAATAAATGCCAGAGTGAACAATTGTCCAAATACAAACTCAATAACTATAGCGTGTGAAAAGGCTGTCTGAATACACACACATTACCAAATTCAGATTCCTGCACAAGTGAGCTCACTGAATAGTCTTATTCTAGCCCACCTCGCAAGGTTGTTGAGAAGACAGAATGAAAGCAAACTATCTTAAGCTTTTTGGAAGAAGGGCAAGATTCGTGGCTCATTTCTTACAGTTTTTAGAAAGCAATGAACATTTAAATGAATGTAGAATTATACACATGCTGAAATTCTCAACCAGGGGAACTGGTTGAGAATCTAATCTAAGCATGTCCTTAATTTACAACCATTTGTTTAGTGACTAATCAAAGTTACAACGGCATTGACAAAAATGACTTATGATTGGTTTTCACACTTACGACTGTTGCTGCATTCCTATAATCATGTGACCAAAATTCCGGTGCTTGGCTACTGCCTTATATTTCTGACAGCTGCACTGTCCCAGGGTTGTGTAATCACCCTTTGCCATCTTCCCAGCCAGCTTCCAACAAGCAAAGTCAATGGGGGAAACCAGATTTGTTTTAACGGCTGCATAGTTCAAACAGAATATGTCTGAAGATGTACACCGAAATGCAGAGCCTGAGATGCAATTGTCAGATTCTTAGTCGAGGAAGATTCTCAAGTCATCCAGGTAGAGTTGTCTGGAAGTTGAATCATGGCAACTGCACTTCTTTTTTTCTTGGTTTGTTTGAAATGTTTCACTGCTTATCTTACATGTCAAACCAAAAAGAAAAGAAGTCCAATTGCCATGACTCAACTTCCAGTCAGATTTCTAAGTGAACACCTGGGCGCTCAGTCTGCTAGGCTATCCTGAAAATAAAAAGGGACAGAAAACAATGAATTTTGTCCCATGCTTGTGCTTGATGTAAAAGCATAGTAAATCAGTGCAACAAGACCAGGCAGAGACCCACGCCTTCAGAAAGCCCATTTGCCAGAACAGTGACAAGCAATCCAAAGTGCAAAGAAGAGCAACTAAGATGATTAAAGGCCTGGAGGCTAAAACATATGAAGAACGGTTGCAGGAATTGGGTATGGCTAGCCTACAGAAATGGGACGCAGTGGCTTAGTGGCTAAGACGCTGAGCTTGTCGATCGAAAGGTCGGCAGTTCAGCGGTTCGAATGCCTAGTGCTACGTAACGGGGTGAGCTCCCGTTACTTGTCCCAGCTTCTGCCAACCTAGCAGTTCGAAAGCACATAAAAAATTCAAGTAGAAAAATAAAGACCATCTTTGGTGGGAAGGTAACAGCGTTCCGTGCGCCTTCGGCGTTTAGTCATGCCGGCCACATGACCACGGAGACGACAGCGTTGGCTCTTAGGCTTTGAAACGGAGATGAGCACCACCCCCTAGAGTCGGGAACAACTAGCACATATGTGCGAGGGGAACCTTTACCTTTAGCCTACAGAAAAGAAGGACTGGGGGATGAAGACACAATAGCAGTATTCCAGTATTTGAAACGCTGCCACAAAGAAGAGGGGGCCGACTTATTTTCCAAAGCACCAGAAGGCAGGACAAGAAACAACGGATGGAAACTAATCGAGGAGAGAAGCAACCTGGAATTAAGGAGAAACTTCCTAACAGGGAGGACAATCAACCAGTGGAACGACTTGCCTTCAGAAGTCGTGGGTGCTTCACCACTTGGAGGTTTTTAAGAAGAGACTGGACAGTCACCTGTCTGAAATGGTATAATTGTCTCCTGCTTGAGCAAGGGGTTGGACTAGAAGACCTCCAAGGTCCCACCCAGCTTTATTCCGATTCAAATTCAAACTGGGACCGTGCTAAACAGAAAAGGCCTGGCCACTGTTTTATGCCAATATCTTTCTTCCCAACTTGTTTGCTGGGGCGCACTTTTCCTCCCCTCTGAAGAAGCTCTGCTCCTCATTTAGAGTCAGGACGGGTGGGGAGTGGAAGCCAGAGAGAGGTTTGGGGTGGGGTGGGGGGAATCACATGCTAACGGTTTCCTCTGCACAGCTCCGTGTCCGTCGTGGGGTGCGCGCAGGCGCAGACTGTGTGTATGTGTGTGTGTGTGTGTGTGTAGAGGCCCCACTGCAGGGAAGTCGACCGAGTGCCACGTCAGGGCAGCAGTGACGGAGAGCAGATCCTGTTGGCCAGACGAGACTATGTTAAGTGGGGAAGGGAGAGAGAGAGCCAAGCTGGGCAAGGAGGAGGAGGGGGGGCGGGAAGGCGGGGGCGCCACTGCGGCTGCTGCTGCTGCTGCGCCTTTAAGTGCGCTGTCTGCCGAGCCTCGTCCTCGGTTGACCCCTGGCGCATGGATGGCAGCAACCGCAATTCTTCCATAGGCAGGCCTGACCCACATTCCTGGCCAGGGCGAGGAAGCTAAGCGGGAAAGGAGGTGGAAAAAATGAGCCTGAGGATCAACAACACAGAAAAGAGAAGCAAAGCAGAAAGAATTAGTGGGGAAGAAAAAAGGCTTCTCCTTCCCCAGAGATACCCTCAATTGTTGTTTATTTTTGGGGTGGTGGTGGTGCAGGGGAGCCACTTGGGCTGTTTCAAGAGAGACGCCCTCAAAATCCTTTCGGTACTTATTTCTACACCAGGACATCTCACTTTCCATCCCTCCCTCCCTCCCTCCTGCGCTTGCCCACCCTGAACGTGGCAAAATCTCAAGGCATTTTGGAAAGAAAGAAGAAAAAAAAAATCCAAAGCAAGTGAATGAACAAAACATGCCAGCAATTTCAAATTCTAAGAAGGAACTTTTGGAAGGAAATTCGAGTTTTGTGGTAGAGTTGTCAAAAGTTTGCAATATTCTACCCTTGATTCCGTGGTCTCAACTACTTAACTTCCATAGTTTCAATTCCAACTTGATTTCTGTGGATTTTACCCCATATTTAAGGGGTCCTTGTGTAAGTGCACTAACGTGCTTGCCCACGGTACTCTGTTAAATTTTAATTTTTTTTTTAATTTTGCTTATTTGTAATTTTTGTTTAATGAATAAACATTAAGCAAACTTGAAGAATTTCAGGCCTTTCTACCTGAAATTAACCCAGTCTGGTACCTGAGGGAAGCATATTCCTTGTAACCCCAGAGTTTGTACATAAGACTCTCAAAAGACATCTTCTAAGGTAGATAACCGTGCTTACCTTAGGAGTCAGGATCCATTAGTCCAGCGTTTCCCATCCTTAGCAACTTGAAGATGTATAGATTTCAACCCCTGGAATCCCCAAGCCATCATACTTGCCAGGGGATTCTGGGAATTGAAGTCCACATCCTTAAAGTTGCAAAGTTTGAAAAACGCTGAGGTACTGTAGATTCTTATCAATATTTATTATTCTCTTGCATCACTATCATTTTTTATGGATTATTAGCACACCTAGTCCTGGTGAAATCTAATAGCACAAATCTGAAGTATATGTTGGAAAATATAGCATCAACTTTTAATGGTATTGAAACAGTTGTGCCTCCTTAAAAATAGGTTTATATTTCAAAGTCCAACCTTTGTTGTATAGTCTCTGAATATGCTAACTTTCCTGACAGAACAATTAATCAGTGGAAAGACTTGCCTCCAGAAATTTTGGACATTTTTACCTGAGGTTTTTGAGAACAGATTGGACAACCATTTGTCTGAAATGGTATAGATTTTTCTGCTTGAGCATGGGGTTGGACTAGAAGACCTCCAAGGTCCCTTCCAACTCTATTATTTGGTTATTAATAGATTGAGGTTTATAACAGTCAATACCTGATTGCATCCTGTAAATCAATGGAATTTTACACAGTTTACTAATCCTATTTACATCCTGCTCTTCCTTTAATGAGTTTTGGTTGCCATTTGGTTGTCTGAGTTTATCTCCCTTCAATATTTTCTCCTCACTACAACCCAGCTGAGAGAATGTAACTGATTCAAAATGGACTGCGTCAGTACTCTTGAATTATTTTTCATAGCATTTGAAAGAGGGCATGCAAGGGAATGCAGTATTTGATAATGGATGGGAGGGAGGGAGGGAGGGAGGGAGGGAGGGAGGGAGGAAGGAAGGAAGGAAGGAAGGAAGGAAGGAAGGAAGGAAGGAAGGAAGGAGAGGTTAAATCCTCTTTGATGATACCAAATGCCCATAAGTTGCACATCCTGTTTGCAACAGTGGCCAAGAACAGTTGTTTCCAAGAAAACTCACAAGCAGCTGTCCCCTGTTGTTTATCTGCAGTTCTTTCCTTGCCCTTCTCCTATTTCTCCAAGTTTGCTTCACTCCTTTCAAAGCCAATTAGGCTTAGTGGCCAGCAAACCATCTGATGCCAGCCAATGTCATAAATTAAAGACAGGTTGTGTCTACAGTTTATGAATGCCTTTGGGTGACTCAGCGTTCTAGCATTTTTTAAGAAAAGGTCCCTCTTGCCAGCCAATTTTCTCCAGTCAATGCAAGATTTTGTGGATCTGATTTATTTTTTTCTCCTCCGGACCCCACACCTCTCTAGAGTAGCACAGGATGAGGAGAAAATCCAAAATCCTTCTGAAAGGATCCTATGAGCTATCATTTTTCAGATGAGTTCTTTAATATAAAAACAGTGGAAACTAATCAAGAAGAAATTTCCTGACAGAACAACTTCCCTCCAGAAGTTGTGAATGCTCCAACACTGGAAGTTTTTAAGAAGATGTTGGACAACCATTTCTCTGAAGTGGTGTAGGGTTTCCTGCCTGAGCCCTCTTAGGGGGTTGGACTAGAAGACCTCCAAGGTCCCTTCCAACTCTGTTATTATGTGCAAGCTTTTGAGTTCTCCAGAACACTTTTGTCAGGTTCAAAGTTTTTTAAAATGCAGAGAAAATAGGAGGGAGGATAATGAAATGATTTAAAAATTAGGCTGGGTGTTTATTGGCACAAGACTAATTTGAGAGAGTAGTGTAAGTGGATTCCATTCCACTGACTGGATTTACATAGCTGGAATGACTTTTTAAGCTGAAGTAAGGAAGCTTAGAGACTTCACTCACTCTACGGCAAATTTGCTTTACACATAATTTCGAATCCTGTCTCTCTCCCACACGAAACGACAAAAACAACAACAAAATACAACACTGTAGTGTTATCGCCCAAGGAGGCCACAAAAGTCCTTGCCAGTTAACAGTGGGCAGAGTTGCCCACAGCTGCCAAGAAGCCATCTGGAGCCCACTCCCCATCCCCAATTTCCTTCCCCCCCCTCCTCAAATGAGGCACCGTACTATTCTCTCAACACCCAGGCCATTTCTTCCTGTTCGGAGCTGGCTTTGGGGCGTATTGCCACCTGCCTGCCCATCTGCCCAAATGCTGGCATTGCCATCTGCTCAGCCTCATCACCAGGGTGCCCACAAGCGCCAAGGAGACAGCTGGTGTCGGGTTTTCCCAGGCCGGTGGCGATGCCAATGCCGAGGGTTGCTCCAAATAGGAGCCGTCTGTCTGCCTGTTTTGTGGTATAAAAAGAGCTTAGTGGCAAGCAACGGATTCCCTTTTATTCAGATGGAGAGGAGGGGTCTCCAGTCCTGCCAGGGGTGGGACAGGTGGGAGGGGGGCACTGTAAAGAGGTTTTTGTGATGGACTGGGCAAGGCAGAGAGCTAGAAAACCAAGCCATACTGTAGTGCGTGCCTTTCAGATGTTATTTTTTTTATTATTTATGAAGCCTCCTTAAATTAAGAAAGTAAAATAGTAACGCTCTGGAATCTCACCCCTATAAGTCTGATCATACAATTCACATTATTCAGATATCTTGCTTTTGTATGTATTTTGGATTAGATCTTTTAATTGTTTTTTTACTGTTTTAATGCTTTTTACTGCTTTTATCGTTTTAATTTTTTTATTTTTATTTTAATTGCAATATATGTTTTGAATTATGAGCTGCCCAGAGTCATTTGCTGAGATGGACGGCTATAGAAATCAAATAAATAAATAAATAATGCATTATGAAAGGCCCAATACGATACAGATTAAATTCTTCCTCTAAAATAATATCCTTTATCATCTCTGCATTCCCTCATTCCCAGACATCTATGCCATTCCTTTTTAAGATTTGTTTCTGTGAAAAGCATTTGTTGCTACACAATGGCAATTTTTTTTTAAAAAGGGGTGTATTCATTGGATGAAAATGAACAAATTCATAACAAAATTGATGCATCCTGCAGTACTAGATAGTTGTCTTATTCCATTCTTAACCTCATTTTTATATCACTGAAGAGCTGACCCTCCTGATATAATTCACAAATAAGGCTAAAAGTATAAGATCCAATAACATTATCTATTACGCAAATCCAATTCAAAAGGGCTATTGAATAAACTTAAAGGAAGCCAACAGTAAAAGTGTAAAAAGGTCATTTTGAAAGAAAATGAAGGAGAATGGAAAAAAGCTTTCACCTGGCCTCGAAAAGAATTCAATGTAGGCAGCCAAATATGAAGAAAGTATTTGTGAAACGAGTGGTAACACCGTAATTGCTGCCTTTTTACTTATTCTTTACATTTTTATTAGTACCAAGAGTACACACAAAAAACCATCCAGGATAAAATGAGCAGAATGATAAAAGCAAAGCAAAATTAGTTTACCAATTTAATGTGGGCTTGTGTGTTTTGTTATGGTGGTCAACAGCTCCTTTTTATCATTTTGATATGAAATACATTTTCCAAGTTCCAGTAGGATGCGGACTCCCCATCTCCCAGGTAACTTAGATTTTTCGAAACTTAACTGTATAGTATGTTCCTTTAAGAAAACCAAATCCCTTTTTATTTATTTTTTATTTTATTCAATTTATATACCGCCCGATTCCCGAAGGACTCAGGGCGGTGAACAGACACAAGATAAAAATACATCATACAAAAGTTAAAAAACCAATTAAAAGTACATTAAATAATTTTGGCCCCAAAAAAACAAATTTAAAAACACCCAATTTGTATAAAACTAAAAGCAAATTAAAAGGGAGAGTCAAGCCAGTCCAGCCTGCTGGAATAAAAATGTTTTGAGGGCGCAGCGGAAAGTGCGTAAATCTGGGATCCTCCGTATCTCCGGGGGGAGCTCATTCCAGATGGCAGGCGCCCCCACAGAGAAGGCTCTCCCCCTGGGGGCTGCCAGTCGACACTGTTTGGCCGACAGCACCCTGAGGAGCCCCTCTCTATGGGAGCGTACTGGTCGGTGAGAGGCTACTGGTAGCAGAAGGCGGTCTCGTAAGTATCCTGGTCCTAAGCCATGGAGCGCTCTAAAGGTGGTGACCAAAACCTTGAAGCGCACCCGGAAGACCACCGGGAGCCAATGCAGCTCGCACAGGAGGGGAGTCACATGGGAGCACCACGTCACTCCCATAACCACCCGCGCGGCTGCATTCTGGACCAGCTGGAGCCTCCACGTGCTCCTCAAGGGGAGCCCCATGTAGAGAGCATTACAGTAGTCCAGGCATGAGGTGATGAGGGCATGAGTGACCGTACGTTAACGAATCCCGATCCAGAAAGGGACGCAACTGGCGAATCAGGTGGATAAAAAGTCCTCCCGGCCACAGCTGTCAAATGCTCTTCTAAAGACAGCCGTGAGTCCAGGAGGACACCCAAGTTGCAAGCCCTATCCGTGGGGGCCAACGACTCGCCCCAATAGTCAGTGATGGCACCAACTGACTATATCGGGACGTTGGAAACTACAGCCACTTGGTCTTGGATGGGTTGAGTCTGAGTCTGTTTCTCCCCATCCAGATCCGCACAGCCTCCAGGCACCGGGACATCACTTCAAGGGCATCATTGGGGTGATCCGGGGTGGAGATGTACAGCTGAGTGTCATCAGCGTACTGGTGGTACTTCACCCTGAAACCACGGATGATCTCGCCCAGCGGCGTCACATAAATGTTGAACAGAAGGGGCGAGGGGACTGATCCTTGTGGCACCCCACATACAAGGGGCCTCGGGGTCGACCTCTGCCCCCCTGTCAACACAGACTGCGACCGGTCGGAAAGAAAGGAGGAGAACCACTGCAACACAGTGCTTCCCACCCCCAACCCTTCCAACCGGTGCAGCATGATACCGTGGTCGATGGTATCAAAAGCCGCTGAGAGGTCTAACAGGACCAGGACCAAGGAGCAACCCCTGTCCCAAGTCCTCCAGAGATCATCAACCAATGTGACCAATGCCGTTTCCGTGCTGTACCCAGGCCTGAAGCCCGACTGGAACGGATCTAGATAAACTGATTCATCCAGATACTGAGGCAGTTGTTGCACGACCACACTCTCAACAACCTTCGCAACAAAGCGAAGGTTGGAGACTGGACAATAATTAGCCAACACTGCCGGGTCCAGGGAAGGCTTCTTGAGGAGAGGCCTCACCACCGCCTCATTCAAGGCGGGGAAAACACCCTCACTCAAAGAAGCATTTATAATCCCCTGGAGCCAGCCTCGTGTAACCTCCCGAGAGGCCAGCACCAACCAGGAGGGACACGGGTCCAATAAACATGTGGCCACACTCAGTCTGCCCAGTATCCTGTCCACGCCTTCGGGAGTCACAGGATCAAACTCTTCCCAAATAGTATTCTCAAGACCTGCCTCCGTCATCCCACCTGGATCTACCCAGTCAGAGTCTAGGTGTTCCTGAATCTGAGCGATTTTGTCATACAGATATTGTACAAAGTCCTCAGCCCTACCCTCCAAGGGGTCCTCCCGCGCCCCCTGAAGGAGCAGGGAGCGGGTCACCCTAAACAGGGCGGCTGGGCGATTATCTGATGATGCAATAAGAGCGGAAAAATAATTACTCTTCTCCGCTTTTATCGCCACCAGGTAGGTCTTAATATAAGACCTTACCAGTGTTCGGTCGGATTCAGAACGACTAGCCCTCCAATTGCTCTCTAGGCGTCTTTTCCGGCACTTTATCTCCCTCAGCTCCTCGGTAAACCAAGGAGCCAGGTGAGACTGGCGCCAGGTCAGAGGCCGCAAAGGCACGACCCAGTCCAAAGCTCCAGCGGCTGCCCTATCCCAGGCGGCCACTAGGTCTTCAGCCGAGCCGTGTGCCAGAGCCTCAGGAAGTGGCCCAAGCTCCGTCTGGAACCTATCTGGATCCATCAGGTGCCTAGGGCGGAACCACCTCATCGGTTCCGCCTCCCTGCGGTGGGGTGTGGCGGTTCAAAGGTCTAAGCGAAGGAGGGAGTGATCTGATCATGACAAGGGTTCAATCGCTATATCCCCTATCTCAAGATCACTCAACCACTGTCCAGAGACAAAAACCAGGTCCAGCATGTTTCCCCCCGTGTAAGTAGGGCCATGAATTAACTGGGTCAGGTCCATGGTCATCATGGAAGCCATGAACTCCCGGGCCGCTTCAGACGCCTGTCCGACGGATGGCAGGTTAAAATCCCCCATGACCATAAACCTGGGGGTATCAACCGCTACCGCGGCTATAAAATCGAGCAGCTCGGGCAGGGCCGCTGCCACGTGGCAGGGAGCCAAATACATGACTAGCAGGCCCATCTGCACCCCATGACCCCACTTCACAAGGAGGGACTCACATCCGGCCGTCTGAGGAACAGTGGCCTCCCTCGGACTAAGACCCTCGTTAATAACAACCGCCACCCCCCTGCCCCTCCCCTGTGACCTTGGCTGATGAAATGCACAGAAACCGGGTGGGCACATCTCAACGAGGGGGACTCACCCCTCCTGGCCCAACCAGGTCTCCGTAATACCCGCCAGGTCCGCGCCCCCCTCTTGAATAAGCTCGCAAATCAGGGGGGCTTTATTTGCCATGGACCTGGCGTTGCACAGCATCAGCCAAAGGCCCAGGGCCCGAGGATCTGTGCAATCTGGGGAATGAGAGGAGCATTGGAGGCCGGAGCGCGCCACCGCTTGAAGACAGCGAGCACGCACTCCCACAACATGGTGTGGCCTCCTACTCCCGCCATATCTGCCCCTCCCACCTACAGTATCAATGTCATAGCCATCCGCACCACAAGCTCTAACCCCCTCCTTGATCCCAGGACCTGCACCCCCCATGCCGCGCTCCTCAGTTAGACTAGGCACCCTCCCCCGTGGGTTCTCCCCCAAACCCACACAGCCCACCCCCCTCCCAGAATCCTTTAAAACCTTGTTCAAAAACTTCCCTAAAAAAACCCACAGTCCTCTTTTTGCAGCATGCCATCTCTCAGGACTCCAAAGTCCGTCATCGAGATAGGCCCTCGATAGGAGTGGAGGGCCAAACCTGCGAGAGGGGGGAATCTCGCAGGGCAAGGAGCTCAAGCACTGAATACATCCGCTCATTAGGGTGAAATAGTCCATGGTCGGGAGACCACCGAGATATTATAGTCCACAAGGGAAAGTTCCAATCCAATTTTCCTTTATTCAATGGGATTTGAACCCAGATCTATCTATTTTAAACCGTCTAAAAGTTTATATGTTATGTAGGATGAGGTGGTAGAATTCTAAACCTCATTGCTTCTAACTACCAGCAAACCAAAGACTGAATGTACCAAATTTTCTCCGCAAGGAAAACAATCTATCTCCTTGCCAGTGGAAAAATAGCATAAAAACAATAAAGGCTTACAGATGATCTCTGCCTGAAGTGCTAGTTTTCTGCCTGAAGTGGAATTGGAATTGGAATATTTTCTGCTTTGCTGTACAGTCTGATGTAACAAGCTTTGAGATTCTAAGTCTGTCCCATGGAGTTCAACAGCAATCTTTATTTTGGTCAAATACTAGTATAAAATGACAAAACTACAGTAGCAATGAACAAAGACGCTGATGCCTGGATAAGATTATTATTTGGTCCAATCAATTCGGACAATTTTAAAATTGTTCTTGGGCTTTAAAGACATGAACCGAAAGGTGCTATTGGGAAGTCAAGATGCTTTGTAGCAGGAGACAGAATTAGAAAGTTGAAATAACCAGGGAGCTGATTTAAGCTAAGCAATAGGAGAAACATACGTTTTAAAATCACTTTAGCATGCAGAAAAAGGATCCCCAAAACAATAAAAGGAAGAAAAAAAATCAGTTTTTAGACACAGTATTAAATCTTGAACTAGCTAATATTGATCAGTCTTTCCATTATCTCAATAAAGAACCAAGTTCATAAACAGAAAGTGACCACAGATCATCAATCTGAGATTGTAAAATTTGGGGTAGCATTATCTTTCATTTTAATTATTATTTATTTTTTCTATATCCTATGGTTTGTAAGTCTGGATTTCTTCTACTAGCCCAGGGGTGGGGAACCGTGGCCCTTTTACAACCTGTGGACTTCAACTCCCAGAATTCCTGAGACAGTCAAGGACAGCTCAGGAATTCTGGGAATTGAAGTCCACAGGTCATAAAGGGGCCATATTTGCCCACCCCTGTACTAGCCTAATTCCAAAGTTTCTGATGGACACTGAAGCCAACCCAGAGTAATAATAGGACAAATTGACCCTCTCCACCATTTTGTACTTTGACACTTGAGGGCCAACAACCATCCTTCATGAACATTCTCTGACATGTCCCACAAAAACAATTCTAGCAACACTGAACGTGTAGTCTCAGCCTTTAATCTATTCATTTAGTGACCGTTCGAAGTTACAGTGGCGCTGAAAAAAGTGACTTAAGACTTTTTCATGCTTAACAACCTTCGCAGTATCCTTAGAATCATGTGGTCAAAATTTGGACGCTTGGCAACTGGCATCTGTTTATAACGGTTTGTGTCCCTGGGTCATTTGAACCTTTTGCAAACTTCTGACAGGCAAAGTCAATGGGGAATCCAGATTCACTTAACAACCATGCCTTTGGCAACTGGACTGCATATTTGTTTGTTTATATTTTTATTATCTTTTTACAAATAAGGCAGTGAACATATCCTTCCTCCTCCTATTCTCCTCACAACATTAACCCTGTGAGTTGGGTTAGACTGAGAGAAAATGACTGGTCCAAAGTCACCTAACCGGCTTTCTTTGTTTATGGCCATTTGCAACTTGACTACTTGATTTGTGATGTTTTTTGCCAGTTTTACTTCAGGTTTCCAGAAAAAAAAGAACTTTGGGTTCATTTAACGACCAGCCTGTGTACTTAACGACAATGGTATTTGCTTAACAACCACAGTCTTTCCTGAATGACTGCTGCAAAAAAGGTCATAAAATCAGGTGTAGTGACATGGTGACCACTAAATGACCAGCACAACTTACTACCGTAATTCTGAGCTCAATTACAGTCTGTAATTAGGTCCTAAAGCACTCTAAATAAAGTTATCACTTTAGATAAGATTTCCCTTTTTTTGCTCAGCATGCATCCAAAACAAAAATGAAGGCAATGGGGGATGTGCTATTCAATTTTTAAAGAGAACGAGGTGCTAGTGCTTAAATCGATCTGTGAGGTGGTGCTCTCCTCTCCCTCTGGGAAATAAATATACTCTGCACATTCTCAGAGACATTCTCTCCTAGTGCTGCTGCTTTGTAGATTCCAAGTCTGAGCACCAGTTCTGGATTTCAATACAGGAAAACAACAATCACATTTCAGCTAAAAAAGTTGTGGAAATACAATCCTGAGTTAGTTGTTCTCTCTCAACCTAATCTACTTTGCAGAGTTGTTGTGTGAGTAAAGGAAGGTGAAAAAAATAATAGGAAACCTTTCCAATAAAGACTGACATTGTTTACATAAAATTGGTTTAGGGAAAGAATGTTTTAAATTATCCTTTCTGGGAAGGGCAGCGGATACATTTTAAAGGAAGTATTTCCCAACCTTTGCCATTTCCCGGGAGGCGAACTTCAATTCCCAGAATTCTACTGACAGTCTGGCCATTGATAAGAATTTCGGGAGTTGAAGTCAACATGTCTGGAAGTCACCTATTTTGGAAAACATTCCTACAGCCAACAAAATTAATGGATTAGAAGGGTCATAACTAAGTCTAAGTATAAATTACAACATACTTGTATTTTGTCAACTAAAAAAAATAATTGTGAGGATTCCTAATAGTGACTGAGGAGTCTCAGGTACTGCTATCCCCAAACATTTGGAGATTGACTCTGTGTGTGTGTGTGTGTGTGTGTGTGTGTGTGTGTGTGTGTGTGTACGGGTTTCTACTGGTTCAGGCAAACTGGTAGCGGCGGGAAGCTCCGCCCACCCGCCCGGACATTATCACGGACTCTCTGCGCATGTACAGAAGATTCTACACATGCGCAAAAGCACCGTGTGCGAGCTAACAGTTCCGAACCGGTAGTGAACGTAAGTGAAACCCACTTTTGGGGTGTGTGTGTGTGTGTGTGTGTGTGTGTGTGTGTGTGAGAGAGAGAGAGAGAGAGAGAGAGAGAGAGAGAGAGAGAGGAATGTACACAGGATGGTGTACATGACACCCTTTTTTTCATTGATCCCACAACAACCTTGCAAGGAGGACCAGGCTGTGCATGAGAGACTGGTTCAAACTCCCCTAATGAGAGAGTGTTTCAAAGTTATAAATCTTCCCCAAAGGAGGCCAGCATTGTTCAACATCTTTTGGGTCAACTTTTGGAAGGAACAGGATGCTGGGCACAAATAGCCATTCCTCTCATCCAGAAAAAGGGTTTTTGTGTTTCCTTTGGATCTACCTGGGGAATCCCTCTCTGCACCCAGCCTCACCCTTTTCAGCTCCTCGAGCCCTTCCCAAATGTAGATCCCTTCCCGGGCCTCCACCTCCACAAACCCCCGCAGCTGGCAAGTTTGGAAAGCGGTGTCCCCAGAGACAATCATTGCTGGCCTCCTTCTGTCTGCCAAAATAGGCCGAGCGATTCTAATGGAGTTCCTGGCAGAGGAACTCGGTGCGAGAGAAGGGTTGGGGAGGGGAAGGGAGGGGAAGCACCGGCAGCTGCCGCCATCGTGGCACTGAATGAAGGCAGGCCTGCTGCCAACCGGGTAACTGCAAACCCATTAGAGGGCAAGGAGTTTGCCAAAGCGGGAAGGAGCAGGGGAGGGGAACAGGTGTGTGCCAGATTTCCCATTTCATCTTTAATTCAACAGCCACAAAGAGCGAGGGAGCAGCTGAGCGGCATTCCCTCCCACACAACCTGGAAGCCATGGGTCTCCCAGTGACAAACGGCCTCTTGCTCCGGGCCTTGGCTTGCCAAAGGTCATTGCCCACAGCTGTCTGCACGCTCAGACCCATGGTTGGCAAACAGCCCCCTAGCCTACAAATTGGGCATCAGAAACTCCTTGCCAAGCTTCCCTAGAGAGAATATAGCCAAGGAAATTTTATTTTATTTATTTTATTTTATTTTGTATTTTTCGTCAAGCATGTATTTTATGACAGATACAAGTGTAAACGTAATTATAAATACATGAAAAGGATACGAATAAAAGAAAACATTAGGACAGGGACGGTAGGCTTAAGCACGGCTCTTATGCTGAAGAATCCTCAGAGCCCACCTCCGGCATTAAAAACATCTCAACAGAGCATCAGAAAAGATGCACTTCTATAGTTATTATTATTATTTTGTTGTGTTTTTATCCGTTCCACTCTTCTAAAAGAATTACGACGGAAGTTTATAAAGTTACAAAGGCACAAGTCTGAAAAGGAAGGCACTTTCTTCCATCCTTTTTAAAGAAAATGACAAAGTGTTATTGGTGCCCTGTTAATGGAAGGAAATCCCTGCCACAAGGAAAGTCAAGTGCTACTTGCTTCAAGAAGAGGAAAGGAAAGGAAAGGAAAGGAAAGGAAGGGAAGGGAAGGGAAGGGAAGGGAAGGGAAGGAAGGGAAGGGAAGGGAAGGGAAGGGAAAGGAAAGGAAAGGAAAGGAAAGGAAAGGAAAGGAAGGGAAGGGAAGGGAAGGGAAGGGAAGGGAAGGAAGGGAAGGGAAGGGAAGGGAAGGGAAAGGAAAGGAAAGGAAAGGAAAGGAAAGGAAAGGAAAGGAAAGGAAAGGAAAGGAAAGGAAAGGAAGGGAAGGGAAGGGAAGGGAAGGGAAGGGAAGGAAGGGAAGGGAAGGGAAGGGAAGGGAAAGGAAAGGAAAGGAAAGGAAAGGAAAGGAAGGGAAGGGAAGGGAAGGGAAGGGAAGGGAAGGAAGGGAAGGGAAGGGAAGGGAAGGGAAAGGAAAGGAAAGGAAAGGAAAGGAAAGGAAAGGAAAGGAAAGGGAAGGAAGGGAAGGGAAGGGAAGGGAAGGGAAGGGAAAGGAAAGGAAAGGAAAGGAAAGGAAGGGAAGGGAAGGAAGGGAAGGGAAAGGAAAGGAAAGGAAAGGAAAGGAAAGGAAAGGAAAGGAAAGGAAAGGAAAGGGAAGGAAGGGAAGGGAAGGGAAGGGAAGGGAAAGGAAAGGAAGGGAAGGGAAGGGAAGGGAAGGGAAGGGAAGGGAAGGGAAGGGAAGGGAAGGGAAAGGAAAGGAAAGGAAAGGAAAGGAAAGGAAAGGAAAGGAAAGGAAAGGAAAGGAAAGGAAAGGAAAGGAAAGGAAAGGAAAGGATCAGACAGAGAATTCACAAAGAACTCTTTCGACTGATATTAACTGCAACAGATTATTATCTACCTTTGGAATGATCTGCGAACTCTGTTAATCCAAAATGAGATTGGGTTAGATTATTAATTAGACTGTTAACTGTGACTAATCCATATGTCAATGCACCAGGCATTAGTTTAAGTCTGGACCCTTGTAATCTGGAATATCAACTTTAACCCTTGCACGGTTTAGTGGCTTGGAACCAGGCTCTCTGAAAACCAGGTCTTCCTCGGTTGACTTAACCAAATCCAGGGTTACCATCTCAGCCATACTTGAGTGGGGCTCCCACAATGCAACGGAAGGCTATTAGAGAGAAAAAAAATCTGGGGGGATGAATATGGCAGCCGCTGAAAATGTAAAAAGGGAGCAGGATTTCAACAGCAAGGTTGGGGCCCCTGCAGGTACCCCTGTACCCGTAACCCTTTCCCTACTGCCTTCTGCAGTCCCCTACTGTATCTAAATGATTTTGTTGTTGTTCAGTGCCAGATGGAAACATGTCTCCTCGCCATGAATTTTAGGAGGCTCTGGGGGAGCTTTCAGATTTTTGTACTTTTCTCTTGGCTTTATCCCATGATGTTTTATGAACCCAGAAGAATACTGGGCAGTATAAACATGCAGTAAATAAATACGTAATTTCATCAAGTAGATCCCCATGAGCCAAGGCACTCTGCCTCCACATATCAAAGAATGGAATAAGCGATTTGCCTTCCTAAGTTGCTTGTAAACTCTTCAGAGACTGTCCATTGCTGGAAGCCATATGCTGCTTGGGGTCCAGACAAATTTCTCCTATTTTGGACAAGTTCTGGGACACTCAAGAGCTTCCTCTTCCACTGACTCAGAGGAGGTGGACTCAGTTGTACAGTAATAGTAACCCAACACATAGCATTATGTTGATCACATAATTAGAACAAAGTTCCAGAGAAGCTCATAGCTCAGGCGGCAGACTGGAAGCTATTATACTCTTTCTGTGATAGACAGCTATGCAGGCTTCACTTCTCTATCCCCCAGCGGAGAATCCCAGTTCATCTGTGTCCCCAAAGGCCTTGCATTACTGGAAGGTATCCCCTTAAATTTAAGTACAACCCAGATCCCCATAATCTTCTCCCATTTGTTCCAATCCCACTGAATTTCAAGAGGGCACGTCTTCTCTCTCTTCTTCCCTACACCACTTCGGAGAATGAAAGAGAGCGATCAGTCTTTCTCTAACTGTCCAAAGGGCCCATGCTTTTCTCTCCCCACGATGGGGTTGCCAGGCATACAATAAACTCGGTATCCTGATCTCCCTCATCCTGGATATACTCCATCGCATCAACATTCTCCTTGTAATCTGGAACCCAAACCTGAGCACGGTTTTTCCAAAATGTTTGCCTTTCATCATCAGCATATAAATATTCTGAACGCCCACATCCGTGACGAGGTTTAGAGGTATCACCATCTGAAGCCAAATTATGCCCGGGAATTGTCACTGGCGAAAGGGGTCAACTACCAGCCCTCCAAAGCCATCCTGTGCAGAGGTCTTCACACTTGGCAGCTTTAAGACTTGTGGACTTCAACTCCCAGCTATGCTGGCTGGGAGAATTCTGGGAGTTGAAGTCCACAAGTCTTAAAGCTGCCAAGTTTGAAGACCTCTGCTGTAAGGCTTCAGTGGAAAACCAGCAATGCAGCAAAAACTCCCACACACACACACAGAAATACAAATGTCCTGGAGCCTTGTGGTCACTACTTTCTCACCCAGGACAATAAATAAGTAATCGGCTTAAGATTGCAGTCTGTGGCTTTCGCTAAAAACAAAGCTCAGAGAGAAGCAACATAAATGGCCCCAAATATCTGATTGCCCTTAGTCTACCGTTCCCTGCAGTGATAGTTCTTTTATTATAATTATTATTTTTTTTGGTCTAATGTAGGATGACCAGATATATCCAAATGCAGAAAAATGGTTTTCAGGAGCCCAATCCACCTGATCAGAGGGAAAAAGCAGAGTGAAAAGCAGGAAATTTTAATGGCCAGGACAGGAACAAACTTGCTACCAGCCTGGGGGGTCAAAATCATGTTGACCATTGATTGCATCAAGGACTATAAGTTCAGGACTGCAAGATTCTGGATGCCAACTAGTCAAAAGCAAAGAGAATTAGTGACATATCTTTGCTCTTATCAGGCCCTAATTACCCTACTTGGAACACATTGTGCCAAAAATCTAGCTCTCTGGAGGAGTCCATAATGTTGGGAAAAGGTGGAAGGAAAGAGAAGAGGATGGCTAGCAGCAAGGTGGATGGACTTAGTTACAGTAACAATGGGGGAACTGTTGAAGGACTGAAGAACGGGATAGATTATCCTGGAGAAAATCTACCTCTGTGGTTGCTAAGGGTCAACAATGACATGGTGGCACATATTCTATCAATCTTTGCTCCAATGTAGTACAGACGTCCTCGAGTTACAATGGCAATTGGGATCAGAACTTCCATTGTTAAGTTATTTGGACATAAAGTACGATGTCACACAACTGCATCACTTAGCGATGGAAATCCTATTGTTGTTAACCAAATCCATTGGTTGTTAACTAAGGACCCATCCCGATTCAAGTCATTCCTGGCTTGGTCCTTCCCAGCCCTGAGCCTTGACAAAGTAAGAGATTGCTTTCTCTTTCATTCCCCCACACTTGCCTCTCTCTCTCTTTCCCCCCATCCCAATCTCTGCTCTTGGCTGCCTTGCACTCTGCCACTTCTAGTGGCCGGGCCTCCCTGTGCTCACTGACCTTGTTGCCCCTGTTGGCCATGACTATGTGGCCAAGGGGACTGTGAAAACGTCATAACTCTGGAGACTAAGCATAACTACCATCCATTCAGCACCACCATAACTTCCAACTGTCAGCCCTGGAAGCTGTAGCTGAATAGCTGAAGAAATGGTTGTAACTTGAGGACTACCTGTAGTTATCTGGATTTTTTTTAGAGTCCAGATACAGTTATCCTAATTGCATCTGCATCAGTACTTGAATTTATAGATTAGCTTTAATAAATATGTACATTTATACAAATCAATGTTTCTCCATTTTTATTTTTGGGCCTCCAATGGGCCATTTTTAGACAGCTCTGACATATCTTGAAGCAAAGGCAGATACTAGATAGCATCACAAAGTAGATCCAAAGCACTTCTGCAACTGAAGAACCACTGAGGCACAGTGGTTAAACTGTTGGATTAGGATCAGGAAGACACTCGTCCACTCTTAGCCTTGGAAGCTCACTTATTGGTTTAAACCAGGGGTCTCCAACCGTGGCAACTTTAAGACTTGTGGACTTCAACTCCCAAAGCTGGCTGAGGAATTCTGGGAATTGAAGTCCACAAGTCTTAAAGTTGCCAAGGTTGGAGACCCCTGGTTTAAATAATCACTTTCTCTCATCGTAACCTATCTCAAGGGTACGGTTGTTATAGGGAAAAATTACTCTCCCTTAACTTCCCGAATTAAGCTCCTACATTAACCTCCTGAAGGAAAGTAGAATATAAATCTAATTAGTAAAATCAATAATTCAAAATTATTCTTTACATCTTACGCATCCTCATTGATTGATTGTTTCCAACAACATTTAGATATTTTCGCCCAGCAGATACTTCCGGGGAATGAATCTCTAGATTGCTTCTAAAAAAATTTCAAAGAGTAACTCTGGCAAATAGCCTACAAATCCAGAGGAAATCTGAACAAATTATAACATGTGAAATTTAGTAGAAATTTTCCACTTGCGTAAGGCATTCCTGGGCTGTCTTTTCAAATAAAGCTCAAAAATCAAAATTGATATCAGAGAGAATCACTGTGGGATAAAACAATGTTGGGGAGTTTTCAAGAACTTGAAAAGATATGATAACGTTTTGGGTGTGATGGACATGCTGTACTCTGAGATGACATTTCAGGTGCCAAATAAACATCTCAGAGAGCTGGAGAAAATGGATGTAATCTAAAAAACCACAGCCGAATTATCAGCAGCCAAAGGCCGTAGCTGAGACAATCAGCCTCCCGCTCCCACCTTGCCTCCAATATAAGCAAGGGAATGGGTAGCTTTCTCGCCTGCCCGCTGAGCTGAAGAGATTGCAAAGCCCAAAAAACCCAACTATATTGGCACTGGGCACCTCCCTCCACTGGGGAAGAGTGGGCCGCCCATGAGCTTGGCACGAGAGGATGGCACAGACGCAAAGCCTGGCATATAAACAGAAATTGGCAGATTGTGGCCATCTGCTTGCTTTTCATCTTTCCGGGGGTGGGGATGGGATGGAGGAGTAGACCTCTTGCCAATTTGAAGAGCAGGAGAATGATGTACAATAGGTGGCAATTCTCCAAAGCTGAGTTTCTCAACCTTAGCAACTCTGAGATGGGTGGACTTCCACTCCCACAATTTCCCAGCCAGCCATGCTGGTTGGAGAATTCTGGGAGTGGAAGTCCATCTATTTCAGAGTTGCCTTAGTTGAGAAACTCTACCCCAAAGTCTTATGTATGTTGAGTTAAAGCTAACCTAGTGGTTTGGTTGCACCTACTGTGTTTCCCCGAAAATAAGACCCTGTCTTATATTTTTTTTGAACCCCAAAATAAGCACTTGGCCTTATTTTCGGGGAGGTCTTATTATTTTGGTGCGCGTGGAGCAAGATGGGGCTCCTCTTGCCGTCTTACCTGATTTCCAGCTTTGCTGGAAAGGGAGGGCTTATTTTTGGGGGAGGCTTATTTTAGCACATGCACTCAAAAGCCCGATTGGGTTTATTATCAGGGGATGTCTTATTTTCGGGGAAACAGGGTACCAATTTCTTACAATGCTTATGCACCTGAAAAGGAACCTGTACACCTTCCTTACCTGCTCTCCCAACCATGACTCTTGCCATCAAAGTTATAGTTTCCTGAACAAGTACAAGTTTTGCCATACTATCTAAAACGTTCAACCTTTCCACATTGTTTGTATAGATGGGAGACTCTACTTTAATATCCAGAGGGCAACATTTCTGGAAGCCCCTTTCCTCATCTCATTCCTGCAGCTGCTTGTCATTTTGGGGCTATTTTTGCAGGTGAAAATGTTTGCAGGGATTTCTTTTTAGGTACGCCTACATACATACATAGGTATATTACTCATCACACCTTTTCATTTCAGGGTAAGCAACATAATGCAAGGTGCTGAAATGAAGAAAGAAACAGTAAGTTAAAGGAAGTGAAGACTCGAGAAAAGCAAATATCGCTAAATTTGCTTTACACCAACACCATTTGCGCTACAACTCACACTGTTGTGTCTGTGCAAAACCACCACATCCATATTATTATTATTATTATTATTATTATTATTATTATTATTTATTAGATTTCTATACCGCCCTACTCCCGAAGGACTCAGGGCGGTGCACAGCCAAACAATAAAAACACATACAATACAAAATTTAAAAAATAGAATAAAATCAAATTAAATAATTTTGGCCCCGACAAATTTAAAACCCCAAACTTTTAAAACCAATTTAAAATTGAATATATAAATACTAAAAGATTCCACTTCATGCATTGCTTTTGTTCTTTAACACCCTGAACCCTCCTCTTTTTTTAAGGATCTCATTACTTCTACTCAACCATGACCTTCTGGTGATCCCATTTCTTTCAATCCATTCACTCTTTCTTCCTATATTTGATTTGCAATGTGATCCTCACTTGTTATTTCTAAGAAAGCCAGTTTGGTGTAGTGGTTAAGGCATCAGGCTAGAAACTGGGAGACCATGAATTCTAGTCCTGCCTTAGGCACAAAGCCAGCTGGGTATCCTTGGACCAATCACTCTCTCTCTCTCAATCCTAGGAAAGAGGCAATGGCAAAGCACTTCTGAAAAGCCTTGCCAAAGAAAATTGAAGGGACTTGTCCAGAGAGTCTTTGAGAATCAGACATGACTGAACAGAAGGGGGAAAAACCTTTATTCTTTCTACATGACCAAATCATATCAAAACACCATATTCATTCATTTAGCACCCCTTCGTTCTTGACCCTATACCTCCGTGATGCCAAACCTATGCTGGAAGTGGCACACAAAGCCATCTCTCCAGGCACACCAGCCGTCTCCCGTTGCTCTTCTGGGTTCCGGCATGCACATGCGCGCCAGCCAGATGGTCTTCACGTACACAGGAGTGCCAGAAACCGGAAGGCCAGGTGACTGGCTTCCATGCGCATGCCAGAAACTCAGCATTCCAGCACTGGGGAACTTCTCTTCCGGTTTCCGGTGCTCCCATGCGCACGTGCTCCCATTTCCGCACTCAGTGCCGAAAAGGTTCGCCAACACTGCTATACCTTATGTTCCATAAACAGTTCTTAAATATCCCATGCCCTCTGTTCAAGTTCTGTTTTATATGGAAGAGAGACCCAACTCTCACTTCCATGTAAAAAGTAGGCAGGAAAACACTCTAACACAGGCTATTTTTTGTTTCTCTCAATATTCATTCATCCCTCGTAATAGGCCACATCCAGGGGTGAAATGCTCCTGGTTCAGACCGGATTGCCCGATCCGGTAGCGATGAAGGCGGGTGGTTTGGAGAGCCGGTAGCAAAAATCCCTACCCCCTCCACCCCCCATGCCCAGCTGAGCCGCACAATCATCAGAGGCTTTTTTTTTTACTTTTAAAAGCATTTTTTCTACAACCCCTTCAGCCAAAAAAATGCTTTTAAAAGTAAAAAAAAAAAAGCCTCTGAGGATCACGCGGCCCAGCTGGGATCGTCAAAGGCTTTTAAAAGAAAAAAAACCTTTTTTTTCTTTTAAATGCCTCTGACGATCCCAGCTGAGGCTTTTAAAAAAACTCAGCTGGGATCGTCAGAGCCTTTTGAAAGCATTTTTTTACAACCTCTTCCCCGAAGAGGTTGTAGAAAAAATGGTTTTAAAAGTAAAAAAAAAATATATGGCCACATCCACCCAGTCACATTACCCCCCCCCCACCTAGCCACGCCCACAGAACCAGTAATAACAAATTTTAGATTTCACCACTGGCCACATCCCCTACTTTTCTCCAACAGTTTTACATTTCAAAATGTCTCTTTTGTATCCTCTTTAGTAAACATTATATCAAGGTACACACATTCATCTACCTGCCCTGTTTTTCACCATCTATGTATTCCATTTTCCCTTTCCAGAAGGATATTGATTTTCTGATCCAAACTCTCTGTTGCATTACACAATCTTTCTAACGTTCACTGCAAATCACTCAGGTTCTCAACCAGTTACCGAACGTTCTCTGCACGGAAAATTAACACGCACGTTCCATCTCCTCAACCAACACACCTCTAATATTACACCACAAGCGTTCCTACGCTTTCATCCACAAATACGTTAAACCATGTGCTAAGCATTCTATTTATTCTCACACATGCTTTATTACCATCACATATTCTCTTAACACATTGAGGAATTCTATCAAAACATTCCATCATGCAAGGCTCTCCCCACCCCTCCCCAAATCAACAAAACATTCTTTCTTGGACTCAAGATTATTTCTCAATGACCTGCGGAAGAGCCAAATCTGTTCTGCCCACATTCAGCTTGGCATAAAAAGCATGCCGTATCTCCCAAATTTTGCTCATTGGCACCTTTTGCACCTTTTCAATCAGAATCCTCCCAAACACATTCCTAAGCAGACTTAACAAACGAAGCCCTGTAGTTTTCACATCGTCTCTAGCACCTAATTGTCAGGCACAGATGTCATCTTTGCATGTAGGTTACACAGGTGTACTCTTCTATGAATGCATGCCAAGCAAGCCAAAAAAACCTCTGTGTGTGTGTAGTCCTTGATTTACAACAGTTCATCTGAAGTTACAACGGCAATGAAAAAGGGACAATTTTTCACACTTACAACTGTTGTGGCATGCCCGTGGGCATATGATCACAATCCAGGTGCTTGTCAAGTGACTCATATTTATGACAGTTACAGTGTCCTGGAGTCATGTGATCATCTTGTCTGACCTTCTGACAAGACAAGCCAGATTCATTTAACAACCGTGGCAAGAAAGGTTGTAAAAGGGGGCAAAACTCACTTAAAAACTGTCTCACTTAGCAACAGAAATTTTGGGCTCAGTTATGATTCTATATTGAGGACTACCTGTATATAGGTAAGATGGCAGCAAGATTATAGACACTCTCCCCAACGTATCTACCTCTTCAAAATTTGTTGGGTTGCAACATCTATTGTCTTTCACCATTGGCTGAACTGATTAGACCCAGTTAAAATTGTAGCTTCTTAAAAAGTAGAGGACCACACCAGATTCATCCCTAAGTTAACATGCAGGTAATCCCCATTCAATGACCCCAATTGGGACAGGCAACTCGGTTATTATATGAAGAAGTCACTAACTGAAACCACCACTGTGCTTATGATTTTATTTCAGCTTTCTTCTGCTTTACAGAGCTGTGAAGGTTGTAAATGTGAGGATTAGTCATAAAGTTACTTTTTCATCACTGTCGTAACTGCCAACGGTTGCAGTTATTAAACAAAGACAGCTTGTTGCCTAAGTGCCAAAGTGGCATGGTAACTGTTTTTTTTGCATTTGCACCATAGCGTGGGAAGTAGAATCTTATTTATAATCCGCCTTTCTTTTAACAAGAGTACCACAAATTCGAAGTACCTGGGGTTGGTAATCTCCCCCTGTCAATCACAATTTTATCCATGCAACAATTCCGTGGAGTAGAGCAGGTTAAAAAAAAAGAATAATTGGCCAAAGGCCACTAGGGAATTTCTTGGCCCAGTGAACATTTGGACTGAATTTTCGTGAACATAATGCCAAAGTCTAGCCCAATGTTTCTTAAGCTTAGCAATTTTAAGGACTGTGTGGACTTCAACTCCCAGAATTCCCCAGCTGGAAAATACTGGTCTGTGTCAGGATGCTGCTGACCCCAGAATAAAAGAAGGACAATGGTCACTTCACCATCTAAGCTCAGCCCCCAATTTACAGGGTTGGGAAGATCTGAAGAGCCCCCCACCCCCAAAAAAGGGTCCAATTTGGGCCTCAATGGAAAGAGACTGCTTCATGTACCCGGTTTGCCCCCATCCTTTCAACGGGATCCCCTAGAAAAGCAATCTCCCAACCAGTTTTATCCCTAGCTATCTCTTCTCAAGCCAGCCGTCCAGCCGAAGACGAGAGTCCCAGCTTCTGTGCCAATTCAGCAACTTTTCGCATCATGTTTTGGCCTGCCTCACACACCCCCCAGCCGCAAAAAAAATAGCTACCCCCTCCTCCTCCTCCTCCTCCTTTCCTCCCCCACACCAACACGGATGGACATTTTCTTGCCAGAATGCTGAGCCGAGGCGAGATCCAATTTGATCGATGGCGAGAGATTGATTACTATTACGCTGCAATGGTTTTGACTTTCAGCACTGACCTCCTATTGTGCAAACTGGGAGAAACCTCCCCCCCAACACACACACACATACCGCCACCATCCCCTCCTCCCTTCCCCCCACTGCAGTCTCAGCTTAGGTCCTGTGCAAATTACTGAGGATGCTGGTAGAGTTGGGGGAGGACAGGAAAAAAAAATGGGGGGGGAGAGAGGTGAATAGAATGTTCACATTTTCCACATTCTTTACACCGGCTCTATCTGTTTGGGGTAGAGCTAGGGGTGTCAAACTCAATTTCACTGAGGGCTGCATCAAGGTTGTGTTTGACCTCGGGGAGGGCAGGGTAGGTGTGGCCAGAGTGGGTGTGGCCTCTACGATGTCACTTATATCGGGGGCGCAGGTGGCAGCCTGAGTGCTCTGCCAGCACGCGGCCCTCCATAGCTCCGTTTCCGCTGGCAGAGGGTTGCAGGAGGACATTGCAGCCGGAAACGGAGCTCGGGAACCCGTTTTCACTGGCAGAGGCACCACGGGCCGGTCCTTCACTGTTTCCAGGGTGGCCCCGCGGGCCAGATCTAAGCATCCCGCTGACCGGATCCGGCCCGTGGGCCTTGAGTTTGACACTCCTGGCCTAGAGAGATTATTACAGCTGGGATCTTGGGCAGAGATGGGGGCAGCCTTGCCCTCGTAGCAAAAGCAAGGGCTTGACTAAATGGCCTTCTGGGGTCCCATCCATGCCTTTTTTTAAAGACAGGTCCCCATGCGGAAGGAGTGGTGCCTGATTGAGATGCTAAGCAGCAACGAGGCTTCAGTCTGGCATAGACTTTGCGCCTGCTCCAGCAGTGTGGCCGTTGCGGAGGAATAGGCTAAGAATTTTTTTTTTTTGCTGACGCTGGAGAAAAAAAAGGCATTATCACAGGGAGGGTGGGGGGAGAGGCTGCGACTGCTCCAGACTGATAATGTCAGAGACAAACGGCAGCAGCATCTTAACAACGGCGAGGCTGCCAGCTCGCCTCCCTCTAACCATGGAGTTACTTGCCTGCAGTGATAAGTTTGGGGTTCAGTGTCCGCTTGCTGACAAGCATGAGGTTCAGAACTTTTCCAGCCTCCGTTTCTAATGGAGACTCTGGTCTAATGCAGACATCTTTTTCCAAATCCAAAAAGTTTATCTCCACTGGGTGCGATGAAACCTGGTGCAGTTCAGGCTAATAAGACAGAGGTGGTTTTCTACATGGATGCTCAAAACTGAAAAACGTCAGCAGCTCCAAAGCCACTCACTCCATTTTTAGGAAGTTCCCTCCGATGGTTTGTTTAATTCCTGATTAGCTGGGCGGCTGTGTTATCCTCCCCACTAAATATTATCCTCGCTCTAAATGGTCTTAATTTACTTTTAGTGGAATCAGCACATGCCCACCAATTTAGTTGGCTTTAAAAAGGCATGCAGTAGATTCATGGAAGATTAGGCTTCAGGGCCTGCTACTCCTAATGGTTATGCCTTATCTCCAAGGTCAGAGTCAGCAATGACTCAATGTCACCCATTGTGTGTATGGGGGGGGGGAGGGGGGACAGCAAAAAGCGAACTCTTTTGAGCATCAAAACACCGAGCAGAGTTTTGCAGAAGCTTGGTTGCCGTGGGGGAAGTTTATGATATCTGCAGGGCATCCAGTGTGAAGGCTAGAGCAGATCTGGCTGACAATGTGCCATCAAGTCAGTGTTGATCCTTACCGGCCATACATGATCACGGCAAAGGCATCATTTCACATTGTGCAGGAGGGGGCAATGGTAACGTCCCGTATTTTACCATGTACAGGTAGTCCTCAACTTGTGAGCAGAATTTCCATTGCTAAGCAAGGCAGTTGTTAAGCGAGTCACATACAATTTTATGATTTTTTTTTTTACCATGGTTGTTAAGTGACTCATTGCAGCTGTGAAGTAAATCAGGTATTTGTTAACAGAATAACGAAGTTGGAAGTTGGGACCTTGGAGGTAACAGCAACAGTACCAGTAACAGAGTTGGAAGGGACCTTGGAGGCCTTCTAGTCCAACCTCCTGCTCAGGCAGGAGACCCTAAATCAGTGATGGCTAACCTTTTTGTGATGGCATGCCAAAAGCAGGGAGAATACGGGGGAGGGGGGGTTCATGTGCGCGTGTTCCCATACCGATAATTCAATGCGCCCCCCCCACGCATGTATGCACGACCCCCCCCCGCTTTTGGCATGTGATGGCACGGTGGGCCCAGTAAGCCCGTTTTTCGCCCTCCCCAGGCTCCAGAGGCTTTCTTGGAGCCTGGGGAGGGCGAAAACGGGCCTTCCCCACTGCCCCGGAGGCCGGAAACGGCCCATTTGCCGACTTACAGTGGGCCCGGAAGGCCCGAAAATCAGATGCGCGCGCCGGAGGTGAGCTAGGGCAACACTCGCGTGCCCACCGATATGGCTCCGTGTGCTACCTGTGGCACGCGTGCCATAGGTTCGCCATCACGGCCCTAAATCATTCCAGACAAGTGGCTGTCCAGTCTCTTCTTAAAAGCCTCCAGCGATGGAGCACCCACAACTTCGGAAGTGGATCCGTTAATCACTGAGTAAATCCGGTTTCCCAGATTAAATTTACTTGTTGAAAGCTGGCTGGGAAAGTTGCAAATGGCTATCACATGACCCCTGGGATGCTGCCGCCATTGTAAATCCATGCCAGTTGCCCTGAATTTTGATTCAGTTGATTGTAGGGATACTGCAATGGTCGTAAAGGTGAGGCTTGGTCAGAAGACATCTTTTTTTTCTAGTGCTGTTGTAACTTTGAACGGTAGCTACACGAAGACGATGATTATTTGCGGACTAAGCTGGGCTTTTCTTATTCCTAAATCTATTCATTTAGGACCTTTATATGCCCTTTCATAGGTGTTGCCAGTTTTCAGTCTCTGTGCATCATCACTGTGAGGTCAGCTGGGACTTTTGTACGTCTATAAGAAGAACAATCACTTGGGGAGCCCTGACTGGCTGGCACGACTTAAAAAGAAACAAAAGGTGGTAAAAATAAACTGGTACACTACCACAGGCCTCTGCTACAAACAGCCACGACATGAAGAGGATGACACGTGCGTCAGGGGATCACAATGCGAGCCTCGGCTCCACACACTTGCATCTTGTCATTGCACACATGTACGTCAGTCACATGATTTGCACCGTGACATTGCAACACATCCTTAATCATTTCTCCACCCCCCACCCCCCACCCCCCACCCCTCCGCCTGTGCCTTTCCTCCCTGGACATCCATGCCCAGAAGTCAGTCAGGGGACAGAGCCAATGTACACAACATCTATTTAAAAGAAGAGGTAGCTGCTTTGAGGTTAAAAGCAAAATTGCTTTGGAAGAGAGTATTGCAAAAGAACTGAGCATCGCCGCATTGTTAGCGCAAAGGCATTAAGGCAAAAGGTTCGCAGCTGGCTGAAAAACCATGATTCCAGCAGTGTAAATTTTTACGCTTGGATAAAGAGCCCGAGAGTTCAAAAACAAGTACCGGTAGTCCTCCACTTACAACAGTTCGCTTAGTGACCGTTCGAAGTTACAACAGCACTGAAAAAAGTTTGACTTGCAACCATTTTTCACACTTATGATCATTGCAGCATCCCACATGGTCATGTGATGCACATTCAGTTGCTAGAAAAAAAACTGACTCACATTTATGACGGTTGCAGTGTCCCGGGGTCCTATAATCACCTTTTGCAACCTTCTAACAACCAACGTCAATGGGGAAACCAGATTCATTGAACAACTGTGTTACTAATTTAACATCAGCAGTGATTCACTTAACAAATTTGGCATGAAAAGTTGTAAAATGGAGCAAAAGTCACTTAACAAATTTCTCACTTAGCAACATAAATTTGGGGCTCAATTGTGGTGGTACGTTGAGGCTTACAAGTACTCCTCGACTTACGACCATGCACCTAGGGACTGTTCCGAATTTACAACAGCATTGAAAAATATAACTTGCACTTATGGCCATTAGTATCTCCATGAGATCAAAATTCAGGCACTCAACAAATGGCATCATCAATGGAGGAAATGAATCATCATTTGATTCATTTAATGACTCTGTGATTCACTTAACAACTGCAGTGATTCAGTGAACAGATTCGCTTCACAATGGTTTGCTTAACTATAGTCTATGACAGTGATGGCTAACCTTTTCCGGACCGAGTGCCCAAAGTGCACATGTGCATGCGCGCACGGGCACTCAACCCCCCAAAATGCAATGCATGCACCCCGCCCCCATGCATGCACAAGCAGGCGCTCTGCACCCACCTTACTCCCCTTACATGCACGTGGGGCAACCCCCGCATGTGCCCTGCCCCCCCGCATATGCGCACACGGCCCCCCCATGTGCCCCACCCCCGGCGCATACGCGGCAGAGACCCAAAGACCAGCTGGCCGGCGGGAGGTGCGCATGCATGTGTGGCATAGCTGAACTGGGGCGATAGCTTGCGTGCCCACAGAGAGGGCGCTGCGTGCCACCTCTGGCATGCATGTGATAGGTTCGCAATCACGGGTCTATGACAACATTGGCTAAATGGGCACATTCTTCTAAGCCTGAGGGGAATGCATCTCCTAAGCTTTCTTTCACTGATGTCTTTTACTGTATTTTCTAATATGTTACAGTCCTCATTACTATTCTGTATTTTAAAATTTGTATTTTGACATGGCCTAATGGCTAATCAGTACATTCTTATACACGACAGAATAAAATCCCAGCTGTCAGTTTTCTCTAGCTGGCACTGGCCTTCATTCACATGGAGTTCTTCTCAAGAACCTAGGATGTTGTAATGCAGGGATCACCAACCTTTCAAACCTCAGGGACCACTAAATCCATAATTTTAAATCCCACAGACCTCTAATACGATCTGCCTAATGACCAGCTGGGTGGGCATGGCAAGGTGGTCATGTGACTAGGTGGGCGTGGCCAACTCGATGTCACTCACATTGAGGGGTGCTTTGCCAGCCTCTACTCGCTACTCCTCTCCTGCCCGCCCGGGCTCCTTAGGGCCCCAAGAGGAAGCAGTTGCTCAGTTCAAATTGGATCTGACCGAGAAGGAGGCTCAGCGGAAGCACCTCACTGAGGACTACGAGCATAGGCTTTCTAAGCAGAGGGAAGACCTGCGGGAATGCAAGGCCAAGTACTGGAGCCTGGAGGCTCAGCGGGATGAGATGGTCAGCCAGTTCCAGGACATGATGCAGTCCCACTGGAACGAGGCCCTCCGGCTCCTTGCCACCAGTGGTGCTTCCCCCCAGCCTTTGCCCAAAGCCCCGCACCAGGAGGCTGAAGCAGACCCCAAGCTGGAATTTCTGCCCCCCTCCGACCCACACAGAAAGACTCTGAAGGGGGAAACTCTCTGCAGCAACACAAACGTTCATTGAACATATCCAGCCAGGGGCCGTAGTTTGAGGACCCCTAATTTAGTGCAATATAAAAAATGCAAATAATTTTTCTGGGGACCACCAAAATTTTCTCACAGACCACCAGGGACCATCAGTTGGGGACCTCTGTTGTAATGTATTGGTGTAGTGCATGTGCGGACCCAAAGCATGTTGTGGCCCTTTGTAATTGACAGATGGAAATATTGTCAATGCCCAGATTTTTTTTAAAGTGCCATCCAAGATTTTTTATATGTTACCCAGTGTGTCAATAACCACTGGGACCACCTTGGTCAGTTTATATCATAAACCGTATAAGATGATGGACAGCCAGTTTGAGCAGTGGTTAAGACATCAAGCTAGAAATTGGGAGACTGTGAGTTCTAGTTCCGCCTTAGTTGGGCCGGTCAGCCCTAGGAAGGAGGCAATGGCAAACCTCTTCTGAAAAACCTTGTCAAGAAAACTGCAGGGACCTTATGGAGGCAATGTCCTAGAATTGGACACAATTAGATGAGGAGGAGGAGGTGGAGGTGATGGTTTACCTGGGATTTCAAAGTGCTCAGAGAAATCCAGAAAAGGAACATTCTGGCAAGGAGCTAAACATAAGAATTCACACTCTTAAAACCTTCCTTTTCCAGCAAGCCGAGCTGGCCTAATTTTTTAAGTGTTTTTAAGTGTTTTGTTTATCGTTTTTAATTAATGGGGCCAAATTTATATATACTTTTAATTGTATTTTAATATTTGTACTTGATGTTTTTACTTGGCTGTTCACCGCCCTGAGTCCTCAGGGAGAAGGGCGGTATACAAATTCAAAATAAAATAAAATAAAATAAAATAAAAAATAAAATTCTACCTTCAAATCAGGAATCTGGCAGCAGCTTTTCCGACTAAGAAATTTAATTAAAAGGCAGCAGCTTTCTCAAAATGTTTGCCACCACAGATCCACACAGCAATCTCCTCACAGCCTACCTTAAATAATACTAAGGAGCCACCTTAAATAATAGGGAAGGAGGGGGAAGAAAACTCAACCACAACTCTGCTCAGCCTGGAGAAAGTGACAGCTCCTAGAAACCTTATCAGCTGCCTATTTACTACCAATTAGAGGGATCAGGTGATTTCAAGGCTGCCTGCAGACCCACACAAGGGGGTCAAGGTCAGGAGGCAGCCTTGAAGAGAAGAGGCCTGCAAGGCCTCAACAAGCCAATAACCTCCTAAATTCTGTCTAAAAATAAAGTAGAAAAGAGGCAGGTTTTCCTCCTCTCCTTTTCTTCCCTTAAAAAAGTTATTTTTAAAAAAAAGTTTTTTATTTCTATTTCTCATAAACACATTTAAATGTACAGTCATTTCCATCATTTTTCATTCATCTTTTCTTTTACCTTTCATTTTTCATTTTTACTTTTTCGGGGCTGCTCTTTTACCCTTTACTCCAACCTTTCTTCTTCTCCTCCCCTTCTCTTCCTTCCTGTTTCTCCTCCTACTTCCTTCATTCTTCCTCTCTTTCTCTTTCCTACTTCCCTTTCTCTTCCCCCACTCCTCTTCTTCTCTCCTTCTAACCTTCTCCTCTGCTCCTCTTTCCCCTCCCTTTTCTTCCTCTCCTTTTCCCTTTCTTCTTTCTCCTCTCCTCTCCTCTCTCCTCCCTTCCTCTCTCTCTCCTCCTTCCCCTTTCTCCTGTTGTTTCCCTTTTCAACTCAATCTACAGTGGTATTTGAGCAGCCCCGATTTTCTAATTATCTTTATTCTCATTTCAATTTCTTATTCAATTATTATTTATTTTTATTTCATCATTTGCGTACATTTTTATAATATCTCCCCTTAAAAGTTGTTGTTCCTCTCTCCTTTATTGTGTGTGAGTTGGGTGAGTGTGTGGGGAAGCAAGAAGAGGAAATGCTGCTGTCTCCTTCATTCTGTCCTCCAGATGTTGCAGAGAATTCTGAAATGTCATTTTAAGAGAAAGCAGGCAGGGAAGAGGCATTGCAAACAACCACCACAGTAACCACAAGGTCAAGCTTTCCCAACCTCCGGCTCCCCAGATAGGCTGGATAGCAACGCCCATCAGTCTCAGCCAGCATTTTGGTTGGCAGGAGAGGAGTAGGAATGCTGGATTGAGTAGCCCAGCCAAATTATTGGAGGAGGTTTGGGGAATTAACTGGGTGAAGCAGTTTTTTATACTTTCAGTGTCTTAGAGGCACTCAGCTTCCTCCTGTGATGTGAGACTATTTGTCCTTTCACCCCAATCAGATGGTCCAGTTTTGGTCGCCGTGATATAAAAAAGTCTGTACTACAAACTAGGTCATACAAAACTTTTGCCAGACCAATCCTTGAATACAGCTCGTCTGACTGGAATCCACACTGTATATAGGACATTAATACAATTGAGCGAGTCCAGAGGTATTTCATAACAAGATTACTCCACTCCTCTGCTCGCAATAGAATACCTTACGCCACCAGGCTTGAAATTTTGGGCTTGGACAACCTTGAATTGCACCGCCTACGGTTTGACCTAAGCATAGTACACAAAATTATCTGCTACAACGTCCTACCTGTCAATGACTACTTCAGTTTCAACCGCAATAATACACGGGCAAACAATAGATGCAAACTCAAGGTAAACCACTCCCAACTCGATTGCAGAAAATGCGACTTCAGCAATAGAGTGGTCAATGCCTGGAAGACTCTACCTGACTCCGTTGTTACATCCTCAAACCTCCATAGCTTCAACCTTAAACTTTCTATCGTGGACCTCACACCATTCCTAAGAGGTGTGTAAGGTGGTGTGCATAAACGCACCAGCGTGGCTACCGTCCCTGTCCTACTGTCCCCACTTATTTGTATTCATTTCCTTCGTTCATGTCCATGTTTATACTTATACCTGTTATCCTGTACATGTTTGACAAACTAACTAAATAAAATAAATAAAATAAAATGATTAGAGGACTGGAGGCTAAAACTAAGGAAGAATAGTTGCGCTAATTGGGTATGTCTAGTTTAGTGAAAAGAAGGACTAGGGGTGACATAATAGCAGTGTCCCAATATCTGATGGGCTGCCACAAAGATGAAGGGGTCAACCTATTCTCCGAAGCACCTGAAGGCAGGGACAAGAAGCAAAAGATGGAAACTAATCAAGATGAGACTGATTTAACAGATTAACAGAGTTGGAAGGGACTTTACAGGTCATCTAGTCCAAAGCAGGAGACCATACACCATTTCTTACAAATGACAGTCCAATCTTTTCTTGAAGGTCTCAAGTAATGAAGCTCCCACAACTTCCGAAGGCAACTTCTGTTCCATTGGTTGATTCTTCTCACTGTCAGAAAGTTCCTCCTCATTTCCAGGTTGAATCTCTCCTTGGTCAGTTTCCATCCATTATTCCTTGTCTGGCCTTCAGGTGCTTTGGAAAACAGCTTGACCCCCTCCTCTCTGTGGCAGCCCCTCAAGTATTGGAAGACTGCTATCATGTCTCCCCTGCTCCTTCTCTTCACTAGACTAGCCATGCCCAGTTCATGTAACCATATGTTTTAGTCTCCAGTCCCCTAATCATCCTGGTTGCTCTCCTCTGCACTTTTTCTAGAATCTCAACATCTTTTTTATAGTATGGTGACCAAAACTGGATGCAGTATTCTAGGTGTGGTCTCACCAGGGCTTTATAGAGTGGTATTAGTACCTCACTTGATCTTCATTGTATCCCTCTGTTAATGCAATTTAGGATTGCATTGGCTTTTTTGGCTGCCGCTGCACACTGCTGGCTCATATTTAGCTGATAGTCCATTAAGACTCCAAGATCCTTCTCACAGTCACTGCAATTAAGCCTGGTTCTCTGCAGATTTCCAAGGTTAGCATCAGCATCAACAATCAAGTAAACAATACCCGAATCAAGAAACTGCCAAAGAGCCAACAGTAAACAGCCCAACCAACACAGACAGGCAAGCCAGAATATAACCTGACAGCAAACTACACTCCTCACTGTTAGGAAATGATAATTACCTAACTTGTTGGGTTGGCAATATATAAAACCTCAATATAGCTTTAAGACTGTATTGCTGTATTGCATCATACTGTGTCCTGATTGGTTAGCTCTGTAGCCAATGTCCTTAAGAGGGAGCTTGAAACATGGTTAGTTTCTTTCTGCTGCTCTCTACTACTCTTTGCTGAACTGTTACTGATCGTTACTGCTATTTGCTGTGTTTGCTACTGTTTTGCAACTGTTTATTGTGTATGACTACGACGACTGGTAAGAAGACTTACCAGTCTTCAACCTTGAGCCTGGATAGCTCAACAGACAGAGCTCTGTAATTTAACACCAGCTGTCTGCAATTAAAGTAAGATCGAATCTCGCCAGGCTCAAGGTTGACTCAGCCTTCCATCCTTTCTAAAGTAGGTAAATTGAGGACCCAGTTTGTGGGGGCAATAAGCTGACTTTGTATAAATATACAAAAGGATGAAGGCTATTGCTTAACACACTGTAAGCCGCCCTGAGTCTCCGGAGAAGGGCGGCATATAAATCAATTTTTTTTAAAAAAAAGACTTTGTTATTGGAATATCCCTGGACTATTGTTTACTATCTACTGCTTTATCTGTGTATGACCTGGACTGTTTATTGGACTGTGCCTTATTGCTATTTCCTAAAAGTAAACACAACTCAGCGTATCTGTGCGTTGGCTGTGATTATTTGCAACTGCTCTCAGTCGCTTTCATGTGCACACCCTTGCTACTCTAGGGTTGCTCTGCGAATTCCTCAACACTCACTAGCACTGATGATGTTACCTAGTTTAAGTAATGAACCGTCTGCAAGAAAACAAGCAAGGTGAGAGAGCACCAAGGACCCCCTCATGTCAATCCTGAGGTACAAATATTCTCCTTTATTACTAGGACAAATATCTGTCTGAAATGATATAAGGCTTGCTGCTTGAGCAGGGGGTTGGACTAGAAGACCTCCAAGGTCCCTTCCAACTCAGTTATTCTGACTCTCCAGGATACAAAGTGGCTTCTCCTTGTCTCCTTTCCACCTGGAGAAGCTGGGGACCAAACCTAAGACTTTGAGGGTAACATAAATTAAGCCACCATTATCCAAAGAGGACACCTCTATCTTACCTACTAACAAAGTCAGATTGACTTTTTTCACATATTGTGATATATCCAATGGCATTGGGAGGGTTAAATTCAGCAGGAGTATCACAATGCAAGCCCTGCCCCCTTTTAAATGATGCATGGACATAAGGGGTGGGGTTTGACACTCCATGACGCTCCATTCACCCCCTTGTTGTTTCTGACCACTAATGCTCCCTCCAACACCTGCAGGTGGTAAGCAACCTCATTAAGACTTGAAATGTTGGTTTGGCTTCATGCAGCCGAATACAGAATAATAGAGTTGGAAGGGACCTTAGAGGTCTTCTAGTCCAACCCCCTGCTATGTCAATAAGTAAGGCAGAAGAGTTCTTGATGAAAGCAAATGCGAAGTCCTAATTTCTATAGGCACTACGCTGAAAGGAGTCTGAGTGGCGTAGGAGGCTAATGCCTCCTACTAAGGCAGCATTTAACATCCAGCTGCCTGCAATTACTGCGAGTTCAATTCTTACCAGGCTCAAGGTCGACTCAGCCTTCCATCCTTTCTAAGGTGGGTAAAATGAGGACCCGGTTTGTGGGGGCAATAAACTGACTTTGTATAAAATATACAAAAGTATGAAGGCTATTGCTTAACGCACTGTAAGCCGCCCTGAGTCTCCGGAGAAGGGCAGCATATAAAAATAAATAAAAATTAAAAAAAATGTGACCCAGTACCCCTTTCTTTTATACCGATTTGCAAATTCTAAAGTAAACGCCTGTCTTTATTTAGAAGGCTTTAATGAACTTGGGGCAGTTTGCTTATAAAACCTTAGATCTGCACTACTTAGATGGTTTTTTTAAAACCGAGAAACCTTGGTTTTAATTCAGTTATGGCCTTGATGAGTCTCATGAAGCCAATTTGCATAAGGGCAACTGAAAGGGATTTGATTCCTGACATAAATCCAGTAGCTTTCAAATATTCTTACCTTGAGACCCAATCCCACAATTAATTATCCACTGCTATAGAACTAATCTCAGCACTAAGTATTCTACAGTATCATTCTCTTATGAAACTAACCAAGTATATTCAATTTCTTCTGCATGTATCCAAAATACTCCGCAATGCGTACAAACCACTGCACTGAAGTTGCATGTTGTTATTATATCCTCTCGAAATATCCCAGAAATGACGATAGTCCCCCACCCCAAGTACGGTGCTACAAAAAAGGGATATTCACCCGGACAGAAAAGTCTTCCACTGAGGTGCCTTTTACAGGTAGTCCTTGATTTACGACCACAATTGGGAGCAGAATTCCTGTTGCTAAGCAAGGCGGTTGTTGAGTGAGTCGTGTCGGATTTTACAGCCTTTTTGCCCCACTTGTTAAGCAAATCATTGCAATGAAGGGAGTCATATGGTCGTTAAGCGAAACTGGGAAGGTCACAAATGGTTGTAAGTCGAGGACTATCTGTAGAAGGCCACCGACAGGGTAGAAAGCAAAGGGCCGCAACTGTATTTCATACTCAGTACCTGTAAGTAAGAGACACAACCACTAAACGTGACAGTTCTTTATGTAACCATCATGGCTTAATTGCCATTGTCTTCCATTAAAAGAACCTTGCTGGCTTAGACTACTGAACCCATCTGCTGCTTCCAACCAATCAGTGGTGGGTTCCGCCTGGTTCGGCCGAGTCAGTAGCGGTGATGGTATGACGTCACCGAACCGGTTCTCTTTGTTTGGGAACCGGGCCCTCCCGCCCACCCCACCCACCCCCGCGGTATTCTTACCTTTTATTTGGCCCCGCCCCCAATCTATTCGCTGCCTCCCGAGTCCCAGCTGATCGGCTAGAAGGAAAAAAACTGTTTAAACTCTTGCCGCAGGGCTTCAAAGGGCCGCCCTACAGCTGATCAGTGTTAAAAGGCAGTGTGGTGGTAGACCGGTGCCTCCAAAAACAAATGAGTAGACCAGTGCCTCCAAAAACAAATGGGTAGACTGGTACGGCTCTGCAAGCAGTTAAAAGCCTGGTAGACCAGTACCTCTGCTAAATCCTAAAGAATTGCTTGTCACATGACCATCAAATCACGCCCACAAAATAAGCCACACCCACAGAACCGGTAGTAAAAAAATTTAGAACCCACCCCTGCAACCAATGATCAATGTGGTACCCACATGGAGACCCCGAAGGGGGACACAAAAATATCTTCTCTGGATATGCTTCTTCTTAGTTTCTTATTCAGCAGCAGACTACCTCTGAACCAAGAGACTCCATTACCAAGTTTCATGGCTAATAATGACAGGATGATAACTAGATTTAGATTTGACTCATGACGCATGAAACCAAACTTCTTGCTTTTCACAATGTCAACCACATTCTTCTGGGCCTCATCCAATATTACAGAGCTGCCCTGGTGGACAGGCAGTCCTTGAATTACCACCTTTCATTTAGCGACTGTTCAAAGTTACAACAGCTCTGAAAAATGTAATATGGCCGTTTCCCCCCCCCACTTATGACCGAATATAAATTTTGGGCTCAAATTGTGGTCGTAAATCAAGGCCTACCTGTATTAATAGTGCCCTGTCCTCTGAATCAGTAAGTTCCCTTCCATGTCTGTCAACCGCCAGGGAAATCAGGCAATTCCAGCGGTTCAAACGAGTATAGTTATTGCAAGCTTCAGCGCTCTATAAGAATTGGAGCTACAGACAGTCCTCAATTTACGACCACAATTGAACCCAACGTTTACGTTGCTAAGTGAGAAATTTGTTAAGTGAGTTTTGACCCATTCTACGACTTTTTTTTTTTTTGCCGCATTTGTTAAGTGAATCGCTGCAGTTGTTAAATTAGTAACACGGTTGTTAAGGGAATCTGGCTTCCCCGTTGACTTTGCTTGTCAGATGATTGCAAAAGGGGAGCACATGACCCCAGGACACTGCGACCATCATAAATATGAACCAGCTGTCAAGCATCCAAATGTAAATCACATGACCATGGGGATGCTGCAATGGTCGTAAGTGTGAAAAATGGTCATAAGTCACTTATTTCAGTGCCGTTGTAACTTTGAACGGTCACTAAATGAACTGTTGTAAGTCGAGAACTAACTGTCAAGGCAAATGAGCAGGAATTAAGAAGGTATTCAAGGTGGGCTGGGGTTAGATCTCTTGTGGGCACGCAGGGACTCATGACTGATGATGCGTTTGACCCCTCCATCAGGCTCCTATAATATCATAGATAAGGATTACTGAGAAAAACTCCCTCCTGAATGGGCCCAATCCTAAGTGACAACCAGCTTGGAAGCCTACCTCTCTCGCGGACAAAATATGCCAGGTAGAGGTCAAGCTCCTTGACCGAGACACTGATGTGGTGTGGCTGGACACAGAGGACAGGGTTGGTGCACTGTGCGGCCTTGACAAGGCGTTCCCCATCGGTGCTCTCCAGGGGGATTCCTTTGAAGAGGATCACCATGACGAGGTCGAGGCGCCAGACTTTGTCAGCCTGGCGGAGACAGTCGATTCGGCGCATTTTGCCCTTCTGATCGGGGTTGGAGAGGACGCAGCACGAGGGCTTCTTCCCCGTGATGGAGAGCACAAAGTCCTCCCGGTACTCGGGGCGGATGTCCTTGCGCAGCTTGGCCAGCAAGCGCGAAGCCCACTTCTGTTTCACTTCCGGCTTCTCGTTGAGCAGCTCGTCTTTGACAGCCCGCTCCTCATCTTTCGTCATCCGTTTCTCGTGTTTCTTGAAGTACTTACGCTTCCGGGCCTGGAGGTTGAACCAGGTGTAGGCGAAGGCCCGGACATGAGGGAGGAGGGCCTCAATGAAAGGATGGAATTCATCCTGAAAGTAAGAAATTAAGAAAAAGAAAGAAATAGTGGTCAGGCATAAGCTGTGCTTGGAAATCTTGTTCTATTCCTATCAAGCTAACAAAAGGACGTATGTTGAATTGCGGGGTTCATAGAAACCTGCCTGATTTTAGAAACAGACACCTGGAGGCCCTACTCTTCATCCTGTCACCTTACAGATAGACTTGTGATTGGTCGCTTAACAACTGTTTGAAGTTTGAACAAACCTACTTATGGGGCATTTATGACGTGGATTTTAAGTTTTGATGGTCACCCCTCCCTCCTTGATCACATGACCGGACATTGAGTGCTCAACCACTTGATCATGGAGGCAAGCGCCGTGGTGGCACAGTGGTTAAAATGCAATATTGCAGACTAACTCTGCCCACTGCCAGGAGTTCGATCCTAACTGGCTCAAGGTTGACTCAGCCTTCCATCCTTCTGAGGTCAGTAAAATGAGGACCCAGATTGTTGGGGATGCTGATATTGTAAACCGCTTAGAGAGGGCTGTAAAACACTGTGAAGCGGTGTATAAGTCTAAGTGCTATAGCTATCACTCCAGAGCATTGAAAGATATACGCTGCCTCTTTCAGGGCTGAAACTAGGCCTATCCACCTATTTATAGAAGGAAATGTCAATGCCCAAGGATGTTTCTCTACCAGGCAGCCTTGGGGTCATTCCTGGGACTACTGTCCCCACTTGGTCTTATTATTCATTTGATTAAATTTGACTAAAATCTTTTGATGCCTGTGCAACTGAATGACAGTAGCAGCAACAGCAGCTACACCGGTCCTTGACTTATGATCACAATTGGAACCAAAATTCCCATTGCCTAGCAAGTTGATTGTTAAGTGAATCACACTATTTTACCTTCTTTTTTCTGGCATGGTTATTAAGTGAATCATGGCAGTTGTTAATTGAACCAAGTGGTCATTAAGCGAATCCAGTATTCCCCATTAACTTTGCTTGTTGGAAAGCAACTGGGAAGGTCACAAATAATGATCACATGGCCTCAGGACACTGCAACCATCATAAATACATGCCAGTTGCTAAGTGCCCAAATTTAGATCATGTGACCATGGGTAGGCTGTGATGGTCATAAGTATGAGGACCAATCATAAGTCACTTTTTTAACTTTGAACAGTCGCTAAATGAATGGTTATAAGCCTACTGTACAGGCACAGTGCACAATAGTAAATATCTTTGAATATTTTTCTTATCATAAAAACCACCTGATGTTCCATACTATCTTTCTTTCCTTCATGGAATTCAGTGTATTAAAACTCTGTGTTTCATACAAGCACAGAGGACAAATTGCTCCATTTTCTTTTAAGGAAAATCTGCCTCAGGAGGCTCCACAGTTGGACAGATACTGCCTGTCAGCCATTTTTCCAGCTTGAGCAGAGATATTGTCTGTCACCCTAATACCCTGAGGAGTCGATGGGTCATGGATTCCATTTGCAGGAACAAAGATAGCCATGCTTGGACACCAGGTTATCTCTGTCCTAAGAGAAGAGGGGACACAATGCACCAGATTCAGGGCTACCAGCAAAAATTCAACCTAACTATAAGTAGGTCTAGACAGGGGTGTCCAACCTGGCAGACCTGTGGACTTCAACTCCCAGAATTCCCACCTGGCTGGAGAATTCTGGGAGTTGAAGTCCACGGGTCTTACAAGTTCCCAAGGTTGGACACCCTGGTTTAGAAGGAGGGGAATGCCCCTGTAAGCATCTGCCCCGATCTCCACAAGGTTGAAACCCAGGAAGAGATGGATTCTCCAGCTTTTGGCTTCAGCCAAGCTTCTTGGCAGTTGTCCCACGTGCTTTGCTTCAACTGAAGAAACAGAGATTTCCCCAGTGAGCCTTCCAACCCCAGCGAGAGAGGATGGTTAAGAGTTTCCTTTCAGGAAAAGGGAAAGGAAACGAAATGGGCTGCAACAAATCGAGCTGGAAGGTCTGAGTAAGAAGCAGCTGAAAAGACAAACAACAGTGACACTCTTATCCAGAAAACGGATTTCAGGGAAAAGCGATGAGAGGAAATGGAACCACATGCTGGGCACAGGGGCATTCACACACACACACACTGAAAAAGGCAGCCTCATGGGGTCAGCATGAAGTTCACTTTGGAGATGGCTGCTAGATTGAGAGCGGACTACCATCTGCTTCACTCACGCACGCGCCACCTCCGTGCAGAACGTCAAAAATGAGACGTGATGACGTCCGGGCAGGTGGGTGGAGCCTCCCGCAGCTGCCGCTACCAATTCGCCCGAACCGGCTAGAACCGGCTGAATGCCACCAGTGGCGTGGCCTGCGCATGACGTATCTGGTCCGCAGGCCACAAGTTTGACAGGTCTGGGTCACAACGACCCCTATACAAGAGCACATCTCTATGCCAAAAATGGCAGACAGGGAATCATGGCTTGCTCAGTGGAGCACTGAGTAGATATGACACACATAAAAATCAAACCTTTGATCCCTGTAGGCCAACACTGTTTACAGGTAGTCCTTGACTTACATCCATTTGTTTAGTGACTGTTCAGAGTTACAATGGCACTTTAAAAAGTGACCTATGACCGTTTTTCACACTTACAAACCGTTGCAGCATCCCCATGGTCACGTGATCAAAATTCAACTGGCATGTATTTATGACGGTTGCCATGTCCCAGTGTCATGCGATTATCTTTTGTGACCTTCTGACCAGCAAAATCAATGGGGGAAGCCGGATTCATTTAACAACCGCAACTTAACAACTGCAGTGATGCATTTAACAACCGGGACAGGAAAAGTTGTAAAAGGAGGCACAACCCACTTTAACAACCGTCTTGCTTAGCAAAAGGCAATTTGGGCTGGATTGTGGTTGCAAATTGAGGGCTCCCTGCACATGAACTGACCTCCCTGCACCTGGTTTCAATCTGGAGGCCTTTCCCAGCTGAACCAAGAGCTATCAACGATCAAATCTGGGACCAGTGTGTAAAGCAAAGCAAGGCCTCCTCAAAACTCTTAGCTCTGTCTTCAGAGTTTTGCCTGTCTAAAAAGCTGGGTTTTGTTCAGATACAACAATGCCATACACTTTAAAAGTTTATTCACAAGGTTAAAATTAAAAAAAAAAATTAAAAAAAAAGTAAAATTGTGCACTTGGACAGGCTATGTAACTCTCTTGTGTTCCTGCACCACACCCAGCCCTGCCCTCCCTATAGCAAAGGATGAACTTCTACAGCAGGAAGCCTGTTGCCCTAAGTTGTTCCCAGTATGATTTACAACTAGGTCATTCTGTTTAAATTATGGTGAGAGTCCATGTGAGTACAGCGGTTTTAGTCTGACAGATATTAACTTCCAACGCCTACAAGATGCTATGATAACGTTGGGAAATTGTGTCATGCCTCAGCATCCCTATCTCTATCTCTATCTCCATCTCCATCTCCATCTCTATCTATCTATCTATCTATCTATCTATCTATCTATCTATCTATCTATCTATCCTGCTATAGTTCTCATAGCGATTATCTGATTTATGGTATCGGCCCAAACTCTGCGTTATTTTTTGCAACGATTTTCGAATCAAAGTACCTAAAATCCACCAACTTAAAGAACGTGTAAAAACAATCCAGGACCCGTGACTCCTGTGGAATTGAAACTTCCATGATCTTCAGACCAGTTTTGTTGACAAAGTTGTGGCCATTGATGAATCCCTGCGATCACGTGATCACAATTTCGGATGCTTCCTGCCAGCTTCCCACAAGCAAAATCAGTAGGGGAGACAGCAGGAAGTCAAAAGTTGGAATTATATTGACTAATGTTTGTTCGCCATTACAACTGTTTTCTTATTGAAGATATACGTTCTTCTTAGATGATCACAGGACTGCCCTACATTGGGATTAAAAAAAAAATACGGCCAGCTAAAAATTAATGTTCATTTTGATCATATCAGACTGCACTACTTTTCTCTCAAAGGATGACCCAATGGGTATATATACTACTAAAAACAAGATTGTGTCTGTAACCCTTAACTGGACAAAACTCTGAATTGTGAGGCAACAATTTTTGAACCAAGGTACTCAAATGGGCTAACTTACAGAATGCAACCAAAATCCGTGACCTATTACCCTGTTGGGTTTTGAAATTTGACAAATTTGTAGGTGCTTTAGTGTCATCATGCAATTGGGCCACTGGTTAACCCTCCAGAGGCCCAGTAGACCACCCCTTCTTTGGTTGCTGAAGATCAAGGAGAGGAGACCGGTCCCACCCTAGTCTTCCAGAGCCTACGTCCTTGATGGCGAACCTATGGCACGCATGCCAGAAGTGGCACGCAGAGCCATCTCTCCGGGCACGCGAGCCATCACCCGTTGCTCTTCCGGGTTCTGGCACGCCGGCCAGCTGGTCTTCACGCATGTGGGAGCACCAGGAACCAGAAGATCAGCTGCCTGGTGCGCATGTGCGTGCCAAGAAGATGATCTTCCTGTTTCTGGTGTGTGCGTGCGCACCAGTCAAGCTGGTCTTTGCGTGCACATGCGTGCCAGAAACCGGAAGATCCGGTGGCCGGTACGCAGGTGCGCTCTTGTTTCGGCACTCAGTGCTGAAAAGGTTCGCCAACACTGGGCTACGTAGACCAGGACTACGTAGACTGAGATAAGGAAATATCTCCCTCGGGTTGTTTAGAGTGATTCTAAAGCCAAGGAATTCAGAGCCTAAGCAGGGTCTCTTTGAAGTTTCTCCGTGTGAACAGATAATCAAAAAGCAATGGCCACTGGTCAAGAGGACGTTCCTGCTGCTGTTAACTTAAAATCTGGTTCTCCTTCTGAACTCTTGAAGGCATTCCACCAACAGCCAGCATTACCACTCCACCCCAGTGCCAAAATGATTTGGCCTCTGCAAAGAGTTACTTGGCACAGCTGGCTTTCTCATGCAGCTGGAGATAGCAATCAAAGGTCAATATGACCCTGCTTTCCGCACCGAAAATCTACTGCTTATTTACAGTTGCACAACTGGCAGTGATAGAGCTACCATGAATTAAAAAAAAAAATCCATTCTGAGATACAAATGTAAGAAAAACCTCCCTCCCCTCCAGGCTTCCTTGCTTCAAGGGTAGTATTAATATAAGAAAGGTTGGGAAGAAATGTTTTATTAAAAACAATTTCACTCTCTGGATCCGTGTTTTCCAAGCTTGGCAACTTTAAGCTGTGCGGACTTCAACTCCCAGAATCCCCCAGCCACCACGAGCATTCTGGGGGTTGAAGTCCACACGTGTTATAGTTGCCCAGTTTAAAAACACTGTTTTAGATAGAAATGCCAAGCCATGGACTGAATGAGATCCCAAAGGATCCTGAGATTATTGCACCGCTGAATTTTGGCTGCAAAATGGCCGGTTTTTTTGCTTTTCAAAAACTAAAGGTGGAGATGGAAATATTTAGGAGACTTCCTACTTCCACTGCAAACCTTAATACCCTTAAAAAAAAATCAACAAGTCACTGAAAATTGGAGGCCACAATTCTGCCACTTGAAAGTTTCCTTCTGCCTTCCAAAATTTGGAAAGCTGAATTAGTTACAACCACCAGCCCCTCAGATGTTTTCCATTGCTGACTTATTCCAACTTTAAAATATTAATGTAACCACTCTAACCAAAATTGAATTTTGCAAAAGGGCTGGATTATATAAATTAAATGAAACATGAATTTTTCATTTCCAGTAATCTCCGGTTAGGTCTTTCAAACGGCAGGAAAGAGCTGATAGACTCATCTCACAATTCCTGTAACAAGACGACATAATTCTGAGTCCCCAGATGTACGGTATGTTGTGCACAAATGTAAGCAACGGTTGTTGAGTAATTCAAAAAAGTCCCTTTTAAGAAGGCAAACCCGAAAGAAGAAAACATACAATCCAATGTTTCTCAAACGTGGCCACTTTAAGAGGTATGGACTTTAATTCCAGAACTGAATTCTGGGAGCTGAAATCCACACATCAGAAAGTTGCCAGGTTTGAGAAATATTGATTGACCAAAAGCAATCAAAAATTTTAGTAGCTTCTCCTTACTGTCTGAGATTTTAACGGTGGAATAACATAATGTTTTCAATCCCTATTGGTTTGTATGAGAGGCTAATCTGGAGGAATTTGTTATTCCCCACAAATAAAAAGTAGGGGAAAATTTAAGTGTTCCACTAAGTGTAATGTATCTGTATTTATGCTGCAGCCGTGTAGGTTTGTATATATACGAATTAATATGAGAAGAAAACAATTCCAGTCTGTATTCCCTGTTATTATCCATACTGACGATGCATTTTTCTTCATTATTATATTCTCTTCCTGCCTTTCTCTTAGCATTATATTAAACGTGCACTCAATCTGGAATGTGAGATATGACGCAGCTTCTATTTCATTGTTCCATCACTTTTCTTTCTTTTTCTTTTTGACATCCAGCCCAGAAAAATTTACCAGCAGATTTACAATACAGGTAGTCCTCGACTTACAACAGTTCATTTAGTGACCTTTCAAAGTTACAACAGCACCGGAAAAAGGGACCGATGACCGTTTTTCACACTTGACCGTTGCAGCATCCCCAGGGTGATGGGTCACGTGATCAAAATCCAGATGCTTGGCAATTTACTCACATTTATGACGGTTGCAGTGTTCCGTGATCCCCTTTTGTGACCTTCTGACAAGCAAAGTCAATGGGCGAGCCAGATTCACTTAACAACCGTGTTATTAACTTAACAACTGCAGTGATTCAACTCAACAAATGTGGCAAGAAAGATCGTAAAATGGGACAAAGCTTATTTAACAAATGTATCATTTAGCAACATAAATTTTGGGCTCAATTGTGACTGTAAGTCGAGGACTATCTCTACCGCCCCCTCCCCCCGCTTTTTGTAGTTACAGTTAGTCTTCAACTTACAATCATTCATTTAGTGACCATTCAAAGTTACAATGGCACTGAAAAAGGTTAATTATAACCAATCCTCCCACTTAACAACCGTAACAGCATCTCCATGGTTACACAGTCCAAATTCAGGTACTTGGCAACCAGCCTGTAAATAGGACAGTTGTAGCATCCTGGGATTATGTGATTGTCATTTGTAACCTTCCCAACAGACTTCCAACAGGCAAAGTCAATGGGGGTAGCAGGATTCGCTTAACAACAGCATGATTCACTTAACAACTGGAGTGGTTTGCTTAACAACCGTAGCAGTAAATGGTCATAAAATCAGGCATGATTCACTTAACAACTGCCTTGCTTTGCAACAGAAATTCTGGCCCCAATTGTGGACATATATAGGACTACCTATATAGTAAATGCGTATTAATAAACACATCAAAAAGTCTTGACATAATCTTCTAAGGAGATGCATTAAAGTTCTTTTCGTATGCCGATTGTCAATGAGGTCCTTCATGCAGGTAAGCAACTTATTGGGAAAAAATGAGGGATTTCACAGCATCCCAAAGCCCAACATGTATTATGGTATCAGCTTTCACAAACTACTCCCAATGCATTAACCAAGATGGCACAAGACATTTTGTTATTTTTGCTCAGTTACCTCTCTGAAAATGCTACCAAAAATAATCTTGATGCATTCAGACCAATGATTGCATCAATGTGTTTTTCTGCTGAATGTTTTATCAATCCCCATTATTTATTTACTTTCTATAGCTATATACGGCTGCCTGAAAGCAATTTCTGGGCAGTTCACAATGCCAAAATAAAAGGACACAATTAAAAACATGATTTTCAAGATATTACACACTGTGAATGTAGAACAAGGGCCTGTAAAAAAAAGAACTGATAGAAGCTCAAAAAAGGAAAAGATTTGATTGTGTTCACACCAGGGGTGAAATGCTCCCGGTTCGGACCGGATCACCCGATCCGGTAGCGATGGCAGCGGGTGATTCGGAGAACTGGTAGCAAAAAACCCTGCCGCCCACCCCCCACCCCACGCCCATCTGAGCCGCACGATCATCAGAGGTTTTTTTTTAAAACTTTTAAAAGCATTTTTTCTACAACCTCTTCCGATGAAAAAATGCTTTTAAAAGTAAAAAGAAAAAAAAGCCTGATGATCGCATGGCTCAGCTGGGATCATCAGAGGCTTTTCAAAGCATTTTTTTCTGCAACCTCTTGGCCGAAGAGTCTCTGACGATCCCAGCTGAGCTGCCTAATCGGCAGAGAGGCATTTTTTAAAAAACCTCTCTGACGATTCCAGCTGAGTTGCCTGATCTGCAGAGGCTTTTCAAGGCATTAGAAAAAATGCTTTGAAAAGTTTTTTTAAAAAAAAGTTGGCCATGCCCACCCAGTCACATCACACCCACCACCACCAAGCCACGCCCACAGAACCGGTAGTAACAAATTTTAGATTTCACCCCTGGTTCACACATTGTACTAAGTCAGTGATAGCGAACCTTTTAGGCACCGAGTGCCCAAACTGCGCACGCACGCATGCCCAAACTGAAAAGTGTGTGCGTGCATGCACGGACATGCATGAACATGCACATGCACGGACATGCTCACATGTGCAGCAGAGACCTGAAGACCAGCTGGCCGGTGGGAGGCGGGGCATCCCAACATGGGCAGGGCGACAAGAGGTAAGATCGTTTTCTTTCGTGAGCTTCTCTTTCGTCATTTGCAGGGAAACAGAAGCTCACGAAAGAAACTCCACAGAGATCTGACCTGGGGTGACCGCATACATGCCAGCAGAGAGGGCTCTGCGTGCCACCTCTGGCACACATGCCATAGCTTCGCCATCATGGAACTAAGCCAATGGTTTGGCTGGTTGTGGCTTAATGTATGTTATGTGCTGGGCAGGAGATGGAGCTTTAATTCTCCACTTTTCAGAGAACCAAAGGCTGGAAATGACCCCAAAACAGATAGCATCTCTCTATCTTTGGCTACCTCAAAAAGCTAAGCAGGTTCAGAGAGATTAGGACCTGGATGGGAGATTATACCAGTGTTATAGACTAGGCTGGAAAGTTTTTTTTTAAACGAACAAAGCGTGAATTACTACTTCTGCATTATCATCAACAAAGCTGCATGGAAGGGTCCATAAAATCACCAATGTGTCATCAAAGGAGGCTTTCACTTTGAGCTGCCGTAGTTAGCTTTTTTTTTTAAGGATATTTTTCTTGCAGATTTATGTATTTGGGGCAAAAATAACAAAAAACAAACCCCACAGGTTGGAAACATTTGGTAGTTAACCATGGAGCAATGCAGAATCTCCAATGCACCAATTTGAATGGTTCCATGTGAAGTAGATCAGGGGTGTCAAACTCAAGGCCCGTGGGCCGCATCTGGCCCATGAGGTGCTTAAATCTGGGCCGCGAGGCCACCCAGGAAACAGTGAAGGACCAACCCGCGATGCCTCTGCCAGCAAAAACAGGCTCCCGAGCTCCGTTTCCGGCTCCTGCAACCCTCTGCCAGCGAAAATGGAGCTCAGGGGGGAGGGTTGCAGGAGGCCATTGCAGCTGGAAACGGAGCTCGGGAGCCTGTTTTCGCTGGCAGAGCAGTCAGGATGCCACAGGCGCCCCTGACATGAGTGACATCAAGCAGGCCACGCCCACTCTGGCCACGCCCACCCCAGCCCCTCGAGGTCAAACACAACAACCCTGATGCGGCCCTCAATGAGATCAAATTTGACGCCCCCTGAACTAGATCCATTTAGCAAATAGGAGAACAAACGGAAATCACCTCCCTCTTCTGTCACCATTTAGTCTGTTTCTCTTCTTGAGGTTACATTGGATAATCAAACCATCCTGTCTAATCGGCACAAATTCCCAGTTTGGGCATGTCTGTTGCTGCTAAAATAGATTTCATTCTGCTAGGCAATATAGGCTTGATTTGAATTTAAAATAATGATCATATTTCAGATATGTCGCCAAGAAAGAATCTCTTAAACACACTGTGTGGATTCCGAATGGCTAGGCTGGGGAGAGAAATTCAATTCCAAAATGTACACGAGCGATACGCTTCTCAAAAGCATACATGCCTTCTAATAAAATTTGTTAGCTCAAAAAGGAGCTACACAACTCCTGATTTTTCAGCAGCGGCTCCCCCCCCAAAAATTCAAACATGGCTCCCTCACAACGAGAAGCACCAATTAATTTTGAAAACTGTTCTCTTTGGACACTAATCCCACCCTTTTCGTTTCTTTGCAATCTTTCCTGCCCTTAATTCAGGCTATTACATTCTCTGGTCAGTGTTGGAAAGGTACAGGGTCTGCTATTAGAGACCACTGCGCCACCACAGTATAGAGCAGGGATGAGCAAATGTGGCCCTTTTACAACCTGTGGACTTCAACTCCCAGAATTCCTGAGACAGCCAAGCTGTCTCAGGAATTCTGGGAGTTGAAGTCCACAGGTTGTAAAAGGGCCACATTTGCCCACCCAGGTATAAAGCAATGGTTAGAATGCACAGGTAGTCCTCGACTTACAACACTTCATTTAGTGACTGTTCAAAACTACAACGGCACTGAAAAGAGTGACTGATGACCGTTTTTCACAGTTACAACCGTTGCAGCATCCCCATGATCACGTGATCAAAATTCAGATGCTTGGCAACCGGTTCATATTATCGACCATGGCTGTGTTCTAAGCAGTGGTGAAATCCAATTTTTTTTACTACCGGTTCTGTGGGCATGGCTTGGTGGGCGTGGTGGGCATGGCTTGGTGGGCGTGGCAGGGGAAAGATACTGCAAAATCCCCATTCCCACCCCACTCTGTGGCCAGCCAGAGGTGGTATTTGCCAGTTCTCCGAACTGCTCAAAATTTCTGCTACCGGTTCTCCAAAACCTGTCAGAACCTGCTGGATTTCACCCCTGGTCCTAAGGATATGTGATCCCCTTTTGCGACCTTTTGACAAGCAAAGTCAATGGGGAAGCCAGATTCACTGAACAACCGTGATACTAACTTACCAACTGCAGTGATTCACTTAACTGTGGCAAGAAAGGTCGTAAAGTGGAGCAAAACTCACTTAAAAAATATCTCACTTAGCAACATAAATTTTGGGCTCAATTGTGACCGTAAGTCGAGAACCACCTGTTGTATTGCAGGGTAATTCTGCTGAAAGCCAACAGTTTGGCAGTTCGATTCTCACTGGCTCAAGGCTGATTCAGCCTTCCATCCTTCTGAGGTCAGTAAAATGAGGACCCAGATTGTTTGGGGCAATATACTGACTTTGTAGACCGTTTAGAGAGGGCTGTAAAGCCCTGTGAAGCAGTATAAACGTCTAAGTGCTACTCCTATTGCTATTTGAGCAGGGGGTTGGACTAGATGACCTCCAGGGTCTCATCCAACCCCATATTATTCTATGTTCTAAAAGAACAACCCCTGGGTACAAAAAGCTGCAATTTCCACAGCGAGGTCAGAAGAGGACACCATTCCACAAACACCATGTAAGGTAAGAGGAGGTCAAGCCAGGTGAGGTCTTTGCTGGGAGTAATTCATTAGCCCCAGTGTACATCTGTGTTTGGTCTCGGATAATCCCTGATTGGATTTCAACCTTCCATGTCTGTACACACCCACCCTAGCTTTGTGAGCAGCCCCCTCCCTTCCCCTCTTTAAGCTTTCCCCAGCTTCAGCGTGATGAATGTCCTTGTTTTCTGTGATCCCGGCCAACTGTAAATTGATAATATACCACTGCAAAAAAAGAAAGAAAGAAAGAAAGAAAGAAAGAAAGAAAGAAAGAAAAGAAAAAGTAAAGAAAAAAGTACCAAAGTCCAAACTCCAGATAATCTAGAAACAGGAGCAAAATCTAGACTGCCAAAAAAAAAAAAAAATCCCAGCTAGCCTTTGTCAAAAAATCCTAGTCTGTAACAGGGCAGCATCTACAGTAAAGCAATAATATGGTTAAGGAACATTGCTTAATATTCATATGGATCTTTCATGCACTTGCTTACTAGCTGCTTCACCACATTTGAGAATAAATCACGCTTGTTTTCTTCATATTACCAATATGGAGCTGGAGGAGGAGAGCTTGTTTAAAACCATTTTGTAAGTCCATGGGAGAAGTGAAGTTTGTAACTGGCGTCTTTCTAATCCACCATTAACAACAAAGCTATGCCAGCTGTAGACGTAGGGAATGACTGATGATATTTCAGATTTAAAATGATTGCGGTCCTACATAAGGCAGTGTTTCCCAACCTTGGCAATTTTAAGATGGGTGGACTTCAACTCCCAGAATCCCCCAGGGTTAAACTCCACCCATCTTTTAGAATAGAATGACAGAGTTGGAAGGGACCTTGGAGGTCTTCTAGTCCAACCCCCTGCTTAGGCAGGAAACCCTACACCATTTCAGACAAATGGTTATCCAACATCTTCTTTAAAATTTCCAGTGTTGGAGCATTCACAACTTCTGGGGGCAAGTTGTTCCACTGATTAATTGTTTTGACTGTCAGAAAATTTCTCCTTAGTTCTAAGTCGCTTCTCTCCTTGATTAGTTTCCACCCATTGCTTCTTGTTCTACCCTCAGGTGCTTTGGAGAATAGCTTGACTCCCTCTTCTTTGTGGCAACCCCCGAGATATTGGAACACTGCTATCATGTCTTAACATTGCCAAGGTTGAGAAACACTGGCACAAGGACAATATTTGCGGACAGATATGCAGTAGAAATGGCTGGTTTACTAAGTTGCAGCAAAATGAAAAATAAAGCAGATGGAACTTTATAGCTCTCTTCTCTGGTCTGCACATGTACAAAGATATATTGGCTGTGTGAATGCTGGAAATTGTAACCCGACTGCAGCTGGAAAGTTCATGGCTCAAAAAAGCTGATTTAAAGACTTTGAGGAAGGAAACGTGGGAGACTGAAAGACCATTAAAAGTCCAGAGTCTAAAACCATCCAAGCGATCCTGATTGACATTTTGTCTCCTGGCCCTTTGCTTCCTTCCTTGTCTTTTCTTACAATTTGCAAAGAGACACTAAATCAGGGATGAAATGCTCCCGGTTCGGACCGGATCGGCCGATCCGGTAGCGATGGAGGCGGGTGGTTCGGAGAACCAGTAGCAAAAATCCCTGCCCCCCCCCATGCCCAGCTGAGCCGCACAATCATCAGAGGCTTTTTTTTTTTTTACTTTTAAAAGCATTTTTTCTACAACCTCTACCGCTGAAAAAATGCTTTTAAAAGTAAAAAAAAAAGGCCTCTGATGATCGTGCGGCTCAGCTGGGATCGGCAGAGGCATTTAAAAGAAAAAAAGCCTCTGCCGATCAGGCAACTCAGCTGGGATCGTCAGAGCCTTTTGAAAGCATTTTTTTACAACCTTCGCCAAAGAGGTTGTAGAAAAAATGGTTTTAAAAGTTAAAAAAAAAGTTGGCCACGCCCACCCAGTCACATTACCCCCACCACCAAGCCACGCCCACAGAACCCATAGTCACAAATTTTAGATTTCACCACTGGACTAAATGATCGTCTTTTGCTAAATTATACAGAAAAGGCAAAAAGTTTGGCACTACAGATTTAAAACATCCAGGTAGCCCTTGATTTATAACAGTTTGTTTAGTGACCGAAGTTACAACAGCACTGGAAAAAGTGACTTAAGACCATTTTTCACACTTACGACCTTTGCACCATCTGCATGGTCATATGATCAAGATTAACATGCTTGACAGCTGACTCATATTTATGATGGCTGCAGTATCCCCTGGGGTCATGTAATCACCTTTTGCAGCCTTCTGACAGGCAAAGTCAATGGGGAAGCGAGATTCACTTAACAACCGTGTGACTAACTGAATAGCTGTAGTGATTCACTTAAGAACTATGGCAAGAAAGGTTGTAAAATGGGACTTAACAAATGTCTCACTTAGCAACAGAAATGTTGTGCTCAATTGTGGTCGTAAGTCGAGGACTACCTGTACTATTTTTACTAAATTGTTTCAAATCAGCTTTTAAATGATTGCTATTTCACACCTGCTTTTATTGCTTCAGGTTGGGGGCAAAGTAAAACATGAATGTAATGCAAGTAGAATAAAAGCATGAACAATCCCAATGCAATGGCATCCACTGTCTTTAAGCAGAGATTTGTGTTGAGGTTAATGCCAAGAACCAGGATAGTGACTTGAAATTTGAAAATGACTAAGAACTGGTTCACACAGAGCTTTATATGTCCGGCAGGCAGGTTTCATTCCACAAATAGGAAATTGATATTGATTCAATGGCAGTAGATTTAACACCCCTTGGAAGCAGTTCAAACCCACCCACCACCCACTCAATTCAAAACCAATGCTCTCTTCTAATATTTGTCAGCCGTGACACCTTGAAGAAGAAGAAGAAGCATGCTGGCTGGGAAATTCTGGGAGCTGAAGTCCCCACCTCTTCAAGGTGTCAAGGTTGAAAACCACAGCTCTATTCAGCTAACATCTGTAAACTCCTAGGGCCGAGATGGCGAACTTATGGCACGCATGCCACAGGTGGCACGCGGAGCCATATCTATGGGCACACGAGCATTGCCCTAGCTCAGTTCCAGTCACTTTTTTCAGTGCCGTTGTAACTTCGAAGGGTCACTAAATGAACTGTTGTAAGTCAAAGACTACCTGTACTTGAAAATGAATACTCTGGAAGCAGAGTTTCCATAATTTAAAAAGAGTGCAAGATAAAGACTCATGTTCCAACATTGTTTTCCAGAAATAAGAGAGGTAAGTCCAATCCATGTTGGTAAAAAAGATAATTCAAGGCAGCTGGTTGGTGTTTGATCAAAGAAAGGCTGAGTAAGACAGGAGCCACGAAAATGTGAAGTAGCTCCAAAAATATATGTGGGATAAAAAGAACACACCCAATTTTAGGATTTTTTAACAGCTGGGTCATCAATCCCCAACCACATCCCTGCTGTAAAGATTAGATGGATTTTCCTGGTTTCTTTCCATGATTGTTTTACTTATTACCATATTTGTTGCTGGCTTCTATTCCACCTTACCGGTAATTTTTTCTCACAAGGAGAATACCTGCAGAGAACTCCTTACATGCAAAGTCCTACAAGTTCATTACTTCTCCCTCTAAAGAAATCATCATGTTATGCTTCTATACACATTGATTTTTCTGCAATGGTTCATTGATGGAAATAGAAGCACAGTCAAAATGCTTTTTGCACTGCAGTTTGCTAATCTACAAATGGAGCCCCAAATACAGGTAAAAATACTATTTGAAAACAATTATTATTGAGACGAATATTTTGTAATCTGCGTTTAATAGTGAAATCGGTCTGTAGTTTTTTATTTGTGTTGTATCTGAATCTTCTTTTGGGATCAGGATGATGTAGGCCTCTATCCACGTGTCTGGAATTTTAGCTTCTAGTAGGACTTCATTATACACCTCTAACATTGTCAAGCTTAGGGTGTCTTGCAGTAACTGCAACAATTAAAACGTATGGAATTTGGCGAAAAATTTACGAATATGCTCAAGGCAATCTACACGCAACAGAAAGCTAAAGTGATGGTAAATGGAGATGTGACAGAAAGCTTTAATATAAAAAAAGGAATGAGACAAGTCTGTCCGCTATCTCCATTATTATTTATTTTAACCTTAGAAGTACTAACCAGAAACACCAGACAAGATCCAGAAATAAAAGAAATGGAAATTAAAAAGGAAAAATATAAACTACAAGCATTTGCTGTTAGTTTTTATATTAGAAGAACTGGCCCCAAACTGATAGGGAAAATTGAGGAATACGGAGAGGTGGCGGGGTGAAAATAAACAAAGAAAAAACCAAAGTAATAGTTAAAAACTGTACGGATAAACAAAAAAAGGGACTGACAGAGAAAATAGGGTTGCAGATAGTAAAGAAGGTTAAATATCTAGGCATTTATCTAACAGCAAGGTGTGTGACAATCAAAGATGACAACTACATAACAAATTAAGTTGGATTTGGAAAAGTGGAAGAATTTACAATTATCTATGATAGGGAGAATAGCCTCTGTAAAAATGAATATACTACCAAAATTACTCTTTCTATTTCAAACGATACCAATAAAACTAGAGAAGAATTTTTTTGATGAATTAAATAAAATAATTTTGAAGTATATATGGCAAGGTAAAAAAGCGAGAAGAAAATTAAAAATGTTGCAGGAATCCAAAAGTAATGGGGTTTTGGACTTCCAGACTGGGAACTATATTATCAGGCGTCAGTTCTTACATGGATAAAAGAATGGATAAATCTGAAACAAAGAAGGTTGGTATTATTAGAGGAAAATTATCTCCAACTAGGTTGACACACTTTTTTTTTGGTACGGTAGGAGTACAGTGTACAGATACTTTCAAAGGCACTATGTGAGGAATGCGTTGCTTCATATATGGGAAAAAATTAAACTACAACATTACATGAAAATACCAGTCTGGCTCTCCACAATGGAAGCATTAATATATCCAAACCTTATCAATTTGGAAAAAAATGTATTCTATAAAGATATTCTGAATGAGAAAGGTGAGCTTAAATCTAGATAACAACTACAGAACCAAGGGGTGGATTTAGCTTGGTGGCCATATCTCCAGATACAATCAAGGTATGAGAAAGACGTTAAAACATGGGGTTTAAATAAAGAACCAGCAGCATTTGGTAAGATTCTAATGGGGACAGATGAAAAATTGATTAAAAATATATATATAATTACATACTGACAGTTAAAATGGAGGAGGAGCAAGTCAAAGAAACAATGATTGTATGGGCAAAGTATTTTGGGTATACTATTGAACTAGAGAAATGGCAAAAACTTTGGGACAGGAATTATAAATTGACTATGGCTTCGGCATATAAAGAAAACCTTTACAATATGTTTTACAGGTGGCATTTACCATCAGCAAGATTGGCAAAAATGTTCAGTAATCTGTCTGCCAAATACTGGAAATGCAACCAGACCCCAGGTACCTATTATCATATGTGGTGGATGTGTACAAAAGCAAGAAAATATTGGGAGAAAATACGTAGCTGGCTGGAAAAGATAACTAAACTGAATATAGACCCGAAACCAGAAATATATCTTTTGGGAGGGTTTTGACAAAGGGACCACATATTTAGTTTTACATATGTTTAGAGCAGCAAGGATTATATTTGCTAAATACTAGAAAAATGCGAACACCCTGACAGATGAGGAAGTAATTCAAAAAATTTTGGACTGTGCTGAAATGGACAGGCTAACTTTAAAAATAAAAGATAAAGAAGACACAGAATACTATTCGATATGGAATAGATTTTTTTTTCTCTTTCTCTTGTAAATGGTATACTCTCAATACACTGTATTCAAAAATATTTACGAATAAAACAATAAAAAAAGATTGATAAAGAAATTGTATAATTACTTACTAGGTATAAAGTTGGAAGAGGAATAAGTAAAGGAGACAATGATAGCATGGGCCAAAAAATTTGATAATTTGATAGAATTAGATAAGTGGCAGAAACTGTGGGATAGGAATTATAAATTAACGATGTCGACTGCATACAAAGAGAACTTGTATAAGATGGCACCTTGCACCGGCAAGGTTGGCAAATATGTTTAAAGATAAGTCAGCTAAATGTTGGAAGTGCCACCTGATATCTGGATCTTACTATCATATGTGGTGGACATGTGTAGAAGCACAAAAATATTGGACAAAAATAAGGACATTGTTGGAAAAGATGATAAAACAAAACACATTGATTTAAAACCAGAAATATTTTTGTTGGAGATTTTATCTGAAATATATAATAAAGAGAGTACCTATTTAATTATTCACGTATTAATTGCAGCTAGAATTGTATTTGAACAACACTGGAAAAGTGAAAAGATTCCTATTGATGAGAAGGTGATCAGGAAAATATTAGAATGTGCAGAAATGAATAGATTAACACTAGCAATTAAGGAGAAAGAACAAACGGAATATCATATGATATGGGAAGTATTCTATCAATGGTTAGAGAATAAAACGGGAAATTGGAAATAAAAGAAGATTAAAGAAGAATTGAAAATATGTAAGATAGAGGTATAAATAGAATAACTGTTAGTATTATGATGATGAGGATAGTCATGTTTAATGTTATTATTGAATTGTTATTAGAAGATACGTTAAGAGAAAATTGAATAGGTTTATGTTTAATAGTTTAACATATTTTAATTTTGATTGGAGAATTAATATTAATGTGAATGATGTTGTATATGCTGAAGGCGGTTGCACAGAAATATCTGTACCCAGATGACACACTGTTTAAGGAAAGATGGAATGTTTATATTTTGGAAAATAAAAAAATAAAAAATCTTTTATAAAAGAAAAAAAAAAGAAAATTATTATCTGATTGAATACAGTCATATCAAGACTCCTTTTGTGCTTTTCATATCTTAGAACTGCAACAATAATTACAGGAAGGGAAAATTACAAATGAACTAAAAGCAAAGGCAAAATATACATGAACAACAGTGGTTTTCAACTTTGGTAACTTTTAGACGTGTGGATTTCAACACCCAGAATTCCTCAGCCGGTGGGGCCGAGAGAGTTCTGGAAGCTGAAGACTACAAATCTTAAAAGTTACCAAGATTGAAATACACTGCACGTAATGCGAAACTGAAACTGGAATAAAAGCAAAAGCATGCGAGGATTCCTATGCTTCATTTTAATTTCTGAAATAAACCAAAGTTAGAACTCAAAAGTCTAGGGAGAAATTAGGAGGAGTGAATAACAAGAGATATTCTCACAATGCAGATTATTTTCCCTAGAGAGGAGATACATTATCAGGGCAAAGAACTACACTCAAATTGCAAGGCAAAAAAACCTGGAATAAATATAAGGAAAGCTGATGGACACACAATGGAAGAAATTCACTTAAAAAACCCGTCGGCTTTCCTTTGTCAGAAATTTTAAGCAGAGACTCTAATAGATGCTATATTAATTATCATACCTTAGTAGGGTTGGTCAGATGATCACTTTTGAGATTCCCTCCTGTCTCTAGATTTTATCTCTTTCTCCAGCTCTAGAATTCTACTATGACTTTCAAATGGCTCCCTAGAATAACTATTTAGGATCAACACTAATTTGAAAATCTAAAAAAAAAAAACCAATCTACTGTTGGAGGGAGTCATGATGATGAGAGGTGAAGGAAGAATTTTGTGCAGATTAAAATAAGCACATCCTGTTCCCTTACATTTTGATATTAATATAATACCTGTCTTTTCCCATTCCTCCACCTAATGTTATTTCATGTGATGTGCCTTCAAGTTCATCTTGACTCTTGGCGTGTGATCTGGACAAGTCCCTGCAGTTTTCTTGACTAATTTTTCAAAAGTTGTTTGCCCTTGCCTTCTTGACAGGCCTAAATTCATCCAGATGGCTTCATGCCTATGGTAGAACTAGAACAGTCTTCCTGGTTAGCCTTCAACCAACTACAGCAAGGTACCTACAAATTATTATACGCTAAAAAAGCGAAACCAGAATAAGTATGTTATGCGAAGTATCTTTTTCTCCGAAAGTGTACACAGGCGGTCCTCGAGTTACAACAGTTCGTTTACTGACCGTTTGAAGTTACAATGGCACTGACAAAAAAAATGATGTATGACCGTTTTTCACACATAAGACTAGTGGTGAAATCTAAAATTTGTTACTACCGGTTCTGTGGGCGTGGCTTGGTGGGGTTCAGTACGCTAATGACACTCAGCTGTACCTCTCCACCCCGGATCACCCCAATGATGCCCTTGAAGTGATGTCCCGGTGCCTGGAGGCTGTACGGATCTGGATGGGGAGAAACAGACTCAGGCTCAACCCATCCAAGACCGAGTGGCTGTGGTTTCCGACATCCCGATATAGTCAGTTGGTACCATCACTGACTATTGGGGGCGAGTCGTTGGCCCCCATGGAGAGGGCTCGCAACTTGGGTGTCCTCCTGGACTCACGGCTGTCTTTAGAAGCGCATTTGACAGCTGTGGCCGGGAGGACTTTTTATCAGGTTCGCCTGATCCGCCAGTTGCGTCCCTTTCTGGATCGGGACTCGTTACGTACGGTCACTCATGCCCTCGTCACTTCCTGCCTGGACTACTGTAATGCTCTCTACATGGGGCTCCCCTTGAGGAGCACCCGGAGGCTCCAGCTGGTCCAGAATGCGGCCGCGCAGGTGGTTACGGGAGTGACGTGGCACTCCCATGTGACTCCCCTCCTGCGCAAGCTGCACTGGCTCCCGTTGGTCTTCCGGGTGCACTTCAAGGTTTTGGTTACCACCTTTAGAGCGCTCCATGGCTTAGGACCGGGGTATCTACGAGACCGCCTTCTGTCACCAGTAGCCTCTCACCGACCAGTACGCTCCCATAGAGAGGGTCTTCTCAGGGTGCCGTCAGTCAAACAATGTCGACTGGCGGCCCCCAGGGGGAGAGCCTTCTCTGTGGGGGCATCTGCCATCTGGAACGAGCTCCCCCCGGAGATACGGAGGATCCCGGATTTGCGCACTTTCCGCCGTGCCCTCAAAACATTCTTATTCCAGCAGGCTGGCTTGGCCTAACCTCCCTTTTAATTGCTTTTAAATTTGTTTTATAAATTGGGGTGTTTTAAATTTGTTTTGGGCCAAAGTATTTAATGTATTTTTAAATGGTTTTTTAACGTTTGTACTATGTGTATTTTATCTTTTGCCTGTTCACTGCCCTGAGTCCTTCGGGAGTAGGGTGGTATATAAATTTAATTAATAAATAAATAAAATAAATAGTGTGACTGCCGAAGAGGTTGTAGAAAAAATGCTTTTAAAAATTAAAAAAAAAAAGGCTCTGATGATCGCACGGCTCAGCTGGGCATGGAGGTGGGGGCAGGGATTTTTGCTACCGATTCTCCGAACTACCCGCCTCCATCGCTACCGAATCGGGCAATCTGGTCTGAACCAGGAGCATTTCACGCCTGTTTAAGACCCTTGGAGCAACCCCATGGTCATGTGATAAAAATTTAGATGCTTGACAACTGACTTATATTTATGACAGTTGCAGTGTCCCAGGGTCACACAATCCCCTTTTGCGACCTTCTGATAAGCAAAATCAATTGGGAAGCCAGATTCGCTTAACCACCATGCTACTAACTTAACAATTGCAGTTATTTGATGAACAACCTTCGGTAACCTATGTTAGGAAAAATCGTAAAACAGGGCAAAAGTCACTTAGCCAATGTCTTATTTAGCAGCAGAAATTTGGGGCTCAACTGTGCTCGTAATTCGAGGACTACCTGTAATCGATAATGGTTAACCCAGTTTGCACCTCAAAAGTTCTTTTGTTCCTAAATAGCCAAAGAAGCTTGTAATATTTTTGATAACTGTATTCAAGCGCAGTTGGTTGTCTTTGTAATGAAATCTACCTATTTCATTTTATGCATTTAAGTACATTTAAAGTCTGTACGTTTCAGCTCAATCCCCCTATGCTGAAGAGAAAAGTTTTCAATCAGTTTTGTGCTACCTGCTCTAACATATGCCGGTGAAACATGGACACCAATCTCATAATCGATATAAAAGCTACGAGTGGTGCAAAGAGCCATGGGAAAGATACATGCTCAGCGTCACAAGGCAAGATAGAAAGACCTGCACATGGATTAGAGAACAAACGAAAGTATACAATATCATTAAGAGAGTAAAATGAGGGCATCAGCAAGTATTGGCAAAAGAAACCTCAGGACGGTATTGGTTGGAAACAGGCAGAAGAGGTCTTCATCCTGCAGCGGATAGACAATGGCTAAAATGATGATGATGAAATGATGAAGTTTCAGCATATTCTCAGAGGTCAGGATTACCTCTTCTACCATAACCATGTCTGCAGACACACGGATACACTGTCCTCTCACATGCGAAAGCAATCCTGTGATGATTGTATGCAAGATTGTAGTTGTGCAATTTTACTAAAATGCATGTGTGTACCAGCAAAACCCTACACAGAGCGAATCTTGATGCAATTACTCATTTGATTATGTCACAATTGCCAAAATGCAGTTGCAGCAAGAGAAGTAGCGCAATGCACAAAAAGGCACGCACGAGGCTTCAGGAAGACGCTCCTGAAACAGAGCGGCCTTGTTTGAAAAATCAAACAACAATTCCGTGTTTGATTATCATCACAATAATATGTTATCTGTGAGCACGTGTACAGAAGTAATAAGGAGAAACGGGGGAGGGGGAGAAATGCAAATGACGGAAGACAATAGCTGTGCGTGCACCAATTCGCACATTAATGTGACTGGTTTTCCCAGTGTCACCAGATAATTCAACAGGTGTAGATGTCAGGACCGTGAATGATAAACCCATTTTACCAGAAAGCAATGCGTTTGGGAACCGTAGTGAAAAACAAGCCTGAAATATCTGAACAGTGAATATTTCAATCGGATTCATGTCCAAGTTCTGGAAGGCAACATGGTGGTTAAGCTTTTATTAAATGTTGCTGTTCTGCATTATCTACCCTGACCTCCGGCAACTGCTTTTGTTTAATTAGGTCTCACCACCTGCATCCATTTTTTTTTCAAGGAGAGAAGAGATCACAAAAGAGCAGGCAGAATATTTGAAAAAACAAAACCCTTCTTCCACTATGAACCACTTATTTACATTATTCGTAAGGCTATATATCAAGTCGAGTCTAGCCATTACTTAGAAGTTTTGATCGGGAGTTGAGAATTCTCCAACCCAGGAGGCCAGTTTAGCTCCTATCTAGTCTCGAAGATGGTTTTTCCAAAGGCAACCGGATTGTTTTTTTTCCTCGAGGAAGACGTCTCGCTTACTATAATTTAGAATAACAGAGTTGGAAGGGACCTTGGAGGTCTTCTAGTCCAACCCCCTTGCTTAGGCAGGAAACCCTACACCACTTCAGACAAATGGTTATCCAACATCTTCTTTAAAACTTCCAGTGTTGGAGCATTTACAACTTCTGGAGGCAAGTAGTTCCACTGATTAATTGTTCTAACTGTCAGGAAATTTCTCCTTAGTTCTAAGTTGCTTCTCTCCTTGATTAGTTTCCACCCATTGCTTCTTGTTCTGCCCTCAGGTGCTTTGGAGAATAGTTTGACTCCCTCTTCTTTGTGGGAACTCCTGAGATATTGGAACACTGCTATCATGTCTCCCCTAGGCCTTCTTTTCATTAAAGTAGACAAATATGTTTTAGTCTCCAGTCCCCTCATCATCTTTGCTGCTCTTCTCTGCACTCTTTCTAGAGTCTCAACATCTTTTTTTACATCATGGCGCCCAAAACTGAATGCAGTATTCTAAGTGTGGCCTTACCAAGGCATTATAAAGTGGTATTAACACTTCACGTGAGCTTCTCATCCCAGAAGCTTCTTGGATGAGAAGCGAAACATCTTCCTTGAGGAAAAAAACCCAGTCCAGCTGCCTTTTGAAAAAGCACCTTTGAGACAAGTATGACCTGGATGACTGAGAATCTCTACAGGCTCCTTTAGATTGCTACCCAATAAAGTAAAAGCCCCAGTTTTGTTTAGCACAGTGTTTTTCTCAATGTTATCAGCTTTTGAGATGTGTGGAATTCAACTCCCAGAATTCCCTTAACCATGCTGCTGGCTGGGGAATTCTGGGAGTTGCAGTCCATGCATCTTAAAGTTACTAGGGTTAGAAACACTGGTCTAGTGATGAGGAGGTCGGATAGAACAGGGAGACCCGGTTTCAATCCATACTCAGCAATGATATCCCTCTGAATCAGTGGTGGGTATCAAAAATTTTTACTACCAGTTCTGTGGGCGTGGCTTGGTAGGCGTGGCTTGGTGGGCGTGGCAGGGGAAGGATACTTTAAAATCTCCATTCCCTCCTCAATCCAGGGGAAGGTTATTGCAAAATCCCCATTTCTTCCCAATTAGCTGGGATTTGGGAGGCAGAGAATAGATGGGGGCAGGGCCAGTCAAAATTTCTGCTACCGGTTCTCCAGAACTGTCAGAACCTGCTGAAACCCACCTCTGCTCTGAATGGTCTATTGAACACTGTTTTATAGTTTAGCCCAGTGTTTCTCCAACATGGCCTCTTTAAGATGAGCGGACTTCAACTCCCAGAATTCCCCAGCTGGTTGGTCAGAATTTCTTGGCCAACCAAGGCTGGCTGGGGAATTCTGAGACTTGAAGTCCATTCTTCTTAAAGCTGCCAAGGTTGAGAAACACTGGTTTAGTCTATCAAATACGTTTCCTGGTTTTGGAATTAAAAAGGAAAGGAAAGGAAAGGAAAGGAAAGGAAAGGGAAGGGAAGGGAAGGGAAGGGAAGGGAAGGGAAGGGAAGGGAAGGGAAGGGAAGGGAAGGGAAGGGAAGGGAAGGGAAGGGATAGATAGATAGATAGATAGATAGATAGATAGATAGATAGATAGATAGATAGAATTCTTTATTGGCCAAGTGTGATTGGACACACAAGGAATTTGTCTTTGGTGCATATGCTTTCAGTGTACATAAAAACACAAGAAACACTTGTCAAGAATCACAAGGCACAACACCCAATGACAGCCATACGGTACAATAAGCAATCAAATCATACTAGGAAACAATATCAATATAAATTGCAAGGATACAAGCAACAAAGTTACAGTCATGCAGTCACAAATATAAATCAAAAGAGGATAGAAATAAATAATACCAAGATGAAGTTCTCTAATCTCCTAGCCCATTTCTTTAAGGAACTTTACTTTTTAAAAGGCTACAATTTTAAGGCCCAATTGCTTTATGACTCCTTTGAATTATAGGCAATCCTTGTTTAGTGACAACAATTGGCACTGACAACTTGGTTAAGTGAAGTCGCTAAGTGAAACCATGACTTTGCTTATGATCTTCTTTCAGCTTCCCTTTGCTTTACAGAGCTGTGAAGAGGTTGTTAATTGTTTACATTTCTCTCAGTGACCTAACTGCAAATGGTTGCTAAATAAGGATTACTTGTAACTTGATTTTGTATGTTGTTTCAAATACTTATTAAACAGAGAAACTTACTTTCCAGGGAAAAAAAAAAAATTCAGCAAACCTTTTACAAAAAATTATCTACTGTAAAAGTCAATAATACCTTGTTTAAATGCAAAAGACCTCAGGTTCAAATCTTAGCTTCTATTATGTAAAAGGGATCCAGTAGCATTCAAGGGGAAAGATCATATTTTATTTATTTATATTTACTTATTTATTTGCCGCTCATCTCATTTCAAAGCAATTCTGGGTGGCTTACAGCATATAAGCATAAAAATTGTCGAAGACAAATATTCCTGACAGAATAAAATGAATGTATCATCAAAGTTTCTTCAATACAATATGGACAATCGGCAGGCGTGCATGGATTCCCATTAGGGAACTGTGCGAACCAACACCCCCTCCTAGAAGAATAAAATGTTTTGAGAAATATTAAAAAAGGCAAGATAAAATATTTCCCCTAAAAGAGAAATAAAAATCTTAAGGGAGACAGAAACTCAGAGCCTCAGCTCCCTGCCCCTCCCCCCAGCAGATACTGAGCTGAGGCAGCTTTAGAAATGCAGATTTGGTCAGAGGTGGGCATCACATACTATAACAACCTGTTCACACAAAGCCGAAAATGTGCATACATGCCGTCCACGTATATGCACAGCATCAAACACACAGCAATTAAATAGGATGGCATAGTGCTGGGGCAGGAGGGCAGGGCCAGCCGCTGGTCAGAACTTCCAATTTGCCCAAATCTGTCTGAACCGGCAACAGCGCACCTCTGGATTTGGTAATCCATTACTGCAGGGGTGTCAAACTCAAGTTCATTGAGTTCATCAGGGCTGTGGTTGACCTCGGAGGGCCGGGCATGCATGGCCTACTGGGTGGGTGTGGCCATCTTGACACCACTCACTGGGCGTGGCCGACCAGATGGGCATGGCCGACTGGGTGGACATGGCCATCTTGACGCCACTCCCCAAACTGGCATGTTTCCTCTTTCCATTGGGTAGACTGGGACGAAGCCACGCTGGCCCGATGTTTCCTCTTTGCATTGGGTAGACCATGCCAAAGGATGGCCCCGTGGGCAGGGTCCGGCCACATAGCGGGTCACATCCAGCCCACAGGCCTTGTGTTTGACACCCCTGCATTACTGCCTGCAGCAGTAGGTCTGGCTCTGAACAAAGGTAGGTTAGCCTTCAGCCACAATAGTAATTGCCTAATAAGCCCCTTCATTGCATCACCCAGCAAACTTCAACCAAACGTGACTCAGACAAACATGACCCCACATGGCACCATGGGAGTCGGACAACAGCCAACAGAATACATATTCTTGCACAGGAACAGGAACAGTGGTGGGATACTGCTGTTTTGGACTGGTTCAGGCGAACCGATAGTTCTGACAATCAGCTGGCCTTGCCTACCCGCCCCCGCCCTATATTTCCTTATTTCTGGCTCAATTGATTCACGCGGCAAAGCTGATTTCCGCACCTCCATTGTTCTACTTACTGGAGCTGCCTTAGAAGGTAAGCAGCTGAGCTTCAAATTGCTGTATTTTGAATGCTGCGCTCAAGTGCGTTAGGCGCGTGCACAAAGCGTGCACTTACCGAACTGGTTGTTAAACCGGTTGCAGCCCACCACTGAAGAGGAAGCTCAAGTTCAAAGCCCAAGAGAGGGTATAAAAGCCACTCACTGTCAACTCTCAATGTGGTTAGCTGCCCAGAAGCACCCATATGCTTCGACTTCACCATTAAACCATCTTTCCAATCAGCCTCCATGTTTCCAGTGTCTTTTTCCCGGCTTGGAACTGAACCCAGATGGATATTTCTCCCAACAGAACAATGGTCAGCTTTTAATTCAAATTCTTATATGAACTTTTTCAATCTATCCAGTCCAAAATGTATGCAAAAAAACCAGAAAACATTGGTACACCTACCCTTGCAGTTTTTCCAGAACTTTGCAATGATGCACACAGCTCAAAAATACACGCACCAAAAAGAGAATGGATGTGATCCTAAAAGTGCTAAGAACTTATCCATACAACAATATGAAAAGCTACTAACAAAAAATAGTCATCAGCAGGTCAAAAAAATATGTCTCTTAGAAGAAAAAGTCAGTGGGTATGAATTTTCATACGCCTTTCTTTTCTTTTTGCCACATTTATTTAAATTTGCCAATTAATTTGGAAACTGGATTTAGTTCTGGATAATGAGAAGCAAGTGAAATCTAAATGGCCACATTCACCCATCTATATTCTTGCCTACTCAGATCAATATCATAATCTGACAGCCTGTAATTTAACTCTACTCATCCCCAACACAAAATAGGTTGCAATCCAATGAAAACTAATGGAAGGGGAAAAAAATTGGAATGATGGAATGGTTAGGGCAATATTTCTCAGTCTGAAGCGCTTTAAGATTTGTGGACTTCAACTCCCAGAATTCCCCAGCCAGCCATGGGGAATCTTTAAATTGCCAAGGTTGAGAATTATTAGTTTAGGGCAGGGATGTCAAACTGGATTTCTTCGAGGGCCAGATCAGCATTGTAGTTCTCCTCCACACTGAGGTAGAGGGGGTAGAGGGAGGGACGGGAGGGACGGATGCCTCCTGCAGCATCCTGCAGGTGTCAAATTCAAGATTAAAACCCTGTGCCCCGTTTTGGCTGGCAAAGTGTTGCAGGAGGCTGTTCAGGCTGAAAATAGGGCGTAGGGATGAAATGCTATCGGTTCGCACCGGTTCAGCTGAACCGGTAGTGATAAAAACCGATCTGAACCCATATTTCCGACGATCAGCTGTGCCATGCAATTTATATTTGCTAGAAAGCAGGAAATCCTAAATCTAAATCGTGTGGCACAGCTGTTTGTCTGCCCCCCACCCCCGCTGTTCTACTTACTTTGTTAAGCCTTTTTTCCGTGCGCAGCATGTGTCTGGCACACACTGCACATGCGTGCACCATGCATTTGATGTGCACTGCGCATGCGCATGCAGTGAACCGGGGGCAATCCGCGGAGGATTTCACCACTGGCAGGGGGCCTGATGCGCCCCCCCCCATGCCCGGTTTTGGTTGCTAAAGGCACTACAGGTCGGGCCAGGCTATCTTCGAGACCGCCTTCTACCGCATAGCTCCCAGCGACCGGTAAGATCCCACAGAGTTGGTCTCCTCCAGGTCTCGTCAGCTAAACAATGCCGGCTGGCGGGCACGCGGGGGAGGATCTTCTCTGTGGCTGCCCCAACTCTCTGGAACCAGTTATCTCCTGAGATCCGGACTACTCCCACCCTATTGGCCTTCCGGAAAACGGTGAAAACCTGGCTTTTCCAGCAGGCCTGGGACCATTGATCTCGCTGTTGCAATCTTGCGAGATCCGGCCATGAATGGTGTGCATGGGCTTTTAATGTTTTTAAAATGTTTTTAAAATGTTTTTTAATAATTCTCCTATGTTCTTTGTCATATTATTTTTTGCTGTAAGCCGCCCAGAGTCCCTTGGGAGTTGGGCGGCATAGAAATTCAAAAAAAATAAAATAAATAAATAAATAAATAAATAAATAAATAAATAAATAAATAAATAATATATTTTCAGGCTGGCCCCACAGGCCAGATTTAAGCACCCCATGAGCCTTGAGTTTGACAACCCTGGTTTAGGGCATTGAAATAAGATCTGGGATTCAAGTCCCTTCTTAGCAATAAAACCTCATCGGGCAATTCTGCCTCAGTTGCTCTTTCCCAACGCAATCTACTTCACACGGTTGTTGTGGGGATCAAATTACTGGAGGAAACATTGTGTTAATACTGCCTTGCGCTCCTGAAAGAAAGACAGAATCTTAATCTCAAGAATAAATAAACCAGTAGAAAAAAGGGAGATTGGAAACCTAGCAAACAAATAAAAGTCACTTCAGATAAAGTCACTTGTTTAGCAGCTGCCTCGTTTAGTGACCGTCCAAAGATACAATGGTCATTTTAAAAAGTATCTCCACGCACTTACAACTTTGCAGGTTTGTAAAGCAAAGGAAAGCCGAAGAAAGATTGTTAAACACAGTTGCGGTTTCATTCAGCAACCAGTTCACTTAACGCCTTTGTGTTAAATGATGAAATGAATAAAACACAACACAACTTTATTTATTTATTTATTTATTTATTTATTTATTTATTTATTTATTTATTTATTTATTTATTTATTTATTTATTTATTTTTCAGATTTCTATACCGCCCTTCTCCTTTCGGACTCAGGGTGGTGAACAGCCAAGATAAAATATTTGTACACAAAAGTTAAAATAGATTTAAAATAATTAAATAAAGTTTGCCCCATAATTTAAAACATTTCAATTAAAATCAATATCAAATTTTAAAAACCAACCATAAAATCAGGACAGCCTGGCTAACTGAAAAAAATAGGTTTATAAACCTATAAACTTTATAGCCCTCCTTACATTTAGTTTAATGGGAGTTGCTATAATTGTCTTCCTGCCCTAGTTATGTAAAAACTTGAGTACAGAGATGGGTCAGCTCAGATATCCTGCCTCAGTTTAGGGGAAGTCATTGTTTTATCAATTTGGTTACTAGTCCTCAAGAAAACATGAAACAATCTAATCCAAAGCTATCTAGTTAATTGATCTTCCTCTCTCCTGCCAAAAAACCCCAAAAAACACCCTTTTGGTCTTCTGGGTGTGATTCAAGGTGCTGGTTACCACCTTTAAAGCGCTCCATGGCTTAGGACCTGGGTATGTACGAGATCGCCTTCTGCCACCAATAGCCTCCCACCAGCCAATACGCTCCCACAGAGAGGGACTCCTCAGGGTGCCGTCGGCCAAACAATGCCGACTGGCGACACCCAGGGGGAGGGCCTTCTCTGTGGGGGCACCTGCCCTCTGGAATGACTTCTGGAAGTTCGTATGATCCCCGACCTTTGTACCTTTCGCCGTGCCCTTAAGTCCCTTTTGTTCCAACAGGCCGGGCTGGCTTAGAATATGAATTTTAAACTGGGTTGTTTGTCATTTTTAACTTTATGGGCCAAATTTTATATATTCGTTTTAAACTGTTTTTAAATTTTGTGAGTTCATGTGTGTTTTAATATGGCTGTACACTGCCCTGAGTCCTTCGGGAGAAGGGCGGTATAGAAGTTTAATAAACTAACTAACTAACTAACTTTCCCAGATGCTGCAATGGGACGCTGTGCAAAACCCAAAGCAGATGCTCAACTCCTGAGCTGCGGTTTCCTCTCCCAGAGCAACGATAATCTCACATTTTTTTACTCTCTTAGAATTAAAGGTTTTCCTCTGAACACAGAGAGTTGGGATAATTTCTGCCAAATAGCCTCTCCAATCCCTTGCAAGCCAAGGCCTTTCAGGAAGAGAAAGTGTTTTTGTATTTGCTAATCCATGTGGTTCCTTGGAATTAGGATCTAATCCAGGTCAAGCCCCACCCTTCCCTTTCTTTCAAGGACTCAATCCGGTCACTGATCTGTAGGCAAAGTCTGCCTTTCTGACTGCCACAGGCAAAGCATTTGAAATCGGCGTCATCTGACAGGTGCTGATAACCGACATTTCCTGGTGGTGCTCCTTGCATGACTGTAATTATGGGGCAGAGAATCCTCAAGTTGGAAAACATCAGGGGCCATCTAGTCCAGCTCCCTGCTCAGCACAGGATCCACTACAGCAGTGTTTCTCAATCTTGAAGGGCAGGCTCAAGCTTGAAGATGTGTGGACTTCAATTCCCAGAATTCCCCAGCTGGCAGTGTGTGTCTCAACTTTGGCAGCTTGAAGATGTATGGACTTCAACTGCTGGCTGGGGAATTCTGGGAGTTGAAGTCCACACATCTTCAAGCTGCCGAGGTTGAGAAATACTTCCGGCTGGGGAATTCTGGGAAATGACGTTCACACATCTTCAAGCTGCCCTACAGCATTCCTGACAGATGGCCATCCAGCCTCTAGCAAAGGAGAACTCACGATTTCAAGTGGCAGCCTGTTCCACTGGCAGAACCTTTGTATAATCAAGATGTTCCTCCTGACAAGAGAACCTCTTTCCTTGTCGTTTCAACTGCCTGGATCTAGTCTTGCCATTCAGACAAGTACAATCAACCTCTTCCGGGTAGTACAGATAGTCCTCAAATTAAAACCATTCGGTTAGTGACTGCTCAAAGTTAAAAGTGCACTGAAAAAAGTGACTTGTCAGTGTTTTTTACACTTACAACCCAGTGGTGAAAGCCAAATTTTTCTACTACATGGCTTGGTGGGCGTGCTTGGTTTGGTGGGCATGGCAGGGGAAGGATACTGCAAAATCTCCATTCCCACCCCACTCCAGGGGAAGGATACTGTAAAATGCTCTCCCTCCCCACTTCTGAGGGAAGGATGTTGCAAAATCTCCATTCCCACTCCACTCTGGGGCCAACCAGACGTGGTATTTGCCAGTTCTCCGAACTACTCAAAATTTCCGCTACCGGTTCTCCAGAACCTGTCAGAACCTGCTGGATTTCACCCGTTACAACTGCTGCAACATCTCCGTGGTCACGCGATCAAAAAATCTGGATGCTGGCAGCTGGCTCCTATTTATGACGGTTGCAGAGTCCCGGGGCCATGGGATCACCCCTTGCGACTTCCTGAGAAACAAAGTCAATGGGGAAGCCGGGTTCACTTAACAACCATGTTACTAACTTAACGGCTGCAGTGATTCACTTAACTAATGTGGCAAGAAAAGGTCATAAAATAGGGCAAAACTCACTTAACAACTGCCTGGCTTAGCAATGAAAATTTTGGGCTGAGTTCTGGTCATAAATTGAGGACAACCTGGAACAGCATTCCCAAGAGGCCCGGTTGATCACACCTAGAGTCACACTGAAGGGCCCTTTCTTGGACCACTCAAACTATAAAGATCATCTTTCAAAGAGCCAAAGAGGAAAAAGCACTAGGATTCTTCGACAGTATGTGATTCAATCCAGAATATAAGCATAAAGTTTTTGCACTGGACTGTCAGTTTCATATATCACCCTACAGTTCATAAGGTTTCCTAACTTTGTGGAGATGGGAGGGGATGGCAGTGAAATGGATAAACATCACAAGGTCTTAAATTAGTACACACGGTCCTCAAGTTACAACAACTCATTTAGTGACTGCTCAAAGTTACAACAGCATGGGAGAAAGCGACTTACGACACAGTTATCAGAGTTATGACCATTGCGTCATCTCCACCAATCAGGATTCAGGTGCATGGAAACAAGCATGTTATTTATGATGGTTTGAAAGCATCCTGGGACGCTGGGATTGTCATAGGGAGTTTCTGACAAGCAAAGTCAAGGGGGGGGGGGGAACCAGATTTGCTTAGTGACCGCAGGATTCATTTAACAACCGCAGCGACTCGCTTAACAACCATGGCATAAATGGATCATAAAAATGGGACATGACTCACTTAATAATTGCTATGCTTATAGCAGTCGCAATTGTGGCCACAATTGGGGTTGTAAGCCGAGGACTACCTGTATTTGAGATTAATAATCAGGTTCAGTCAAGCAGCAGTTGACTGTTCTTCTTACGTACAACACACACACACACACACACACACACACACACACACACACACACACACAGAGGACAGGAATGCGGAGACAAGTTTAGATTGGCACCAGTCAACCAAGTCACAGAGGAAAACAGAGGTTATGAGGAAACACCATTTACATGCCAAGCTGTTTACCGTTCTGCATCAAAGTTACCGCCTGGCTAGTTCCAGCAAAACTGCCATCACTCACCCTTTGTGCCCTTACTCAGCCTCCGCAGAGCCATCTGTCGCCCAGTTACTCCCCTCACCCCAAAGCAGCCTCCATGCAAGGGGAAAATTAAGACCACTAGAAAAGTCGCAATTCACAGTTTAAAATGAAGCCCAAGTTGTTTTCCATAAGGAGTAAACGAATGGGCAAACTCCGGACTGGTGAGAGACCACTAATCGAAGCCAGAGAGGTGAAAAGGTCTAATAGGAAGGAAGGAAGGAAGGAAGGGAGGGAGGGAGGGAGGGAGGGAGGGAGGGAGGAAGGAAGGAAGGAAGGAAGGAAGGAAGGAAGGAAGGAAGGAAGGAAGGAAGGAAGGAAGGAAGGAAGGAAGGAATTAATTCAAGGTCTTCTGAGCATGCATAGCTGAACAGAGTGGCTTAGAAGGGAGGGGAGAGTGAAGTTTGGCTGTGTCTGCCCTTTTCCTTTCTTGCAAGTCAAATTCTTAAAATTTAAAAATACTCCTACCTGGTATATGACGAGATTTGCAAATCTTTGTCAATATCTTTTAAGAAGCCAGTCAGGCAATCAACCTGAAAAATTCTCAGGATCTACAAGTAATCCTCGATTTACAACCACAATTGGGATGAGAATTTCCACTGCTAAGCAAGGCAGTTGTTAAGTGAGTCACGTTCAGTTTTATAAAAAAAATTTGCCACTGTTAAACGACTCGCTTTAGTTGGGAAGTGAATCATGCGGTTGGTAAGTCAACCCAGCTCCCCCCATTGAGTTTGCTTATTGAAAGCCAGCTGAGAAGGGTGCAAATGGTGATCATATGACCCCAACATCACTGGCAACCATGCCAGTTGCCAAGCACCCAAGTTTTGATCACCTGACCGTGGGGATGCGGCAAAGTGAGTTGTAAGTGCAAGTTGTAACTTCAAATGGTTGCTAAATGAACAGTTGTAAGTCAAGGACTATCTATACACTGCTCCCATTCAATAGATACAATTATTTGTAGCTGGGACATAGCTATGTTGAATCTGCTAACTCAAGTGTTATTAAAAAAGAGGAGGATGTCATAAACAAGAGAGAGACAGACAGACGTGGAACAGTAATTCAACACCATCAATAGGGCTGAATGCAGTAGTGGGTTTCAATTTCGTTCGCTACCTGTTTGCTCGTGGGCACGCGCGCATGCGCAGAGATGTCCGGGCGAGTGGGCGGAGCCTCACGCTGCCGCCTCTACTGGTTCGTCCCATCTGGGGCGAACCAGTAGCAACCCACCATTGGCTGAATATACAGAGAAAGGTTCAGACTTTCAGGGACAAAGCTTTCAAAACTCTTAGTCTGGGATGGACTCTCTGTTTGTGCAAGATCGATTGGAAAATCTAGGGGAATAACTTCCTCATTTTCCCACTGGCAACATTTGCTGGAGTCGTTGGCAATTGTTTGGTTTAGAAGGTTTACAGCAGGGATGTCAAACTCGATTTCATTGAGGGCTGCTTCAGGGTTGTGTTTGACCTTGGCGGGGGGGTGGCAAGTCGCTGTCACTCGTGTTGGGGGCTCCTGTGGTGGCCCGAGCACTCTGCCAGCGAAAACAGGCTCCCGAGCTCCGTTTTCGGCTGTGACGGTCTCCTGCAACCCTCTGCCAGTGAAAATGGAGCTCAGGAGGGGCCAGTCCTTCGCTGTTTCAAGGGCGGCCCCGTGGGCCAGATCTAAGCACCCCGTGGGCCAGATCCCTTGAATTTGACACCCCTGGTTTACACTGTCAACGGTGCCAATTAATCAATCTCTAGAATTTGTGATCTTTTAAAAACCCTGTATTTTTCTGCCCTTTGATCCAAGCTGATATATATACGCCCATCCTTTGATTTCTTGACCCAAATCAAGGCTTTGCCAGAAGATTTTGCCTTGTTGTCTCAGATTCTGGTTGAAACAGATTTTTCAGGGCGAGTCCTTGATCTATCTTCATTAAAGAGATTTAATTTTTTAAGAGGAGGCAAATGGAGTCTTGATTTGGCAAACTGTGGTTTCTCACGTCTCTCTATATCATCATCACTTTGGCCCAGAGAAGGCCTTAGTTGGACTGAAACAAAAGATTAAGAATTAAGATCTTCCAAAATGTCTTAGTCTTACGAAGGAGTGGCTTGCAGGTTCTTCACGGGAAAACCTCTAGATATTCTTTATAAAATTCCACACAGTCCTCAGAAAAAGCTTTTACACCTTGGTTCGAATTGGCACACTACCAGTTGGATCTATCCGGTAGCGCCAGCGGCAGGAGGCTCTGCCCATCCGCCGGGGCATCATAGCACGTGCACGCTCCCGTTCCCAAACCAGTAGCGAAGGTAAATGGATTTCACTACTGCACAATACCCATTATTAAGACAATAAATGAACACTAGTGTCCCATTCTGTGTGTGATCAGATATACAGCTCAAGTCAGTAACTTATGTACTGCTAAACTGTCTCTTGTACTATTCACAGTCGCTGGCACTTATAAACCTAATTATCAAAAATCTTAGTTGTCTCTCTGATCAAGAGGATGCTAACCTCCTTCAAACGTGGGCAACCATCAAAAAGGTTGTCAGGTTCATAGCGATAGCTGTAATTTGGCCAGATCAGGTGGTAACAGCACCTCCCTTTCATGACTAATTGCTTGATTTTCTTGAACTTTGAAGTAGCTTTATTTGTTGTTTATTGGCCTGGTACTGGAAAATAAAGTAAATAAATATGAATCGTAATTCTGAAATGGTCTACAGGTAGTCCTCGATTTACGACCATTCGCTTAGTGATTGCTCAAAGTTACAACGGCATTGAAAGAAGGTCCTTATACTTATGACCATTGCAACATCTCCACAGCCAAGTGATCAAAATTCAGGTGCTTGGCAACTGGCATGTATTTATGGCAGTTGCAGCATCCCAGGGTCATGTGATCACTATTTGCGACTTTCCCAGCCAGCTTTCGACAAGCAAAGTGAATGGAGGAAGTTGAATGGAGGATTCACTTTAAGAACCGCATGATTCAGTTTCATTACAGTGGTCTGCTTAACAATCATGTCAAAAAAAAAAAAAAAAAGGTGGTACAACTGACTGTGGCTCACTTAACCACTGCTTTACTTAGCAATGGAAATTCCGGGGCTATGTGGTCATAAGTCAAGGACTACTTGTAATTTATTCAATGCAGGCTGATCCTGTAGCTCTCCCGCGGGGTTCGAGCAAATCATGAATTCTGCATTTATATTCCGACTAACTGAAACATTTTTACTTGGGCCAGGGACTTTGCCTTCGACATGCCTATTGCCCAAGCATGTTCTTGCTTGAGATGGGGCAATGCAGGTGTGAACACATTCTACAGAACCGCCGACAGGGTGGATAAAAATCAATGATTTTTTTAAAAAAATCAAAAAAATCAGATTTTTTTGATTTAAATCGGATTTTTTTTATTTTTATCGAATTTATTTTAATAAAAAACTTTTGGGGTAAAAATCTATCGTAAGAGTTTTCTATTTAAGATACATAAATAATTTAGTTTATTCAGCATGAAATGGAGCTTAGTTATGTCGCATGAGGCTGTATATTCTGCAACACTGGGACTATCGGTGAGTCAACAGTGGGTCAAAGGAGTAGCAGAGATGACAGTTGCTCTTTAAAAATTATGATTTAAATCGAGTTGATTTAAATCAAGCCTTTTTACTAGTGATTTAAATCATGATTTAAATTGTGATTTAAATCAACTCGATTTAAATCAAATCCACCCTGACCGCCGACCAGATAAATGAACAATGCTGTAGGATCTGATATTTGATTTGGGATCTACGGGCACTCTCTGGCAATTTGATTACCATACAGAAGAGCAAACCAATGTTTTTAAGATTCAAGTTCAGCCTTTACCCCAAGCTGGAACAAACTGTCTGTCGCATAGCAAGGACAAAAGCAGAGCCTTAGCAGAAAGTCAGCTGAAACGGATCAGTAGCTTTATGAGCTGGGAGTTGTTATTATTATTGGGACAGGAGGGGAGGGGATATATATCACAAAGAAAGCATGAGAAGTTTTTGGAAAGCCATGATGCGGTCAAAAAACACATCGCCATCGAAACCTTGGTGGCGCAGCAGATTAAAGTACTGTTAAGTAACACCAGCTGCCTGCAATTACTGCAAGTTCGAATCTCACCAGGCTCAAGGTTGACTCAGCCTTCCATCCTTTCGAGGTAGGTAAAATGAGGACCCGGATTGTGAGGGCAATAAGTTGACTTTGTATAAAAAAGAACACCGCTTTGGGGGGGGGGGGCAAAGACCTACTAAGCAGGTATATACAAAAGTATGAAGGCTATTGCTTAACGCATTGTAAGCCGCCCTGAGTCTCCGGAGAAGGGCAGCATATAAATTGAACCAATAAATAAACCAATAAAATAAATAAACCTCTTCCCCACCCAAAAAGTATCTAGAGTCAGATAAAATCAGGCTGAGACGGGGACGGGGTGAGTACTTCCCAAACCTGGGTAAATTAAGCAGGTCAGAGTCACCTTGAACCACGAGATGGGTGGCAAATAAATTTGATAATAAAATACAAATACTTGCAAATAGAAATAGAACCACTGTGGCAAGAGAGAGCAAAGGTTAAACCAATAGTCATAGGCACCTTGGGTGCAATCCCAAAACAGCTGGAGCACCCCTTGAACACCGTCGGCATTGACAAAAACCCCATCAGTCAATTGCAAAAGGAAGCTTTTTTTTGGAACAGATTCCATCCTGTCACAATACCCGTAACCGAATTAAACATCCATATTTGCCCATCCCAGGTCCTCAGGAAGGAGTCAATAGGTGGACAAAAATGCCAAATCCAGTCTAAACATCTGGCTGACTGTGTGAACCATAGTAATAAATTACCCCAAATTGGGTAAAAGTTCTTTGAGTAACGACACACAAACCCATTACCCATCATCACAATAGGGACATTGAAATTGATTTAAAGATTGCCACATGGACTAAAATATATTTGAAAAGCTCCCAAAGTATTCCTGTCGAGACAAAAATTGATCAAATTACCAAGGGTAATTGGTTGACATGACATAAAGATCATTCAAGGGTATTGTTTTTTAAAATACAACTAGTCCTCAAGTTACGACCGTTAGTTCAGCAACCATAAAAAGTTATGACAAGGCTGAAGGAAGGGAGTTACAACTAGTCCACAAAGATCATTTCTGATAAGCAGTATACCAAGGGAAAAAAATTGGAAAGCTCTATTTTAAAGTAATTTTTTGGAACCTTGGCAACTTGAAAATACGCGGACAAACCCCCAGAATTCCCCAGCCTCTTGGCTAAGGTTGAGAAACTCTGCTCTAAAGAGAGTAAGATTGGGCACAAACGACTCTCAGATTTCAATTGAACAAAAACCTGGTTGTAATTATGAAGGAAAACCATTTCTGAGCATGCCCAGAGGCGATCAGCTGTTTAGAAAATAAATAAAAACGTCCCACAAAATTTGGCTGTTCTGCCTCCCTCTCCCGCCCCAGCCCTATCCATCTGACACCCAGTTCTAGGGGAAAGAAACTGCCGTCGGTAAACAAGAGCTGATCATCCTTCCTCATTTTCAAATGCCTAGCCTGCCTGGGTCAACCGAACTTCAACATGAAATAATCCAGGGATGAAATGCTCCCGGTTCGGACCGGATAACCCGATCCGGTAGCAATGGAGGCGGGTGGTTCGGAGAACCGGTAGCAAAAATCCCTGCCCCCCTTCCCCCCCCATACCCAGCTGAGCCGCACAATCATCAACGGCTTTTTTTTTCCTTTTAAAAGCATTTTTTCTACAATCTCTTCCACTGAAAAAATGCTTTTAAAAGTAAAAAAAAAAAAGCCTCTGATGATCGCACGGCTCAGCTGGGATCATCAAAGGCATTTAAAAGAAAAAAGCCTCTGCTGATCAGGCAACTCAGCTTGGATCGTCAGAGGCATTTAAAAGAAAAAAATGAATATTTTCTTTTAAAAGGGTTTTTTTCTTTTAAATGCCTCTGACAATCCCAGCTGAGTTGCCTGATCAGCAGAGGCTTTTTTAAAATAGCCTCTGCCGATCAGGCAACTCAACTGGGATCGTCAGAGCCTTTGGAAAGCATTTTTTTACAACTTCTTCACCAAAGAAGTTGTAGAAAAAATGGTTTTAAAAGTAAAAAAAAAATAAATGGCCACGCCCACCCAGTCACATTACCACCACCAAGTCACGCCCACAGAACCGGTAGTAACAAATTTTAGATTTCACCGCTGAAATAATCCTCTTGAAAACTATCACCAAAAAAAAATCACAAATCTAGGATCCGCCAGGGACCAATAGACTGTTTTGTAACTTGGATTGTAAGCCAGTCTTGTGATCTCGGGGCCAAACAGGCTTGGAAAGAAGAGGAAGTTTCACCAAGGGACCCCCCCCCATCATCTGTGGTCTGCAGTTTCTTTCTTAGGTTTCTTAAGTGCTGACTCTGTCTCTCTCTCCCCCACCCCACCCCAAGTGACATGGTCTCACCCCTGGATGCTCACAGTGCAGTTTTGTTTTTTTTAAAATTTGATTTATATGCCGCCCTTCTCCGGAGACTCAGGGCGGCTTACAATGCGTTAAGCAATAGCCTTCATACTTTTGTATATTTATACAAAGTCAGCTTATTGCCCTCACAAACTGGGTCCTCATTTAACCTACCTCAGAAAGGATGGAAGGCTGAGTCAACCTTGAGCCTGGGGAGATTCAAACTTGCAGTAATTGCAGGCAGCTGAATGTTAATAACAGGCTATTAGTCTGCTGCGCCACCAGGCTCTGTGGTGACTCCACTCTGCAAGCATCTGGGCAAGGGAGGGTGTTACGAGCGCTTTGCAAAATGCTTTTGAAGGCCAGCTATCTATAGCCATGAGCTGAGCTGCAGCTTGCTTTTTTCATGCTTAAGAAGCCAGACTTAGTTATGTGATTAAATGATCTGGGCTGGTCACAGAAGGATCTTCTGATCCCTTTTCGCCGGCACCATGCAAATATCCTTGCATCCAGCCTTGAAAGAGAAGGTACAGGTAGTCCTTGACTTATGACCATGGATTTAGTGACCATCCAAAGTTACAACGGCACTGAAAAAAGTGACTTATAACCAGTCCTCACACTTACAAATGTTGCATCATTCCCAGTGATGTGACCAAAATTCAAATGTTTGGCAACCAAGCGTGTATTTATGACTGTTGCAGCATCCCAGGGTCATGTGATCCTGTGGTCATGTGATTTTTTTTTTGATTTTTTTTTTTTTAAATTTGATTTATATGCCGCCCTTCTCCGAGACTCAGGGCGGCTTACAATGCGTTAAGCAATAGCCTTCATACTTTTGTATATTTATACAAAGTCAGCTTATTGTCCCCACAAACTGGGTCCTCATTTCACCTACCTTAGAAAGGATGGAAGGCTGAGTCAACCTTGAGCCTGGTAAGATTCGAACCTGCAGTAATTGCAGGCAGCTGTGTTAATAACAGGGTGCTTTAAACCACTGTACTACCAAGGCTCTTTGTGGCTTTCCCAGCTGGGGAAGGTCAGACTGCTTAACGACTGCATGATTCACTGAACAACTATAGTAATTCGCTTAACGACTGTAGCAAAAACGTCATAAGGTAAGGGCAACTCACTTAAACAACTCGCTTGCGTAGCAACTGAAATTCTGGTTTCAATTGTGGGCCTAAATCAAGGATTACCTCTATGATGGAGAAATGACTGGTGTTGTTTGCCCTGACATCTGACATGAAATGGCTAGGTGGCTCAGTGGCTAAGACGCTGAGCTTGTCGATCAGAAAGGTCGGCACTTCAGCAGTTCAAATCCTTAGTATAGGTCTCCTGCGTGAGTAGAGGGTTGGACTAGATGACCTCCAAGTTCCCTTCCAACTCTTACTGTTGTTATTATTATTATTATCATTCTGAGGTAAACTGCTTGTAAAAATGGAGGATTTCCTTTAACTACTATCAAACTCACCCATTTTTTTTCTGTTTATTTTTTCTAATTCCTAAAAAGCAAGAACAACAGCAACCTAGTTATTTGCCTAGAACAGTGTTTCTCAAACTTGGCAACTTGAAGATTCTCCAGGTTTGAGATCTTAACATCTTAAAGTTGCCAAGTTTGATTTCTCAAACTAGCCTGGAAACCTAACTTAATATTTTTTTTTTCCTAAGAGGTATTGAGGGCAGGGGTGAAATTCACTTACCTTCGCTACCGGTTCGCAAATGTGAGCGCGCGCCATCTCTGCACATGCTCAGGGCCTTCCGTGCATGCGCAGAGTGTCAAAAATGCGACATGATGACATCCGGGCGGGTGGGCGGAGCCTCCAGAAGCCGCCGCTACCGGTTCACCCAAAGTGGATAGAACCGGTTGAATAGCACCACTGGTTGGGGGTGAGGGACAGCTTCGGTGGGAAGACATACTTTGCACATGGTTACTGGCACTCATTTCTTCAGGTCATGGGGAGACAGAAGGATGTTTTTAATGTAAGAACACTGTGAGATTATGCGAAGTCCAATAAACATCTCTGGCATTCCTTGCCTATTGAAATTGTTAAAATTCCTTTAGACATACAGTATAGGGCAGTGATGGCTAACCTTTTTGCTGTCGCATGCCAAAAGCTGGAGGAGCGCGGGGGGGGGGGTCGTGCGCACGCATGCCCATACCCATAATTCAATGCGGCCCCCGGCACATGTGCATGAAACTTCCCCACGCTCCCCCTGCTTTTGGCACGCAATGGCCCGGTTGACCCGTTTTTTTGCCCTCCCCAGGCTCCAGAGACTTTCTTGGGGGGGGAGGGGACCGGAAGTCGGGAAACATGCCATTTCCGGCCTCCGGAGGGCCTCCTGCGGGTGAGGAAGGCCATTCTCGCCCTCCCCAGGTTCCTAGAAAGCCTCTGAAGCCTGGGGAGAGTGAAAAACGGGCCTCCCCCCCACCCCGAGGCCCTCCCGCTGGAGCTGAGCTAGGGAAACACTTGCGTGCCCACTGATATGTGGCAAGCGTGCCATAGGTTTGCTATTACGGGTATATGGCATATACGGCAGTGGGGGATCAACACTTGATTTATACAGGAAAGAATCGTTGAGGATTGTTGTAGAAGCTTATTAAGATCAGAAATAGGAAGGCCGTTGACCCTGAACTTGTTCCACTGAGTTCAGCCCATGAACTCCAGCTAGCAGCTGCCCAGACGGGTGGGAATTCTTCTCCCCATCGTTTGCTTGCCAAGATTGTTTTTTTATGGGACATATTGGCTTGAGGTCCTTTGACACCACAAGCAGATGCTTTATCCCTGAACAAGGAGTGTTTCTGGTGGATCTACAACAGGCCTGTATGCTGACCTGGTTTACTGGGTTCCTACAGCACCCTATCCTGGATAACAAGCCAATTCCTATCCCAAAGGTGCTTTTTCAAGAGAAAACTGGACTTTCTGTTTTCTCTTTGAAGACGTTTCACTTCTCATCCAAGCTTCTTCAGCTCTAACTGAATGGTGGGGAATTTCCAGTCATTCCCCACCATCCAGTAAGAGCTGAAGAAGCTTCTTGGATGAGAAGCGAAACGTCTTCAAAGAAAAACCAGAAAAGCCAGCTGCCTCTTGAAAAAGCACCTTTGGGACAACCATGACCTGGATGACTGAAAATCTCCATAAACCCAATTCCTAGTTCCACAGAACAAGAGATGTCCAAACAAACCAGCCATATTATACTATAGCTTTACCTGGTGTCCTGCTTTCCATAAAAGTAATAGCTGCCTTCCCATCACGCTAAACGGCAAACTATCCAATCTCATTGCAGGAACTGGGTATGTCTAATTTAATGAAAAGAAGGACTAGGGGAGACATGATAGCAGTGCTCCAATATCTCAGGGGCTGCCACAAAGAAGAGGGAGTCAAGCTATTCCCCAAAGCACCTGAGGGCAGGACAAGAAGCAATGGGTGGAAACTAATCAAGGAGAGAAGCAACCTAGAACTAAGGAGAAATTTCCTGACAGAACAATTAATCAGTGGAACAACTTGCCTCCAGAAGTTGTGAATGCTCCAACGCTGAAAGTTTTTAAGAAGAGATTGGGCAACCATTTGTCTGAAGTGGTCGTAGGGTTTCCTGCCTAAACAGGGGGTTGGACTAGAAGACCTCCAAGATCCCTTCCAACTCTGTTTTTCTATTTTATTCTATTCATTTTAGCCTAGCTTATCACATTCTGTGACCAACCGCCAAGTCCATGGTTGCTTGGTTTAATGATCATTTCAACCCAGACCATGGCCAGAATGTGGTCAAGGTAATCTTCCTAGTGACACTTTTAACTATAGCTGAGTGTGGGGTGGGCTTAACCAATATTTAGCTAGTCATCTGAAGAAGAGCTACTGCCTGTCTTATGGTTTAGAAGCCACCACTCCACAAACAAGAGGTGGAGTGATGAGAAGCAATAAAATAGACCTAGTTGTATAAAAACACTTTGCTACTCCTGCTTTATTTTAATCCCTGCACAGGGGGAAATAGTAGGAAGGGTAGGACAAATTTAACACGCCCTAGCTACCTACAGAGTGCCTCCAACCCAATCATTGTCACAAAACCTGTACAGGAAGTCCTCGACTTACAACCATTCATTTAGCGACTGTTCAAAGTTACAGTGACATTGAAAAAAAATGGCTTACGACCGATCCTCCCACTTACAACCGTTGCAGCACCCCTGTATTCACATGATAGAAATTTGGCAAACGGCATGTATTTACAATAGCTTCCTGCAATGTCCCAGAGTCATGTGATTGCCATCTGTGATCTTTCTAGCGGGCTTCCAACCAGCAAAGTCCGGGGGGGAGGGGAGCCAGATTCACTTAATGACCATGTGATTCACTTAATAACTGCAGCGATCCGCTCAATAACCATAGCAAAACAGATTGTCAAATCAGTCGCAACTCATGAACAACCACTTGCTTAACAATTCTGATCCCAATTGCGGCTGTAAGTCGAGGACTACCTGCAGTGTGGTCTACTAACACCTCTACAACCCCCCCCCTTCAATTCATGGTTAATTACTCAGGGCAAAAGCTCCTGGGATATCAAGCAGCACGGAAGAAAGTAAGATACTACGAGGTGCAGTGGCCTCTGACACGCTCTGTTGTAGAAGTACTTCACCCACAATTAATGCTCATCCATGTTCAATGCGTTGTGCAAACAAGCTCACTGAGTCAAGCCATCGATTTTTCTAGGCCAAGATTACCAACCTCGGAAATGCTGTAGGGATGGGGTGGGAAGTGAGGTGCCTCTTTGGAAAGTCTCCAGGATGTTGGCACGGGGAAGGGAATTCCTTTCCCTTCCCAGGAATTCCCACCAATCAAAACTCATTTGGGGGGTAGCCCCTACAGCAGGGCCCCAAGGGATAATAATATTACTGTATACAGGTAATCCTTGACTGACAATTACAATTGAGCCCCAACATTCTGTTGTTAAGTGAGACGTTTGCTAAGTGAGTTTTGCCTCATTTTACCACCTTTCTTGCCCCGCTTGTTAAGCGAAGCACTGAAGTCATTAACTCAATAACTAGGTTGTTCAGTGAATCTGGCTTCCCCACTGACTTTGCTTGTCAGGTCGCCAAAAGGGGATCACATGGGACACTGCAACTGTCATAAATGTGAGTCAGTTGCTAAAATACTTTAATTTTGAGCACATGATGATGCTGCAATGGTCATAAGCATGAAAAACAGTCGTAAGTCACTTTGTCGTCATTGTAATTTCAAATGGTCACTAAGTGAAGTGTTGTAAATCAAGGGCTATCTGTATCGAAGTCAGATTCCTCTGGCAGGAGTTGATCTTTGAAATATGCTTTTGCTGAAGAGATTTCTAGGACAGGGGTCTCCAACCTTGGCAACTTTAAGCCTGGCGGACTTCAACTCCCAGAATTTTTCAGCCAGAAAAGCTGGCTGGGGAATTCTGAGAGTTGAAGTCCGCCAGGCTTAAAGTTGCCAAGGTTGGAGACCCCTCTTCTAGGACACTTCTAGGAGAAAGGGGTATTCAGACCTTAGGGCCAAGAGAAGCATTTTGGTGGCTATACAGGTAGTCCTCCACTTACAACCATTCGTTTAGTGATCATTCGAAATTACAACGGAACTGGGAAAAGTAACTTGTAACCAATCCTCGCTCGTACCTCTGTTGCAGCATACCCACAGTCACACATGATCAAAATTTAGATGCATGGCAACCGGCATGTCTTCACAATGGTTGCGGCATCCCAGCGATCGCAATCTGCAACCTTCCCAGCCATCTTTCAACAAGCAAAATCGGGGGTGGGGGTGGGGGGTGGGGGGGTGGTTAGCCAGATTTGCTTAACGACTGCCTATTCACTTAATGATTGCGGTGATTTAACCACCATGCCAAAAAGGGTTGGAAAATTGGCTGTGACTCAGTTAACAGCTGCCTTACTTAACAACGGAAATTCTGGTTCCTATTGTGGTCGTAAACTGAACCTGGACTCCTGCTATTAAATCTTGGCTGCCAAAATCTGGGCGTCCACAAGAGGGCAGTAATGAATGCCTTTTCTCCGTTTCTTTTCTCCTCTCTAGTGGTTGACCTCATTTTTCCTCAAAACCTATCACCCTAGCTGAATATGTTTAGAGGGCTGAAGGTCTTTGTATTTTAAACCTCCCGTAAGCCTATTTGAGGATTTACATAACAGTAGCTCGGTCCCAGATTTGCAGGGGAACCATTCTGTTACATCTCAACAATCCTGTTTAGCCTAGCACAACATTGGAAAATAGAGACCTTTCCCACAATATCTGCATGGGAAATTAAAAACCGGAAAATATCCCACAAAATGGCAAAATTGATAGAATATACCGGTATCTACAACGTGGAATAGGGTTTTTAGGACTCAGAAGCCAACAATTACTAATGTTTGATGCAAAGTTCAAATATCTAAATCGGTGTTTCTTAACCTTGACAACTTTAAGATGGGGGGGCAGGACTTCAACTCCCAGAATTCCCCAGCCAGCATGGCTGGCTGGGGAATTCTAGGAGTTGAAGTCCCCCCATCTTAAAATTGCCAAGGTTGAGAAACACTGATTTAAACCATGACTGGTTAGTTGAAGACAGAAATGGAAAGAGAGGGAAAGATGTATCACTAAAAAGTACCTTATTTTTTTTTCTTTTTTCACTACTTTTTTAAAAATTCAAATGTAGCAATCTATTTTTTGCATCGTCTTGCTATTCTTCTTCTATTTTTTTTTACTTTCTCTGTATTTTGGTACTTGCCTTTTTTTCCTGCTTTCTTTGTATTTCAATGTCTTCCAGTAAGCCAACAGACTTTAAAAAGGATCCTGTTAAGAGGGGCTCTGGGGATAAATGGCCCATGGCCCATCTATGCCAGCTCTGTTTTTAGGATTTTACAGATGAACACCAGGCCTGAACTGGGCCTAGAAACAAATCAGAAGCCAGAGGAATGGAGATAAGATCAGTGTAAAGCTCTTGCTGGAAATCCATCTGGCTGCTACACGTCATCTCAATGGCCGTTTCCAAGTAGTGTCATCCCTCATGGCGCTTGCTTGTTGTAATTTAATCTAGGCCTGGCCAAGACTTGAGTCACGAGGGCCTTATCCATTTCTCAAAGAAGGAGGCACCAATCCAGCCTCAGCAAAGGCAAAAATCCTGCTTAGCGGGGTGGGCCTTCAGAGAAGCCTTGCTGGCAAATACACAAGTTCTCCTGAGCAATTCCAGCCATGGAATATATTCAGATAATCCTCGATTTATGACCGCAAGGGAGTCCAAAGTTTCTGCTGCTAAGCAAGACAGTTAAGTGATCTTTGCCCCATTTTGCAACCTTTCTTTGCAGCAGTTGTTAAAGAAATCACTGCAGTTGTTAAGTGAATCTAATTTTACCGCTGATTTTGCTTGTCAGAAGGCCACAAAATGTGACCAGATGACCCCAGGATACCGCCACCGTCATAAATACACGCCAGTTGTCAACCATCCTAATTTTTGATCACATGACCACAGGGATGCTGCAATCATCGTAAGCGTGAAATGGTCGTAAGTCACTTTTTTCAGTTCCATTGTAACTTTGAATGGTCACTAAACGAATGGTTGTAAGTTGAGGGCTACCTGTATATCTCAGATGTCTTTGAGAAAAACAGCTTTCTTTTCCCAACCCTCAATTTACAATCCAACGACAATCCAATTACTACAACCGTCTCTCCCTTTTCCACATGTGGGTTGTATTGGCTCCTGCACAAGGCTTTCATTCATTCCTTGGCTATGTCAACACAAGTTACCCCAGGTGAGCTCAACACAATTATCAACACAATTAGACCACAAGCAGCACTGGGCCAACCCAGTGGCCAGCCCAGATAACTTAGCGTGGTGGTTTGGTTCACATAAGACATGATTGCCCTCAACAACCATGTTCTGTTAGGGCTTAATTTAGTTCCCACAACATGCTACAACAGATTTATTTATTTAATTGCTTAATGTGATTGACTCCAAATCAGCTCTGGTCAGCCACAAACAGACTGAGTCACAAGCAACCCATCCTTAGGCCAGTGTTGTGGCCTGTACGCGGCCTGTGCAGCTAGTAGCTGATTCCGACAGCGAGGAGGCTGGTATGGTGTTGCGCCAGCAGCCTGTGCAGCTGGCACTCGAGTTGGACAATGAGGAGGCTGGAGAAGATGTGGTGCCAGAGGCGAGGACTCAGCCAGGGCTTCGCTCCCTTAAGTGAAGAGAACGAAGAGGAGGAGCCTCTTCTCGATGCACTGGCATGCAGAGCTGCCAAAAGGCAGGAATGGCTCCTCAGGAGGAGGTCTCCTCGAGAGTAAGGCTTGGGGCTAATTGGCCACTCCCTTAGCCTATTTAAGGAGGAACGCCGACTGCAGCAATTTGCAGGGAACAACTTCGTTCACATACCTTCATGTCTTGTCTTATCTTATCAGCTTCCTGCAAATTGCTTCTGGGCATTCTGCCAACCATAGTAAGCTTTCAGTTATTATTCTTTGAATTCTTGACGGCTGTTAATGCAATTAATTAACAGCCATTGTAAAAGACTGGTTTATTCAGTAAACTAAGGTTTGAACCGACTTTGTGTGTGCTGCGTTCTTTGGGGTCTGTAGCCGGGGCAGAACAGCCAGGGGTGTCAAACTCGATTTCATTGAGGGCCACATCACGGCTGTGTTTGACCTCGGGAGGCTGGGGTAGGTGTGGCCATAGGGCCGTGATGGCAAACCTATAGCACGCGTGCCAGAGGTGGCACGCAGTGCCCTCTCTGATGGCATGCAAGCCGTCACCCTAGTTCAGCTTTGCTACGCATCCGCGCACGCCTCGCACCAGCCAGCTGGTCTTCGGGTCTCTGCCGTACATGCGGGGGGCACGTGTGGGGGGCACATGCAGGGGCGCACGCACATACACAGGGTGCCTGCATGGGGGTGGGCTGTGTATGCATGTGCAGGGGGCACACGCACATTGCATTTTGGGGGTTCAGGCACACGCTTTGGGCACTTGGTCCGGAAAAGGTTAGCCATTACTGCCATAGGTGTTCTATTCAATGCTCAATGTCACTCATGTCGGGGGCGCCTGTGGCAGCCCAAGTGCTCTGCCAGCAAAAACAGGCTTCGGAGCTCCGTTTCCGACTGTGACATCCTCTTGCAACCCTCTGCCAGTGAAAACAGAGCTCAGGAGGGCCGCAGCCGTCGCAGTCGGAAATGGAGCTCGGGAGCCCATTTTTGCTGGCAGAGGCACCACGGACCGTCCCTCACTGTTTCCAGGGCAGCCCCACAGGCCAGACCTAAACACCCTGCAGGCCGGATCCAGCCCACGGGCCTTGAGTTTGACAGCCCTGGTCTAGACTAACATACTGTGGAAATCCCACCACTTTGTTATGGGCTGAACTAGGATTACAGGTTGTCTTCATTTAGCAATTGCCTCATTTAGAGACTGTTCCAAGTAACAATTGTGATGAGAAAGTAACATGCCAGCCAGTCTTCTCATTTACAACCTTCACAGGTCTGTAAAATACAGATTGTCCTCACCTTCTAACAGTTCGTTTAGTGACCCTTCAAAATCGCAATGGCACTGAGAAAAGTGGCTTATGACCGATTTTTCACACTTATGACCTCTGTAGCATCCCCATGGTCGTGTGATCAAAATGCAGACATTTGGCAATTGACTCATATGTGCGACAGTTGCCATGTCTTGGTGTCACATGATCCCCTTTTGCGACCTTTTGACGAGTCAATAGGGAAGCCAGATTCACTTAACAACAGTTTGATAAATTTAATGACTAGAGTGATTCACTTAACAACTGTGGCAAGACAGGGCATAAAATGGGGCGAACTCACTTAATAAATGCTTCACTTAGCAACAGAAATTTGGGGCTCAATTGTGGTCAGAAGTCGAGGACTACCTGTAAAGGAAAGCTGAAGTAAGATTGAAGACACAGTTGCGGCTTCAATTAACAACTGCGTCACTTAATGACAGAGTTGCTGGTTCCAACTGTGGTCACTAAACAAGGATTACCCCTATACCTATATACTAACATAAGCGTGCTGCTTGTAGAAGAAACACAACCATTTCTATAAAAAGAATTGCTACCTCCTTTCTCTGAACATTTGAATATCTCTGAAAATCCTGCCATCAACACAAACAATGCCAGCTCTATGGATCAATGGACTAACTCAAAAGGCAGCACATTCTTATGGCTTAATTTTAATTGGCCCTTTATTTTATAACCTGAAGGACTAGGTTAGGGATAAATTGTCATTGAGAAAATCTATCTATATGATTGCTAAGACCCGACACTGACTTGTTGGGACGTAATCAATCGATCAATTATTTTATATTGTGTGTTCACAAATGCCCTTATGGGAATCAATTTTACAAGCACATGGATAGGACAGCACGACATTATGGAGACAGTTGAGTACTTGCAATGAGCCCTTTCAGTCTTAGGGCTTAAAAATTCCTCACCCCCGTTTTAGAATCATGAGGAATGCAAACCCACTTTATTATTAAGGAAGGGACCACCGATCAGTGGTAAAGCACCTGCTTAATTGGCAGAAGACTTCAGGATCGATCCTTAGCAGTTTGAGGGACACAGCCCATGACGCAAACATGGTCTGGCACCATCTCTTCTTGCTGGGTTCCTGTGGCATTGGCTGGAGGTTTTTAAGAAGAGAGTGGACAACCATTGGCCAGAAATGGTATAGGGTGGTGTGTCAAACTCAAGGTCTGCAGGCCGGATTCGTGCTTAGATCTGGCATACAGGGGTGCCCTGGAAACCGCGAAAGACCAGCCCGCGATGCCTCTGCCAGCAAAAACGGAGTTCGGGAACAGCCCTCCCGAGCTCCGTTTTTGCTGGCAGAGGGTTGCAGGAGGACGTTGCAGCCGAAAACGGAGCTCGGGAGCCCGTTTTCACTGGAAGAGTGCTCGGGCCACCACAGGCACCCCTGACATGAGTGATGTCAAGCTAGCCACACCCACTCTGGCCACGCCCACCCCAGCCCACCCCCAACCCTGATGCAGCCCTCAATGAAATCAAGTTTGACATCTCTGGTATAGGGTTTCCTGCTTGAGCGGGGGGGGGGGGTTGGGCTAGAAGACCTCCAAGGTCCCTTCCAACTCTGTTATTCTTACCCTTAACCGATAAGATGGAGACCTAATCAAGTTTGCCTTCGCTGCTTTGGCTTAAAGCAAGGTCTTCCCTTCTTCTGACATCACCCCTGGACAATCACGAAGTCAGAAGATCATTTAAGGGTTGTCACCCATCAGCTTGGAGGGAAGTCAGGAAACTGGCAATGGCTGGAGACAGAAGCTGGAGTGATTGGAGGGGGATCTGCCAGGATGACAGACAACTTCAAGCTGGCACTTTGGTGCCAACTCAAGAATGAGGGTGGAGCCCTGCCAACTTTCACATGAAGAACAAGAGTGGGAAGAAGCCACCAGTAACTAACTGCAAGCAATCCTGAACTACACAAGCCTGCTGATTGATTCGTATGGGACCAGAGGCACTAAACAGATAGTCCCTGACTTACAACCATTCATTTAATGACTGTTCCAAGTTACAAATGCACTGAAAAAAGTGACGTGACCATTTTTTTTACACAGCTGTTACAGCATCCCCATGGTCATGTGATCAAAATTCAGGCGCTTGGTGGCAGAGTCGTATTTACGACCATCCCTGGGTCGTAGGATCACCTCTTACGATATTTCTGATAGGCAGATTCACTTAAGGACTGCAGTGATTCACTCAGCAACGGTGGCAAGAAAGATTGCAAAATGGGGCAAACTTAGCAATGAAAATTTTGAGCTCAATTGTGGTCGTGGGTCGAGGATTACCTATATTCCTTCAACTGTTTTGCCCTTGATCCTATGGAGCAAGATATGTGCAGGGTTTCTGGAGAAAGTATCTTTCCCCGCAGTTCTCCTTCAACTAAAAGCACTTGAGAGAGAAGGAAACTCTGAATCTCCTTGTATACAAAGCACAGCCTTTTCTACTAAAGCCTTTCCTCCTTTAATAATTAGGGGTTTGATTTCTGCCCTCCTCTAAGAAGGTCACAAAGGTGAATTTAAATATAGGAAAGTAAATGTTTAGAAAATATCTTTAGTAGGATTCTTGAGTGCCACTCTATACACTCAGGTACCTGCTCCTGTAATGGGCAGGATCTCCAAAAGATTTTAGGGAGATCTGTAAGGAAATTACAGCTTGATGTGTTATTTAAAAAAATATTTTATGGGAAAGAGCTGAAGTTGCTGATCTCTTGATATATATCAACACAAATGTTATCAGTATAGGTCCTCAACTTACAGCAGTTCAAAGTGACAACAGCACTGAAAAAAGTGACTTTACGACCATTTTTTCACAATTACACCCTTTGTAGCATTCCCCACGATCATGGGATCAAAATCCAGATGCTTGGCAACCGGTTCATACTTACGACCATTGCTGTGTTCCAAAAGGACACGTGATCTCCTTTTGCGACCTTTTGTCAAGCAAACTCAATGGGGAAGCCCGATTCGCTTAACAACCGGCTTGCTAACTTATCAACTGCAGCGATTCCCTTCTGGCAAGAAAGGTCGTAAAATGGGGCAGAACTGACTTTAACAGATGTCTCACCTGACAACAGAAACGTCGGGCTCAATTGTGTCCGTAAGTTGAGGACTGCCTGTACATCTTTATTTTCTAAAGGTTTTTGGAATCAGATGACTCATGTGGTTTGTACTTCTAATGCTAACTGCGTTCAGGAACAGGAAAAGGAGTGGTGAAAGGCAGAGTGAGGTGAAAGAGGCAATTCAATATTAATGCACTTTTACTGCACCAAACACTTAAGCTATCTATTTGTGGTACAAAAGCATTGAGGCCTGTATGGATCCTTAACACTCTCTGTACAGGAGATTCCTTCACGGTGGATGTAAACGCATTAGGGCTGATGCGTGTTACTGATCCTTCCTGTAAAGCCATCCATTCAGTCGGTGTAAGAGAAAGAAAGAAAACAACGGAACCGGCTGCCACAAGCTGCAGACATGAAAAGGAGCTTAAACAGTGTTAAAACTGCCTTGGCAAATCTGGAAAAATAATAATTCGACTCTTCACTTTGTGATTGTTTAAAAAAAAAAAAAAGCATATACCCAGGATATAAATTTTACAAATGGATACATTCATTACAGGGAGTCCTCGTTTAATGACTGTTCCAAATCACAATAGCACTGAAAAAAGTGACTTACGGCCGTTTTCCACACTTACGACCATTGCAGCATTCTCATAGTCACCTGGTTAAAATTTGGACGCTTGGCAACTGGTTCATATTTATGTCGTTTGCAGTGTCCCGGGGTCACATGATCCCTTTTTGCGACCTTTTGACAAGCAAAGTCAATGGGGAAGCCAGATTCAGTGAACAACCCGAGTTACTAATTTAACAATTGCAGTGATTCACATAACAACTGTGGCAAGAAAGGTCGTAAAATGGGGCAAATCTCACTTAACAAATGTCTCACTTCACAACAGAAATTTGGGGCTCAATTGTGGTCATAAGTCGAGGGCTAACTGTATGGTATTGCACAGGCAGATAAGGTTAGGTGTGTGCAGATAAGAAATATATGCTTCTACAGTATACATCAACAACTGGCTGTTATTCATGAAGTACAAACACAACTACTGTCTTAAGAGGCTGTCAATCTCCGTTTGTTTGTTTGTTTGTTCATTGGATTTGATTATACAGCTGCCCATCTCGAAGATGCAATTCGGGGTAGCTAACAACACATTAAAAACAACAGCACAACAATATTAACAGGACATTTTTAAAAAACCTTCAACTTACGCATCTCATTTGAGGCCCAAATGACCAGACTCACATCATCCTACTCTGGACACATTATGAGAAGACCTAACTGTCCGGAGAAATACATAATGCTGGCAAGAAAGAAAGGAAAGAAAAGATGATGATGACGGGGGAATGGACTTTACAGTGGTGTTGGAGACACCATTGACTTGAAAGACGAGGTTAGGAATAGATTGTTATGGAGAAAATAGACATATGTGGTTGCTAGGGTTTGAAAATGGCTTGATAGTCCAAAATCAATGAAATAAAAACCCTACAATGGTCACCCAGAATAAATCCAGGAAACATTCAACAAAGCAATATCATTTCATGGGCCATCTAATGTCCCAATCTGTATGGCATGGAATACAACCAGGTCTCCAGTATTTTGTAAAGAACTAACAGGATTGGGACGAGTCTGAACTTCCAGGAGCTGTGACAGAAATAGTCCATTTCCTAGGTCCCATTAGATGGCATTCTTTAAATGAGGGGACTAAGAGTATTGGACTCCAGTTGGACCTGATGAGACAGGTATCAACAACCGTTTCCACTGAATGGAGGGAACAATTGGAGAACAGAGCAGTCCCTCTAGGCCAGTGCTGAGTTCTAGTCCTGCCTTAGGCACGAAAGCCCCCTGGGTGACCTTGGGCCAGTTATTCTCCCTCAGTCCAACTCATCTCAAAGGGTTGTTATAGGGAAAATAGAAGGAACGTATACTGGATATGTTTGCCACTTTGGGTTATTTGTAAAAATATTAAAGGCAGGATACAAATAAATAAATACAATTTTCTAGGAGGGTATAGATTTTAACTGCCAGAATCCTTATCTGTGGCCATGCTGGCGAGTTCAAATCCACAAATCCAGTTATCTCCAAGATTGGGAGACACTACTCTGGACTGCCAATGTGGAAAACAGGATGTTGAATGCCATCTGGTCCAGCAAAACATGTTCTTTAAAAAAAAAGAAAAGTGCTTAAAAAATCCCCCCAAAATCACATTTCTCAGCTTAACATTCTACCTCTGGCCTAGCATTAAAGGACCGAGCAAAAGTGGCTTCCTGAAAAATCAAGCTAAGCCATGGCACCACTTGTTTGTTTTCAGCCTTAGAGTGATGTGCAAAGCAATTCGTTATGACTTGCTCAGCAAACCCTTGTTAAAAGATCCTGGCTTGGCATTATGGGTGAGCGGACATTACACAAGATCACATTAGGCTGCAAGGGGAGCACCTAAGTTCACGTTTAAATGTCTCCTAAAAAAAAAAAAAACCCGTTCAGCTTAGACTAATCGCTCCTATGCAGCTTCATCTATCAGAGAGTGGCTTCGGAAGATAATGGGGGAAGGTAGAGAAACCACAGAGAGGTCGTTGAAGAAAACATGGGATCAAAATGTAATAAATATTTGTGTTTTCATTGGAGAAAGACTGAATGGATGTTCTTGTCCTTTGTCACAAATATGACCAATTCTTGTCCTTTGTCACAAATATGACCTAGAAGGAACCAAATTTGACCATTTACATCTAAAAGGTGGGTTGAAGGAGGCAGAATTACACGGTTGAGGTTTCTTTTTAAGGCTGAAGTAGCTATCAAAGGCTACTTCTGTTGTGGGTGGTTACACGAGAGCTTTTTCTTCTTTTTCTCTTTGCCGTTAAGAATATCTCCCTTTCTCATTGCCCCAGCTGGTTCTCAAAGAAAAAGAGAGGGGGGGAAAAAAAACACTGCCTCAAATTTGGCCAGGATGTATGGCGTGTGGAAGAACAGAAAAGAAAAGAAAAAAGGGAGAGAGGGAAGATAAGATTACACATTTTTTCAGTGTTCCTGTCAAGTACTGTGCATTGTTGAAAGAAAACACTGGGCCCTTTCTTTGCAAGTAACCTTCCTCGTGCGCACGCTCTATCTCAGATACGGAGAAATATGTTCTTCTCCGTTTGCAAACTGCCCTGCTTACTTGCACATACATTCGGTTTTGGGAAGGGTGACCAGGAGGAGTTCAGCCATCTTGGTTCTAACATTTCACCTCTGGCTAACTGCAAATGAAAATTAATATGGAGTTTTCCTTCTTGGGTTGCATTTTCCTTTTAAGCCAGTGTTCCTGATTTGATAAGTTGAAGAGATGTGGATTTCAATTCACAGAATTCCCCAGCCAGGCAGCACAGCTGGCTGGAGGATTCTGGGAGTTGAAGTCCACACATCTTCGAGTGGCTAAAGTTGAGAAACACCGTTTTAAATGGTAGCTTTCACTGCAGAGAATGAAAGCTGATTACTTAGCAGCCACGATTAGGAATATTTTACCCAAAAGATCTGGGAACTAGTACTGTAAAGTCTTCTGCTGTATAGGTAGTCCTCGATTTACGACAATTGAGCTCAAATTTTTTGTTACTAAGTGAGATAGTTGTTAAGTGAAATTTGCCCCATATTACAACCATTCTTGCCACATTGTTAAGTGAATCGCTGAAGTTGTTAAATTAGTAACCGGTTGTTAAGTGAATCTGGCTTCCCCATTGACGCTGCTTTTCAAAAGTTTGCAAAGTGTGATCACATGACCTCAGGACATTGCAATTGTCATAAAAGTTGCCAAGCACCTGAATTTTGATCACATGACCAGGGCATGCTGCAAAAGTCGTAAGTGTGAAAAACAGTCATAAGTCACTTTTTTCACTTTTTTGCCGTTGTAACTTCAATGATACAAAATGCAGAAATCTTCTCAATCTCAGTAGCTTTAAAACGTGTGTACTTCAACTCCTAGAATTCCCCAGTCAGTATTTCCCTGGAATTCCCCAGCATTCTGGGAGTTGTAGTCCACACATCTTAAAGCTGCTGAAGTGGAGAAATAACAATCCAAATAACCTCTAGGGGGCAGGAAAGGGAGGCCACACACATTCTTTGCTGCCTCCTATTGTTCAATCAGATTTTTACAGTCAAGACCCCCCCCCCACACACACACACACAATCATTCCAGGTTTAATGAGACCCTGAGAAAAAACTTCAAATACCGTAGTTGATTGAACCAGTGATTTTCAATAATCTCTCTGCCTTGAAAATTGTGACAGGGCAACCTCAATGAACTCACTTTAAGAAGTAAAGATACAATTCATATTTTAATAACTTTAATGCTGGGGACTTTGGCTTCTGCATCCATGCATCGAAAAAACCTTTCTGAATAGAAAATGCAAAGACCAGCTCCCTTGGCCTTTATCCTAGATATTGTCATCCTGTTTGATACATTCTGTTTGATAATGTACTCTGAGTTCTTAAAAGAACATGCTTGATCAAGAACAGGGACAAATTCCAATATTCTAAACAGTTTGGCAACTTTTTTGCAAACCCACTGAATTCAGGGTTGCACGCCAAGGGTACTCCGATGACCATCGTTTGTGAGCCTCTGGAATAAACTGTTCTAGTCTGGGAAATGGCAAAAACTCTTTTTCTAATATATTGGTGTTATTGCCAAAATAAATTCCTGGTCACAATGCCCACTCCTGAAATTAATTTATATTCTACCAAGTAGATTCATTTTCTTTGCCTAAGGGAGAGATGGAAACATCTGCAGACAGAAGAAAGAGAATGTGAATATTTCGGAGAACTGCAAAATGGGCAGTGGGAACAATGCTTGAATTATTGGGGATCGGAGAACCTGCCCCCCAATATCCCCAGGGTTTATATTTATAAGAGACCATTTTTGACAAAAAAAAGACATTGACAGCATTGGTGGTGAATACATTTCATCAATCCTCCCATTCACTCATTTTTGAATAATAGAGTTGGAAGGGACCTTGGAGGTCTTCTAGTCCAACCCCCTACTCAAGAAGGAGACCCTGGCCTATACCATTTCAGACAAGTGACTGTCCAGCCTCGTCTTAAAAACCTCCAGTGATGGAGCACCCATAAATTCTGAAGGCAAGCCATGCCACTGTTTATTGTCCTTAGTGTTAGGAAGTTTCTCCTTAATTCCAGGTTGTTTCTCTCCTTGATTAGTTAACATCCATTGCTTCTTGTCTTGCCTTTTGGTGCTTTGGAAAATAGATTGAAACACACACACACCCCAATCTTTTGCCTTCCAAACTCACAACCACCCCAGCAGCTGCTCGATATAAATCAAAAACTCCAAAAGGAAGAAGTAAAGAAAATTGGAGGGTTTTTTTTGTTCCCAGAAGGGAAAAACAGCCAGGGAACCATAGCAGAGCAGACAGCAAGTCTCCAGTTGAAGCAAGAAAGCGAGGCTGAACGGAGATGGGAAGAAAGGAGAGTCCTGGAGTGGTGAGAAGCAGCCAGGAAGAGAGGAAGAAAGAGAGAGAGTGAGAGAGAGAGAGAGAGAGAGAGAGAGAGAGAGAAGCCGTCAAGGACCTGGATACAACTCAAGCAGGTCACTCTAAAGTCCTGGCTAGGAGTGGCACAAAGTTTGCCAGGGTTATTTTGAGCTCTTGGGATCACATTGGGAAACTCCTCCAAGCTACAGTGGCACCAGCAGCTGCTGTAGCCACCTTGCCAGGAATACGGATGTTCCCAAATCCACACTGTGCTTGTGCTCGCTCCCAAAAAAACAGTTTCAAGAGAAATACTTGCCAGGGTTTTAATCTTTAATTGGGGAACTGCAAAGCGGGAGAGAAAGAAAAAGAGTTGGGGGGGGGCAGAAACCCCCCTCCATGCCACTCTGAATTCACAGAGAAGCAGATTTATCTCTCAGCTGGATGGTGACATTCTGTGCATGCCTGGAATAGAGCAGAAGCAATTTTGGGGTGACAGCAAGGGGGAAATTTCAAGCAAAGATTTCTTTTCAGAACTAAATCAACCATTTAAAATCCCCTAAGGGTATTTTTCCATAAAGACATACAGCAAAATTATAGCTAAAGAACCATAACTCCAGTTGTTGAAAACCTCTCCCAACGAATTCTCTGAATGCAAAAAAGCTGGGCATTTCCTCGGATGCCAGCTCTTGTTTTTGAAATTCTGGGGTTAGGAATTTAGCGACTAGTTTTCAAATAAAACCCAATGAACGACAGAATGCCTGATAAAAACAAAACAAGAGGACTCAGATCAGCAGAATTTTACAGATGGAAATCAGTGCTTTAAAAAGTCTATGGAGATTCTCAGTCATGCAGATCAGTGTTGTCCCAAAGGTGCTTTTTCAAAAGACAACTGGACTTAACAGTTACAATTACAACAACACAGTCCTTTCAGAAAGAGTGCTAATGACCAGATGACTGCAAGGAACAGAAATCCTTCCATTCTCTGCCATTCAGTCAGAACTGAAGAAGCTTCTTGGATGAGAAGCAAGACCTCTTCAAGGAAAAACAAAGGAAGTCCAGTTGCCTTTTGAAAAAGCACCTTTGGGACAACCACAACCTGGACGACTGAGAATCTCCATAGACAGTCCTTTTATAGAGAGTTCCACCCCACCCACCCCCATCTGCATCATTCAGGTGACCCTGAGGGCACAGATAAACCTCCAGGCGGCCTCAACGACTCTCAGAAAGAGTGCTAACAACCAGATGCCTGCAAGGAACAGAAATCCTTCCATTCTCCTCTATGTGCCACTGATGGTTCTCAAAGGTGGGCAGCTCAGCCTTTCAGATAATTTAATCGCAAACAAATTTGGTTGGATTTATACAACAGAGTGTGTGACTAACCCAATAAAAAGTGTTAGGAAATTTGCAATTCAGCATGTTGTGAAAACCCAGCCCTTGATATCAAAGGTTATATATGAACCAGGCCACTACTTTAAGCCACGATATGGTTTATTAGTTGGCAGTTGTGATGCTGTTTGTTTGCAGTTTGCGGCTGCAATATGTTAAGTTTTAGAGTTTACGTATTATAGGAGCTCCTCCCTTAAGGCTGTATAGCAGCACTATGATGACACTTCCAACCTGTTCTTTTTGTTTCGGTTTTGTGGTTCCCAAACCTACCCCTCACCAGGGTATCTGGAAGTCCATGGCTTAATTGCTTGCTATTTTGTAATGCATGAAAGGCAAGATGTAATGTAAACCTTAGCTTAATATACCTTTTAAATAATTAAGAATTTATTGGAAACTCCTCTCCATACCTAGGATTCCTAGGAATCGTGAATCTTCTCATAAGTATCACATAGCCACACCCAGCCTACGTCTCATCCTATCCATTCCAGTTTTTATTCCCCCCAAAATGGATTCAAGCAGCTCCATGTAAAACATAATGGAAAAGTCATCTCGACACATGGGAATCTTGAAATGGGTGGCAAAGTAAAGAAATATGTGCCATGATGTCATTACATACCTGGTGTCAGATGTCATCAGGCAAATATTAAGCTGCATTTTTTTTCCCATGATGACATCCTGGCATTTTGAATCCTCATTGTGATGTATTGTGGCTTGTTACAGATGTCACTGCCCAGACATCGCCGGCCTAAGAATTCATGGAGAATTTGGAAATGGAGAGTCTAGAAAAGTGCTTATTTATTTGAAGCTATTGTTGTTATTGTCCTTAGGAAAAAGATACCTGACTTATCAGTTATCTTGGGGGGAAAATATTTTATTTAATGTGGAAGCTTTTGTGATCCCAGTCGCTTAAAGCCTCTTTTATAGAGTCAGGATTGCTATATTTACTTTGTAAAATGGTAAGATTAATAGAAATTTTGATTAACAGACACATGCCTCCAATTTAGACAGTTAAATTTATAAGAAATGTATCTTGAAGTGTAAAGGACATATTTTAGCATAAATATTTGCTTTTTGATCTGCAGATGGAAAGAAGGCAGTAGCTTTAAAAAAACATTTTTTTCACTCTAAGAAAGGAAGAGATAGGACACATTATTTTAGAAGAGACAGAAAAAGGGGTGAAATACTACCGGTTTGCTCCACTTCAGGCGAACCGGTAGCGATAAAAATTACCAGTTCAGGCAAAGCGGTAGTAAAATAAAAGTTACGATCCAACGATCACCTGTGCCGCGGGGTTTAGCTTCTCTAGAAAGCAGGATTTCCTGCTTTCTAGTGAAGCTAAACTGCGCGCCATAGCTGATCCCACCCCCTCACTGTTCTACTTACTTTCCCAAGCCTCCTTTTGGTGCGTACTGCGTGCACGTGCACATTTGGTACACACTGAGCATGCTCACATAGCACGCATTTGGCGCACATGCACGCGTGCAGTTCATGCTTGGCGCGCATGTGCAGCCAATGAACTGGTAGCAAACCGGTTCAGATTTCACCCCTGGGTAGAAAGAAAAGGTTGTGATATAGTAAGAAAAAGTAGGACTATTTCTAAAGTGACATGCAGACTTACAACCACAATTGAGCCCAAATATTCCATTGCTAAGATACTTGTTAGGTCAGTTTTGCCTCATTTTATGACCTTTTCTTGCCATAGTTGTTACGTGAATCCCTGCAATTGTTAAGTTAGTAACACAGCTACTAAATGAATCTGGCTTCCCCATTGACTTTGCTTGTCAGAAGTCATGCAATTGGCAGTTGCCAAGCATCCAAATTTTGATCACATGACCACAGGGACATTGCAATGCTCATGTGAAAAACACTCATTAATCACTTGTTTTCAGTGCTGTTGTCACTTTGGACAGTCACTAAGTGAATGGTTGTAAGTCGAGAATGTAAAATCATGTCTAAAATTCAAAGTTTTATTATCTTCCCACATATTAAGTATCCCCCCCCCCATTTTCATTCACCAGACAAACAACTTAACTCTCTTGTGATTAACTGCCATGAAGAACCTTGTCTAACCAGAAGATGGACGTTATTCAAAGACAGGTTTTAAATCTATTCTTTCCACGTGGCCGTTTTGAAATATAGGTGCCTTAGGACAAATTAAGCTGAATTTGCTTATTAGACTGATGTTAATCAAGGTGGATGTGAAGCTCGGGAGAAGAACTGAGTGACACATCGCGCAGGGGCGTGCAACGACTTCCTTTGGGAGAGAAAGAGCTGAGCTTGTCACACAACCATTGCTATGGAAGCAGCAAGTGAGAGTGGCACCTGGCCTGCAATTGGGAAGACCCAGGTCAATAACCCTTGAAGCTTCACTTAATATGCTATCTTCTCAACTCAGCCTATTCCACAGAAATAGGAGGAATATTGAAATGAAAGGAGAGGAAGATGCAATTAAGGGAGCATCTCCTGCTGAGCTTTTTTTGCTCCTGGGCAGTGATGGGATTCAAATAATTTAACAACTGGTTCTCTGCCCATATGACCGGCTGGGTGGGCGTGGCCAGGGGGTGTGACAGGCAGCACTCGGCCTCCTGCACCCCCCCAGGAGCAAAACTGGACCGCGAAGGGAGACGCACAGACCCCCACACCCTGTTTCGGGCCTAGGCCTCCCTGCACTTACCGGGAAGCCAAAATGGGGCGCGGGGGGACTCCTGGAAGGGGAGGGGAGGGGCCAGCCAGCAATTTAACTACCAATTTGCCCAAACTGGCCCAAACCAGCTGAATCCCACCACTGCTCTAAGATAACTCCCATTTTACCACCCTATAATCCCTTCACTCGTGAATTTCCTTAAAAAGAAATCCTCTCCAAGCCTGCACCTCTGTTCTCCCATTTAAAATACAGGTAGTCCTCGATTTACAACCACAACTGAGCCCAAAATGTCTTTTTGCTAAGCAAGACAGTTGAGTTCTGCCCCATTTTATGATATCTTTCTTGCCACAATTGTTAAGTAAATCACTGCAGTTGTTAAGTTAGTAACACAGTTGCTCCCCTTTGATTTTAATTGTCAGACCGTCACAAAAGGGGATCGCATGATCCCGGGACCTTGCAACCATCATAAATACACGCCAGTTGCCATGCATCTAAATTTTGATCACATTTATTTTTATTTATTTTTTATTTTTATTTAATTTCTATACATGACCATGGGGATGTGGAAAATGGTCATAAATCACTTTTTTCAGTGCCATTGTAATTTCGGTCACTGAAGAAACGGTTTTAAGTAGAGGACTACCTGTGCTGATGCCTTCCTAGAGTTAAGGGACTCCTCTCAAGTTCAGAGGCCTCCACGAGCATACTGCAGACTGTTAAGGAAGAAAATGAGTGGAGAGAAAAATTCAATCTCAGAGAGAAAAAATGTTTGAGGGCTCAGAGGAGCCCCACTTACGCCTCAAGTAGCTTGTTGGATATTATTGCATTGAGCAATAAGGTCTCAATTTTGCTTATGGATCAGCACAGATTTCTTAGAGAAATTGGTCTAGGGCAGGGGTGTCAAACTCAAGGCCTGCAGGCCGGATTCGGCCTGTGGGGTGCTTAGATCTGGCCTGCGGGGCCACCCTTATAACAGTGAGGGACCAGCCAGTGGTGCCTTTGTCAGCGAAAATGGGCTCCTGAACTGTTTTGGGCTGCGACAGCCTCCTGAAACCCTCTGCCAGCGAAAACATGGCCCTCCCAAACTCAGTTTTCACTGGTAGAGGGTTGCAGGAGGCCGTCGCAGCTGGAAACGGAGCTCGGGAGCCCGTTTTTTCTGGCAGAGCACTCGGGCTTGCCACAGGTGCCCCCAACATGAGTGACATCAAGCAGGCCACGCCCTCTCTAGCCCCGCAGGTCAAACACAACCCTGATGCAGCCCTCGATGAAATCGAGTTTGACACCCCTGCTCTAGGGAAAAGGAGGGGGTATTTCATTATGCACCAGGTCAAGAAACAGCTTGATACAATATACAAGGAATCATCTCCATTTGTCTCATCGAATTATCACGTGGCCTGGAGCAGGCCACGTTTTCTCAGTTTCCCTGACCTGTGAAATGGGCACAATCTTCGGCTACTTACAAAGCTGCCTCAGGCCAAACGGTTGGCTCATTACATTTCTATTTCTTAAAGAAGAAAACATTTCCCACACTCGTGGATCCCTTATTATTTTTTTAAATCTTTGTGAATATTTGGGGGCGGGGAGGGAATTCTTAAGAAACTGATTTTGGCTAACAGAACAAACCTTTTCCTCTTTTTCCCAATCTCTAGCCTACTGTGACCACAGATATTTGGATTTAGAATTCTGAAATGAACTGTGGAAGGAAAGAAATAGGACTGCCAGGAGTTCGATCCTGACTGGCTCAAGGTTGACTCAGTCTTCCATCCTTCCGAGGTTGGTAAAATGAGGACCCAGATTGTTGGGGGCAATAGGCTGACTCTGTAGACTGCTTAGAGGGGGCTATAAAGCACAGTAAAGCGGTATATAAGTCTAAGTGCTATTGGGGAAGCCAGAATCCCCCCCCCCACAATCTTAGAAGACTCCTATGGGCCAGTCCTTCTTTGTTAGCCTAGCTCAGGGGTCTGCAACCTTAAATACTCAAAGAGCCATTTGGACCCGTTTCCCACAGAAAAGAAAACACCGGGAGCCACAAAACCTGGGTGGGTGTGGCCAACTCAATGGCACTCACTTCCACCAGTCACATGTCCCCCCATAGCCACGCTCATCTAGCTGGTCATTAAGGCAGAGAACCGGTTGTTAAAAAACACCAGGAACCACAAAATCCTTTTAACATATCTCTCTCTTCTTCCCTCCCTCCCCCCTTTCTCTCCCTTTCTCTTTATGTCTTTCTCTCTCCCCCTCTCTCTGTATCTCTCTGTCTCTGCCCTGGCCACTTCTCCATCCCCTTACCTTCTCAGGCCAGGCGAGGAGTGACTGGGAGGGGAGGGCAAGGGGCGGGGCCAGCCAGTGGTGGGATCACCTGACAGGGCACCACAGCAGAAGGCCCAAAGAGCCGCATGTGGCTGCGGAGCCGCAGGTTGCTGACCCCTGAAAGTAGCTTACCACAGAGGGTGGCTTTTGGAGGGAATAATAAGATCAGGATGTATTCTGGATTGATAGATGAATCAAATGTATATAGCCATCCATGTCCCACAAAGGGGGATCTGGGCGGTGCACAATAAACTAAACAGCCAAAATAAAACAGATCAAAATCTAAAAGCCACAGTAGCATAACAAACATACCACCTTGTTTGAATTCCAGATAGAAGCATAATTCGGAGACCAAGAACTACATGACCTTAAGGGACCCCATTCTGGATCTCAGCAGAGCACACCTCTGAGATGCAAAAGACTAAATTTCAGAGAATGCACTCAGCTTGTTCTGCAACCCTCTCCAAATTCCATTCTTTCTGTTTATCGGAATATTTTTTTACGCGATGCAATCGTCCTAGATGAAGGATTAACTACTGTACACATTGTCTAATGGGAGAAAGTTTAAATGTAAACTCCTCCACATTATAGCAACCACAGTAAAGAACTTTTAATAAAATGGGTCTTTTCAGCAGAAAACGGCACCTGTATCACACGGCTGGATAACTATTGGGCTAGCAAAAATATGGTAGCCCTTGCATTTGATATCGGCGGATTACAGTCCTTTGCTTTTTTTTTCTTTTTTCTTTCTTTTCAAAATATTGGCTTTCCTTACAGAAAAAGAATTTTTCAGGCAGAAGTTTAAAAAGTCAAAATGGCGGCCAGAACCGTGAGATTCAAAGCTCTCTTTTTTTATGTGCTTGCAGGACTTTTAATTGCCAACTTCAGCTTTGTTTGAGCATACTTTCTATACACCTCTGTTTTACAAGTCTGATTTAAAATAAATAAACAAATAGATCTCATGATTGTGCCTAGAGTAATGTCATTTGTTTTCCAGTTAAGGCCCTTTCTCAACTAAGGGCTAACTTTAAGGAAATACATTGTTATTTTTAAAAAGCCCTTCCGTATTCATTCAGAAAATTAGTGCTTCCTCAGGGTGACCGTGGAAAGTAAATTGTAAAAAGGAACCGTTCAGAATTCAAAAGTTTTACATTTCAGCTGAGCTTTGAAACTGGACTAAGCATTCATTGAATTTCGCCAAATAATTCTACTCCTCTGCCACTCTCAATCACTCAAGCTGGGGTATGCCAAGAGTTTGGGAAGGCCCTCATCCTTTTTTAAATGGCCTAAATGCAGCCTTTCCCAATGAAAAAAAAAAGAAAAGAAAATTGCAATCAGCCCCATTTGCTTCCCACTTCCAGTCTTCAGCCTGCCCAGAACTAAGGAGCTGAGATCCTTGAATTTTGGGGAGATCCCTGTATTTTGGAGAGAGATTTTTTTAGAATGCACTTTTCATTTGCAGTAAGGAAGGAGTTACACTGCGACGAGGAAAGAGTCTTGGTGTTCAATAATTAAATAAAATATCAGGAATCGATAAGAGCGAGAGAAAGAACAGCCTGCCACGCTCCAGGGGACATAACTATAGAAAGTCCAGAGTGAGGCTGTGCCAAGTCAAAATGCGCCTGCTCAAATATTTGACCCACCACAACATCAGGCACGCCTGCTACAAAACTTACAACAGGGAAAAGAAGGAAACCCACAGAACGAGAGAAGAAACTGCAATGCCAAACCAAGGCAGAGGTGCAAGGTGCCCTAAGTGGCACATGGGAGCTGTAGTCCCCAAGCCACAGCAAAAGAAAGGCCACTGATGGGAAGGTGTGCTCCAGGCCATGTACTTGTTAACACAACTGGCTTGCTCTTCACAGTGAAAGTAGACCCAATCTGCAGTAGAATTCATGGCTTATCTACGTCCCATGAGCGTTAATACATTTCATTTGCTATTAATTCAAAATGCAAAGGACAGAATCTAAGCCAAGACATTGTACGTTTTGTGTGCATTTTACAGAATATATTTGACTGAAACTTTTCGACAAGCAGTGAACGCTCCGGATTCATAGTTTAGCAAATCCGGCTGACAACTTTCTCATAAAACATACCCAGCATGAGGTGTGAATATTTTAAGGCATGAAGGAGCAGCACAGTTGTAGGAAATAACTACGCGCACACACACATACACTTGGGATTGAACAAACGGCAGGACACACACTCTTCCCTCCCATCTGGCTACACACTAGCACCATCTTTCACACATGCAACCCCGACATTTTTACACACACATACACACACACTGAAAGAGCATGCAAAAGAGACCCATATGCTCAACAGCTCCAAGAAACCTTCTCACTCTGGCAGCTGCACTCCACAGCCAGCTGCACACATTTTTACACACCTTTTCTAGCGCAGGCACATTTTTTCCCCCTACAGGTCTTTGCTTTCCTGAATGCTGGATGGTATGTAGATGTAGGTATAGGGCCTACAATGCAAAACCCCTGAGTGCATTCTTAGATCCAAACCCCAAGAGACCAGAAACCCATTCCCACACATCCTGGGCACTCACCTTCTCTAACACTGTCTAAAACACTGTTTTGCACACACGCTTGTTTTTACCTTGGATTTTCACTAAGCAATCTCTACTCCCCTCACACTTCCTAAATCTCTCTAAACTCAGGTTGCAGAAAAGGGGTTGGGGGGGGGGGAGAAAGAAGTCCACCCATTCCTGTTTAACCATCTGTCTGGCTCAAAAGGCTGGCAGACCCACAGGGGGATTCCCACGTGCACCTGGAACAGAAAGAGCCACCAAAGCCAAACCTGCTTCCTTCCAAACCTTCCAAGTTGTCAACGTGGGATACGGAGAGTTAACATCGCCCCCCCACCACCACACACACACACACACACACAGACAGACTTATGTTCACCAAAGACCATCCTGAACCCTCAACCCAGACCGACCCTTCTGCCCCCCGCCCCCAACCTCATATTCGGCGGGCAAAGACCAGTCCGCGCGCGCGCGCGCGAATGCTGTGGAGAAAAAAAAAAGATATAACTGTTTCGGAGTAAAAGCGGGGAGGCGCACCCGGGGGGGGGGGGAGAGAGAGAGGAAGGCGGGTGGGAAGGAAGCTGGCAAGCGAAGAACAGAAAGTAATTAGCAAGGATTAAAACGACCTGCCGGAAAAAGGAAAGAAAAAAAAAAAAGAAGATCTGACGGCTAGTGCAGGCTCCACCGGAGGGGCTGCAGAACACAACGCCAGTCCTGTCCTTCCTTTCCCCAGTCTCCCCGCACACACACACACACACACACGCCGACAGATATGCACGCACACACTTTTTGCAATTGGCACAACTACGGGTTTCTTTCTTTCTTTCTTTTTTAAATTAATTGCTGGCGGACGCGTGGGGGGGGGAGGAGGTGGAGAGAAAAGAAAAGGGAGAGAGAGAGAAGCGGGTACATAAAACCGAGCCACCTCGCGACCACGCAGGCAATCTGGGTGACAAAACTGCAGGGAGAAAGCAGGAAAAGCCGAGGAGAAAGCAACAAAAAAAAAAGAGTGAGACGAAGCGCGGCAGGGCGGGAAGGAAGGAAGGAAGGAAGGAAGGAAGGGGGGGTGCGAAGGAGAATATTTGGGGGGGGGGTTTGAGAAAGCTTTTTAATTACCTGGGCGAGGCAGAGGGGTGAAGAATACATCTCCGAGCTTTAGCGGAACAAACGGTGGTGGTAGAGGAGGAGGAGGAGGAGGAAGAGGGTGGCGATGATGATGGGGGGGGGGGAGGTTTGAAAAAGCAGATCCAAGCGCAAAAGTTACTGAGTCATTTCGGCGGCGGCTGGAACAGTTTTCTTGACTCCCTCCCTCTCTCTCTCTCTTTCTCTCTCTCTCTCACTCTCTCTTTCCCTGGCGATGGATCGGTGCGGGAGGGGGGGGAGAGAGGGAAGGGAGGAGACGGCGAGGGAGGGAGGGAGAGAGCAGAGGGTGGGACCAAAGGGGGGGGGAGAGAAATGCATTTAAGAGGAGCGGATTTAAAAGAGGTGGGGGGGTTAAAAATAAATCAATTAAGGGCGCGCGAATCGCATCAAACCGCCGGAAGAATTACGCGCGGGCATCAGTATAGACGCAGAGATCAGAAGTCATAATTTTAAAATTCTTTTAATTCGGTGCAAGCGGGTCGGGACGGGGAGGGAGGGAGGGAAGACAGCGAATGACACGCAGCCGTGGAAGTGTGACCCGGGAGGTGTCCCACGGAAGAGTTGGAAGAGACTTAGTCCCGAAGAAGCGCGCGGATACGGCCGCAAGTTTTCAAAATGGGGGGGTGGAGAAGCAATAAAAAAACAACAACAAATGGAATAACACTCGATCGCTCCGATAACCTCCCGGGAAAAGAAGGAAACGCTGGATCCATCCTCTTCCGAAGAGATCCGTCGGATCCGGAAGGGATATAAGATTCTCTATTTTATTTTTATTATTATTACTACCACTACTACTCAACTAAGAGTTGAGGGGAGAAAGAGAGAGGGTTTGAGACTCGCTCCCCAAACTCTTTTTTTTAAAAAAGCGGCTGGAAATAGCCCTTAACAAGTTGGAAAACGCAGGACAAAAATAAGTCTCTCTTTTAAAAGTTTTCCTAGGAAGCCCCCGGGGGGAGGGGGGGAAGCGGCAATCAAAGGCCTAAAAGGGAATTTGAAATAAAACAGCGCAGTTTAAAGGAGGAAGGCTAAAGCGTAAAGCGGTTCGGCTCGTAAAGAACACATGCAGACAGGCAAGGCTGACCTCGTTTTCGGAGGAGAGGGGGGGGCGCGCAGGAAGACTTCTTGGGCCTTACTTCCGAGTAAGCATGTACAGACTCGGGGAGATGAGAATTTGGAGGAAAAGCAACTAAAGTTGTCCTTGAAAAAAGTAAACAAAAAAAAAAATCCCCAGTGAAATGTTAGAAAGAAGAAAGTGGAATTTTAGAAGCAACCTGTCCAGAGGCAGAAAGGGACCAGGAGGGAAAAAGTGAAAGGAAAAAGGAGAGCAAAAAACGCGACCGACCCGAGTACGGGTTTGATCCCCGCCCACCCCCCGTAAAATCAATTCCAAGTTCTCCCTTTTTGCCTATGAGGTGGGGGCGACCTCATCTCCTGTAAGGTAGGAAAAGCTAATACAAAATGTTAAGACATCAGCAGCATGAAACTTTCACATGCGTTTTTCTGCAAGCAAGTAAAACAGGTAGACAAGGCTCTAATTTAGAGAAATACTTTTCCCTTTTTATTTTTTTGCAAGAACCACCATCCTTAACCCTTTTTAATCTCCCATCTGCAAACATATGTAGTTTTTAAAAAGGGATACAGGCTTGCCCCTTTTAACATGTCAGTATCATCCACCGACCTCAGGGCAGGGATGTTAAAAACTTCAAGTCCTGGTCTGCCTCCCCTTCACCAAGGGTATTATAGTACAGCTCTATCTCAGTCTGCCTGATGCGGGGAAATCAATTTAAAAATCGTGTTCACAATAATAAGATGCTGTCTCTCTGGACGTGTATTAAGACTAAGGATAGTGGGGAGAGAACTGTTAAGTTTTTCCAGCCACGCATAACCTTAAGCAACTTTATTCACCAGTCCCCGTGAATTCGGTGGAAATGCTCAGCACGAGTGTGCAGTATTAATGGAATTTAGGAAACCAGGTTTAAAAAAAGAGCAAGTTGAATCAATTACCCACTCAGTAACTGGAGGTGGAAAAGTGTGAGTGAGTGAGTATGAGTGTGGGGTAGTATTAAAATAAAAACAGAGCCAACACGTTTTCTTTCTCCAGGACTTTCCAACTTCCTATCTTGGAACAGGTTTCGGCTGTCACTGCTCCAAAATAGGGTTTGAAAAAGCAATCTTAATGTAGATCTCCAGACGCTGGAATTCTTAGCTCTGGGAAATCTAGCCCCCTCCTTGATATTCGGGGCGTTTGTTGCTAGATAATGAGGTTTCTATGCCTCCCACTTCCAAAACACGGCCAGGCCGTAGCGCCAGGCAGTGGAATGAATGGAGAGAGAGGCCGAGAGTTTCTTTCCTTCTCAAATCCTCTTTTCCTCCAGTTATTCAGCCCTCCCCACACTGGAAAGCGAGGAAGAAGGTTAGCCATCCTTTCTGGGAGCAACTCCTTTCTTCCAACGGTCAACCAGAGCCCTGGGGGCGACACCACTAGGCGGGCCCACCCGAAGAAAATGCCCAGGGCTCAACTTCGGAAGCGCAGCCCTCTAGTCTTATTTTTCCGACACATCACCAGTTTCTGCACAAAGGTGGGATCGAGATAGAGAAGCGAATCAAAGGAAACTGGGGAAATAAGAAGGGCACCTCTAGAAAAGGGGCAACAGGGTGGGTAGCAGAAGAGAAAATAAATGTTTCACTGGCAAGGCTACCAGTTACGCGTCAAAAGCCGCAACTCCTCTACCGCGGTTAGACAGGCGCTTCATGGCAAACCGGCTCAAATTTAGTGACAGTCTAAAGTTTTAAGAAGTCGTGTTATTAAACGTGGCCGGCACTCAACCTTCATCATCTCTGGGCCGCTGGAGATTTCCCCTGCCCCAAAAAAAGGAACTTTAAAAATGAGGTCACCATGAAGCCTAGGAAATTGTCGGCTTGGGGAGATCACCCGCCATCCACCCACCCACGCGCACCTAGACAAAGCAAATCACACGCCAAGATCTATGGAGTCCCTTGAGGCCCTTTAATCTGGAATTAAGGCCACTAAAAACAAATGGGATTTACTTTTGAACTGGGAGAGCCGGGAGCACGCTCTTAACGCGGACAATGTGCGCACGCAAATCGCACGTGGATTTATTTAGCATCTTGGAGGATCTAAATAGAAAGTGAATCTGGGAGGGAGGGGGAGGAATAATCATCAATAATTTTTACTTTTTTTTTTTTGAACAGTTGACTGAGTAATAAATAAGTCGGTAAATAAATGACAGTTGCGCCCAAGGCTATCACGGAGATAATTGGTGGCTTTTGAAAATGGGCCCTCTCTCATCCAAGCCATTTAGAAAAGACCTTCTGCCCACCTACCAAAATGGCATGAGATAAAAGAACAGAAGAATAGATTCGAAATTATTCGAGAATAAGGATTGGCCTAGTGACCTCAAGAGGAAGCGGTTGCCTAGGTCTTGGTTTTTATCTTGGCAAGGGTGGATATTCTCCCGTAACAAAAAGAAACCCCCCCCCCCGACATCCTGCACGCAGAAACTCGACTAGGCAGGGTTGGCGCTTCCAGACATTCTTTCTACCAGCTAATCTTCCAAGTGGGCCAGAAGCTCTTTTGTCACAAGATACCCGAGGCAAGATATTTAAGAGACCAGAAGCACCTTCCCCGGAACCACAGGCGCTAAATATGCAAAGCGAGAGTCCACATTTGTAGTCAGAAGTCTGAACTCGGGCCACGGCCGATCCCAACAGGCCGAACTCTTCAAGCCATTCACCTTTTACAGAATTTGTCCTTTGTGGTTCCTGGCAGGTTTCCTTCTCGGTACCTTCTTGATCTATTGGCACAGCCATGCTTGGAAGACGCAATCTTTGCCGTGCCTCAGTGGGGTCCTGACTTGTCCCAAGTTAGTACACCTCTTTCTTTTTTTTCTTTTTTTCTTTCTTTCTTTCTCTCTCTCTCTCTCTCCCTCCCTCCCTCTCTCTCTCTCTCTCTCTTCTGGGATGTCCTTGAAATTTTTACTCCCACCTGGCCGACCAGAAAAGCTCATTCCACTCTCTGGATTAAAAAAAAAACAGAAATTCCGTCTCTCCTGGTTGACAGGTATTTTCACTCGGTTTGAGTCAAGGTTACATGAAAGCACCGTTGCTCCTGCCGCCCAGCAAAGTCGGAGGGAAATTGTACAGTAATTGACGGGTCAGAAAGAGGGGGGGAGAGGTAGGTAAGGGTGTGTGTGTGTGTGTGTGTGTGTGTGTATGTATAGTGTACATAACAAAAGCAGCCTGGTTTAAATGAGGCCAAGACAGGCCGCGCAGAGGATCTGAGGCGCAAACTGGGGGCTCAAGAAAGCAAAACTTTTCTCTTGAAGTTACGAGTCGGGATGTTCCGACGAACCCGGACACGGGCGCCTCCTCACTTCTCTGGAGTCAGATTCTCTCCTCGTAAAAAACCTTAGGGGCAAGATTCCTCGCGCAAAAGGAGAAGGGCCAATTCCGGACCTATTCATATTTATTTGGGGGTAACTCCCAGTGACTGTACTTCGGATTGACTCCCCCCTCTTTCTCCAAGGCGGAGAAGATCTACGCGGTTAAACAGGAAACAATCCCGGCCGAGAGAGAGAAAAGGCGGCCGGCGATCTTTACTCAAGGAAAGAATGACATTAGGTCTTCTTACACCAGCCGGTCAATTCACCGCCCCTTCCTTTCCCCAATCATCTTTAGCCTTTCCAATGGGCGATCCCAGAGACCTTTTACCCGGGAGAAAGCGCCACTGACTTTAACTTCTGAGTTTTGGGGATTGCCCCAAGCCTCCTTTTTTTTTTTTTTTTTTTGCACGGAGGGGTGGGAGACACAGACACACACAGAGTCCGGCGGGCGCAATTCGTCCACCAGAAGGGAAGGCAGGAGATCCGTGCAAGGAAGCGCCATCCTGTTTTGCTTTGACGCAGCAGAAATCGGCCTCGGCCCAGAGGAGCCCGCTTGCTCCGCGCGGAGGCTCCGGTCTTAAAAGGCTGCAGCTGAGGAAGGACCGGCGGACGCGGGACCCGCAACGAGCACAATAAGACCCCCCTCTCCAACATTAAGGCTGGGGTTTGTGAGGCAGCTTCCCCAATGGGTATCTATCTGTATATATATGGGGATGGATTCTGGTCGGATGAGGGGGAAGGAAAAGGTCGAAGAGCAAGAACTGGGTGGAGGGGGAGGAGGAGGAGGAGGCCCGCTGCCGCAAAAGCTGCAGCCGAGGCGGCGTGTGTGTGTGTGTGAGCGCCGGGCGGCCGCCTCTCTCCCCCCCCCCACCCCGCTTGTCCAGCCGGTGCTCCGCAGCGGCACCTCGCAGCTTCTGCTGACGAGGCGGCCTGCCTCCTCCTGCCGCAGGGCCCAGCTCGCTTCGCCCGCGAGACAGCGAATTTTGACGCGCAAAGGGCTGGGGCACGGCGAGGCGAGGCGGGGCCGGGTGCGGCGGGAGAGCCGCTCTGGAGAGGGAGTTCCTGCTCGGCCTTTCCTGAGCTGGGCGGGGAAGGCGGGGGAAGGGCTGGAGGCTCATCTGGCGCAAGAGAGGCCGGAGGGAAAGGCAGCCGCCGGAGCAGCCTTGGCGTTGCACAGCCGCGGTGGCTCTCCCTCCCCGCTGGGCGTCATTTTCAAGTTCAGCTCGGCTCGCCCGCCCGCCCTCCTTCCTTCCTTCTCCGCCCCCCTCGCCAGAGCGGCCATTTTCCGCTACCTCGAGCCTGAGCTAAGCCTGGCTGGTGCCGAGAGCGAGCGAGCGTGTGCCATACTTTCGCCCCTCGCCTCCCGCCTCCTGTACAGATCTTACGCATTTCCCCCCCTTCCCCAATTCCATGCGTAAAAGCGCACCGGAGAGAGGAGAGCTATCCAGACACTCCGCAGACGCAGCTCGCCTTGGGTCTCCGCTTCTCTTTTTCCTCCCTCCCCCCCAACTCTTCAATCTCTCGTTTCACCCCCCCCCCCCGCATTAAACTGTGACACTAGCAGCACTTTGCGGCAACCGGGAATAGGGGGGTGGGGGTGGGACGGGGAGAGACAGGGGTCTTCTTCCCCTGGAGGGGGCACAATGGTTAAGAAGTGCACCGAATCGCCGGCGCACTCTTGCAAGGGAGGGGGGTCCCCCACTTAAACAGAACCCATCACCCCCCCCACTCCTCACCCTACGGGCGGTACAATCCCCCCCACACACACACACCTCACACACACATACACAAGGTTTCCAGATCTCAGTTCTTTCCTTCTTGTTTTCGCTCCCGGCTAAACTCCCCTCTCTTTGCCCCGATCCACCTGCCGCGGACTTTCTTCCTCCGCCCTCCAAGAAAGCCCATAAACTTCTCTGGGCCCCCGCCAAGCAAGCCCAAAGATTGGAAAGTGAGACGAAACTTACCATCACCCAAACGAAATTGGTCAGGGCGGAGGAGCGGATTGATGCCAACGGAAGCGAAGCTGGGGGCAAGGAAGAGTGGGCGCTTTTTTTTTTTTTTTAAGGTCCCACCAAGTTTTTTTTTTCCTTTCTTTTTTTTGTTTTTTTAAAAAAATATATATTTATGGAAGTCGAAGGGGGTCAAAATAGTGCAATCTTCCGTCCTTTCAGCGTTTGATCATCTCTCGGGCGCTTTCATCAGAGGGATTAGCATCTTAAGGGGAGGCAGGCAGGCAGGCTCGTGTTTTGGTCCCAGCTGGCGCCGTCCCCCAATGGAAAAAGGGGCTAAGGAGGGGTGGGGGGGCGATGATGATGTCCTTTCTGTGCAGCCCCCACCCTCTTTTATCTTCAGTTGGGGTTAGTTGGTGGATCACTTCGAGGATTAAATTCTTCCCGGGTTGGAGAGGGCTTGGTGGATGCTTGTAACTCTAGAGAAACGCACATTCAGAGGTCTTAATAAGGAAGAGGTGGTAGCTGGTGAAACGGGGCAAGAGAGTAGTGATGGGGGGGGGGGGAAGAGTGAGAAGAGAGAGAGAAAGAGACACCTCACTTTTCCTGGGACGCCCCACCCTCACCGGGGAGGGAGAGGGAAATGGCAAAAAAAATAAAATAATATTTTTTAAAAAATCTCTTCTTTCGCTGCCCCGGTGCAGAAGCTGCTTATCAAAGCAGAGGTGATGACGGTTTGATCAGCAGGAGAGGGAAAGCACCACAATCTCTGTTTTTTTTTCCCCTTTGCAAAGAAAATCCCGGGGGGGGTGGGGGCAAAGGGGGGGGGAGGTAGAGGACACCCTCACATCTCCCCCCTCCCTCTCCGGGCTAGCACGGCTCCCGCGGCACCCATGACCGACCTCTCCCGCTCTCTTCCTCCCCGCCCTCCCCAAGTCGCTAGTCTCCGCCCCTTTCTCCTCCTCCTTAACCGTGTGGGGGGGGGGCGGTGAATTACAAGGCGGCGGGGTAGCGCTAGCATTGCGAGGAGGGGGGCGAAGTGGTCTGGTTAGCGAACCTCCCCTGCCGCCTTCTGTTGGCCCGCAAAGGTGATCCAAGGATGGGGCTTGTAGGATGCCGGGCGGGGGGGGGAGAGATAAAGGATGCATTCCCCCCCCCATCCCGAAGATCTAAACCGGGGATGGTACCCAGGCCTTATGATCAAAGGAGGGGGGGGAGAGGAGAAAAAGAGAGGGAGAAAGATAAGGTCTCCCGGTTGGAAAATTCTGTGCACCCGCTCTTTCCATTCGATTGAAATTGCATTTTGTTTCAAAAGGAATCCTATTAGCGGGTTTCAGAGGATGCTATAGCCACCCCCCCCCTCCGCTCCACAGCTAGCCACTGCAGGAGATATCTGCAGGAGATGACCCCTGTGGGGGGGGAAACCAGGGGAGAGCACAGCTGTGGAAGCAATTAAGGGAAGATTTGGGTGGGGGAAGCAAAAGGAATCCACTGGGTCTCATTCAGCAGAATAAAGCCAGAGAGGCTGCAAGGATGCCCTTCCTATTTGAAATAAGTGACATTATTTTCTCAAGGGTGGAGGACTTCTTATAAGCACACCCTTTCTCAGTACAGAAAGAGTTAAGTGTCCTGCTGTACAGGTAGTCCTCGACTTACAACCATTTGTTTAGTGACCGTTTGAAATTTGAATGGCTCTGGAAAAAAGTGACTTCATGACCGTTTTTCACACTTGCGGCCATCGCGGCATCCCCGTCATCACGGGATCAGAATTCAGACTCCTGACAAACTGACTCATGTTTATGACGGTTGCAGTGTCCCCCGGGGAAATGTGTGATGATTCCCTTTTGCGACCTTCAGACAAGCAAAGTCAATGGGGAAGTCAGATTCATTTAACAATCATGTTACTAACCTAACAGCTGCAATGATTCACTTAACAGCTGGGGCAAGAAAGGTGGTAAAATTGGGCAAAACTCACTTAACAACTGTCTCACTTAGCAACAGAAAATTTGGGCTCAATTGTGGCCGTAAGTTGAGGACTACCTGTACAAAGTATGGGCTGTTAACTCTGTCCTCGGTTGTCTGAAAAATCTCTATTCTCTACACGGGAGTGTGGGGGTGAACTCTGGTTTTACCAGTAGTCCCTGAACATGTTTACACAGCTTCACTCATAATTTGACCCTTAACCTCTGAACCGGTATTAATAATGTGAAATAATACTGGAGTCATGCTGCAACTAGAGAGAAAGTGAGATTCATTCAACATTTTATGAAAACACGCCTCTCATTCTTACGGTGGACAATTTTATGCACAGGGCTTTAGAAACGTGGAAGGGAGATAACTGTGTGTTGGCAGGGAACAGGAAAATAATGTCTCTATTATGGGGAATAATACGGTATGACTGAGTTGCTTTTATGTTGGGCTAAGGACTTACAAGAAAGGCATGATTTAGATGCTAAGTTAAATAGGAATGTGTATGATCAGGAGGACAGATCTACTAAAGTTCAGCAGTGACAAAATATTTATGCTTTAATCCACCCATTCCTTCGGAGAATTGATATGCTGTTCTCGGAGCAAAAGAGGTATATTGCAATATATAATTGAGAGAGCAGAGGGAACTCCTGAGATCATATATAATGTTTACAAATCTGGCCTGTTACAATCCTCTAAGTCACTGGTTCTCAACTATGGCAACTTAAAGACATGTGGACTTCAGCTGCCAGAATTCCCCAGCCAGCATGCTGGGAATTGAAGTTCTCACATTTTTAAGTTGTCAAGGTTGAGATATGCTGCTCTAAGTCACATTGTGACAAGGTTAGTGTGTGTCCCTAATGCAGGGGTGTTAAACTCAAGGCCTGCAAGCCAGATGCGACCCACAGGATGCTTAGATCTGGCCTGCAGGGCCACTCTGGAAACAGTGAAGGACTGGTCCACGGTGCCTCTGCCAGAGAAAACCTGCTCACGAGCTCCGTTTCCAGCTGCGACAGCCTCCTGCAACCCTCTGCCAGCAATAACACTCGGGCGGCCCCGACATGAGTGACACCAAGCTGGCCATGCCCACTCTGGTCACACACACACACACACACACACACACACACACACACAAAAGGTCAAACACAACCGTCATGCGCCCCTCAATGAAATCGAATTTGACACCCCTGCCCTAATGAGTAGTATAACCAGAGGATAACTAAACAGAAAGCCATCGCTACCTTCAATAACCATAGCTTGTTTTAATCTCCAAACCACAGTTTCCCATATTGCTGAAATTTGGATTAATAGTGATTTATGTTTTAAGTCACAGAGGTGCATGACCTGAATCCAATTAGATTCAAAGGTATTCGGAAGATCAATTCTATTTGATGTGGACATCTGATTTAAATTGGCTCATTCATCTGAATCAGATCCAGTTTCAAGCCATCCAAACGTCCATATGCAGAAACTGTCTTGGCTGATCAAATCCATTGAAGTACATTTCATTCTGATTGGTGAATCAAGTCAATCCCTCCGTTCAATTTGTGGAATTGCTAGTAGGGAAGAGAACATTTACTCAGTGGTATCAAGCAGGCCTCTTGGAAAACAATGCAGAAATTACTGCAAAAAAATAATAATAGTACAAAGCAGAATTTTCTCTCTGGGTCCTGAGAGCTCATATACGCAAATACATATGTGCATTACTGAGAATTCTAGGGGGAAGTTGACACACATCTCGTAGTGTATGTGTGTGTGTATATGTGGGAAACTAGACTAAAAAAATGTTTAGATTTTACCCCACGTAGACAGTAGCTGATCTGGGTCAGACTACTGTCTAAAGGTGGTCCTTAACTTACACCAGTTCATTTAGTGACCTTTCGAAGTTACAACAGCACTGAAAAAGTGACATGATTATTTTTCACACTTACGATCATTGCAGCCACCCCTATAGTCATGTGATCAAAATTCAGACGCTTGGCAACTGATTCATATTTATGACGATTGTCATGTAGTGGGTCACGTGATCCCCCTTTGCGACCTTCTGACAAGCAAAGTCAACGGGGAAGCCAGATTCACTTAACAACCATGTTACTAGCTTAACTGCAGTGATTCACTTAACAACGGTGTCAAGAAAGGTGGTCAAATGGGGCAAAGCCCATTTAACAATTCTCGTTTAGCAACAGAAATTTTGGGCTCAATTGTGGTCCTAAGTCAAGAACTACCTTTACTTGTCAGATAAGAACAACAGGAAGTGCTGCCCAGCCCTAAAATGCAAAGGTGACTTGGTATTGGACAGGGAGAACTTGGGGGCTGGACTAGAAGACCTTCAAGGTCCCTTCCAACTCTGTTATTCTATTCTGTAATTGCTTGTGCTGCAGAAAGAGAATATGTTCTTTACCATGGATAACTAAACAAGGTTTCCATGTTACATGGAAACCTGCCCGTAATTTATATTCTATATGGCATCTGCTTTCAGATCACACCCTTTAAGAAGGAGTCAGAGGAACTTGGATGGGTTAAAAAAAAAGGAAGAAGGAAAATCAGGAGACTGGAAACTAAGCCTTACAGAGACAGATGGAGGGAACTGGGAGATGGGTTAGTATGGCTGCCAGCTTGTGGGATTCAGTCTCCCAACTGTGCTTGCAGGAAGCTAGGATAATCCTTGTGCTCCTGCATTTCCAAAGCACTGCTTTTTAAAAATACTTTATTGTTATTCATACATATATTTATTTTTATGCAAGGAAAAATGAATGGGTATTCAAAGGTATGGTCAAAAAAGTCAAAATGCATCACACAGGTAAAATGGGAAGCGTTTCAATTAGATCGCAATAAATGTTATCTTGACTTTTTTGACCATATCTTGTAAGGAAGGAAGGAAAGCTGAGAGAGGATATGATAGCTTTTGTCAGATATCTGAAAATATATCTCATAGACAAAGGCAAAGCCACTATCATGCCAAAGTGTCCGATATGAAGTGCATAGACTTAAGTAACAGGGAGGCAGGTTTTGATTGAATAATACATCTGCAGGGTACCAGATTATACAAGGTTTGGCCTATATAGCATTTCTGCCCTGTGCCCAGAACATTTCAGTATCTACAGGTTGCCCCATTGTATTAATTAATGCAAAATTAGAGTTAGTGTCTTACTTTAAGGGAAGGGAGGAGGAAATATAAAATTAGAACTATTTGGTTTCCTGTCTATCACTAAGCTACCATTTAATTACTTGCAGCAATGAATCATCCCTAAAAAAGGACATTAAAAAGTTATACCTAAAATGGGAGCAATGATGTCAAAGTTTTGTTGAACAGATCTTAGCATTTCCTTCTGAGCAGAACATAACCAGAAAGAAAATCTGGATCACTTTCTGATTTTCATCAGGTCAGGAGTTCTACAACACAGGTAGTATTTGACTTATAACCATTCATTTAATGATTGAATCTTTAGATTCAATCTTTAGAAAGAGTGCAGAGGAGAGCAACAAAATGATTAGGGGTCTGGAGGCTAAAACATGAAGAACGGTTGCAGGAACTGGGTATAGCTGGAAGAGAAGGACTGGGGTGACATGATAGTGGTATTCCAATATTTGAGGGGCTGCCACAAAGAGGAGGGGGTCAACCTATTTTCCAAAGCACCGGAAAGCCAGACAAGAAACAATGGATGGAAACTGAACAAGGAGAGATTCAACCTAGAAATAAGGAGAAATTTTTTGACTGAAAACAATCAACCAATGGAACAGGTCACCTTCAGAAGTTATGGGTGCCCCATCACTGGAGGCTTTCAAGAAGAGACTGGGCAGCCACTTGTCAGAAATGATAAAGAGTCTCCTGCTTGAGCAGGGGGTTGGACTAGATGACCTCCAGTGTCCCTTCCAACTCTGTTATTCTGATTGTTTGAAGTTACAATGGCTCTGAAAAAAATGACTTACAACTGATCCTCGCATTTATGACTGTTGCAGCATGGTCACGTGATCAATATTTTGGCAACTGCCATGTATATACGACGTTTGCAGCACCCTGGGGGTCATGTGATTGCCATTTGCGACCTTTCCAGCTGGTTTCCAACAAGCAAAATCAAGGGAAGGAAGTTCAGATTTGCTTAACAGCCACATGATTTACTTAACAAGTGCAGGTATTGATTTAACAGCCATGGTAAAAAAAAAAAAGGTCATAAAATCAGATATGACTCATTTAACAACTGCTTCGCTTAACAGTGGAAATTCTGGTCTCAATTGTGGCCGTACGTCAAGGACTACCTGAATACAGATTTTTAAAAAAAAAAAAACTAACTGACATGTCCCTGCAACATGTTTGTAGGGTAGCGATATGTTGATAGCATTCTCCATCTCACACTGGGGGCAGAGCCCTCCAGACACCTGCAGTGAGAGCACCGACACCTGCAGGGTCTATGCATGGTCCTTGGCCCTGGATTCTCCGTGAGTCAGAATCCCCATAGAGTTGGGCTCAGGCTTGTACAAGTAAAACATCTGTGCAAACCCTCCCTTAGGACAGACATTTGTGCTGCACAAGTGAAATCCAGAAAATGGGGCCATTTAGATCAGATTATGTTCAGGCAGAGCTGTTTGATGCCGTTACACTCCAGGCTCACAATTAGCATTAACACCTTTAAATATGCCCCAACAAGAGCAATATATCTCCTTCCCATTCACTCCCACATATCCTACTCGTTCACCTCCTAGAGAAATCCAAATAATTATAGGGAAGACTTTTAGAAAAAATAGAGTTTGGGCTTTGTTATCCTAACTCCCCAAATTAAAAATAAGAACCTTGGAGAGTTAGGAGTCAACCCTCTGTTTCTATGATATAGGAATTATTTATAAAATGATTGTGTTGTTGTTTTGTGGGGTGCCTGCTAAGTGGTTGCCAGTATGGATTCACCATCTACATTTGCAGCCGTAGGACCAAAAAAAAAAAAGAGGGTGGGGACAGATTTTCTTTACATTCCTTTGTTCTGTGTAATGGGAAATTTAAAGGTTCTCAGTTCCATTGGAACACAGCATATTTGCTTGTTTATTTATTTAATAGATTTATATGATTATCCAATTCACACACAATTGGAAAGAGTTGTGTCAGCCTCTATTTCAGGGGTGTCAAACTCATGGTGTCATGGTGGCATCACATGATGTATCGTGACTTTTTCCCCCGGATGTGGGCGTGGCCAGCATATGATGCATCCAGACCGCGAGTTTGACAGCCCTGCTCTATTTGGTTGGAACATGAATTGACATGTTGAGTTTTATTCCATTACAGGTAGTCCTCAACTTACAACAGTTTGTTTAGTGACCATTCAAAGTTACAATGGCACTAAAAACAGTGACCGTTTTTCACGCTTACAGCCATTGTGGTCACGACGTGATCAAAATTCAGATGCTTGGAAACTGACTCATATTTATGATGGTGGCAGTGTCCTGGGATCATCGCGACCTTCTGACAAGCAATGTCAGTGGGGACCCAGATTCATTTAACAACCGTGTTACTAACTTAGAGAGAAAATGTATTATTATTTTATTTTATTTATTTTATTATTCCTATTTCTATGCCACCCACTCTCCGAGGACTCTGGGCGGCTTACACCAAAGACAGTATATTAAATAGCATATTGCCCCCAACAATCTGGGTCCTCATTTTACCCACCTCGGAAGGATGGAAGACTGAGTCAACCTTGAGCCGGTGAGATTTGATCCGCTGATCTGCTGAACTAGCAGTCAGCTGAAGTAGCTGTAGTACTACACTCTAACCACTGCGCCACCTCGGCTCTAAAATTCAAGACAATCTTGTCAGTACCATGTATCTCTACCCACAATGTATCATAAATCTGACCAATATGGGTTCTTGCCTGACCCCAAGCATCTTATCCAGGCCTCAGCTACCAAAAAGAGTGGTTCACTGCTGTGCAGAAGGCAACATTTAGCTTGAAAGTAGCAATGAAGAAATTAGAAACGGCTGAGCTATGAATCCAACCATTGCAAATTGGATCCAGTGTTTCTCAACCATGGCCGTTTAAGATGGGCGAACTTCAACTCCCAGAATTCTCTAGCCGGCATATCCACCATCTTAAAGTGGCCAAGGTTGAGTGCATACAGAATTATGAGCTATCTCTGAGTTTTTATGATCAAAACGCATCCAGACAGGGGTCTGTGTTATGAAGGGGAGATGTGGATTTATTCATCTATCAATATCCTCCACCAATTAGTTAACCACCAGATTAATCAACTCCCAGTTTCTTGAAGTACAAAATGGCTGTTCTCCATTGTCCTCCGTGGAAACATATGGCTACATAAAATGTACCAGGTTGCTCTGCTTAGAACAAAAGAGCTATGCTGGGTGAAATGAGACATCCATCTCATGCTTCCTGGTTCCAAGAATGGTCAGCCAGGTGCTTTCCAAGATACACATTAAATATCTATTAAAATGACCATTAAATCAATGAATTAATTAATTTACCCTGCTGCCCAATTATTCAGACTCCTGGTCTCCTAGAACAAAATAAAACACAATAAAATATGGTAAGAAAAAAAAATATAATAATAAAATATAACAAACAGCCAGAAAAAGAAATGAATTTTTTTTTAATAATTTCAATTTTACTCCACAGCCTTCATTACAGGTAGTCCTTGACTTATGACCGATTGCATAACAACCATGGGACTGCATTTTGAGCATTTGGCAACCGGCTCACATTTACCCTGCAATCATGTGACTACAGTTAACAAGTTTTTTGCCATTTTCTAGCAGAAAATGGCCTGAAACACCGATTAAATACACTGGATTTGCTTACCTACCACATTATTTGCTTAGGAACCATGTGATTTGCATGTTGACTGAGGTGATTTGTTTTATGACCATCATAAAAGTGGTAATAAAATTAAGGCCAGTCAAGTGGTGCCTCAAATTACAACTGTAATGACTTATGACCAAAATTCCATTGTGATTGTAAGTTGAGGACTACCTGTACAGTAAATACTGAGCCCCAAACAACTCTAAAAAGCCAAATGAATAAAAAAATTGAAAAATGCCACAGAAAACAAATGTTCATGGTATTCCTAAGCACCCAAATTATTTTTCTTAGCAAAGTAACAAGATGACTTGGTTCTTCCACCCAGAAGAAAAGTAGAAAGAACAAAAATGCAAGCCAAGCGGAGTATTTTTGTTCCTTCAGCAACTAGTCTGCATCTGGGTTTAAACCAAAAAAAAGACTGAGGTCCAGATCGGTTTGTAAAAAACTTCATTTAAAAAATAACCATGGCGAGAGAGAGAGAGAGAGAGTAGAAGTTTCAGTTTTATTTATGGTGACACAAACCACTTAGCATGAACTTTCAAATCGCTGGACTCAGCAGAAATGCACACAGTTATCCTTCAAAGCGTCACCCGATTCTGCCGCCTGGGAGAGAGAAATCTTAACACAATCACATTAGATTTTTACAAGCTAATTTTAATGCAGGCTCCCTCTCCCCCTTCCATGCAGATCAGACCAAAGGTCCATCAAGCACCCATTTTCCAATCGCATTCTGATAAATGCCTCCAGAAAGCCAAAGACAAAGCCCAAAGTCAACCATTTATCTTATTTCCCATCGATAATCACAGGTAAGCTGCCTCTGCACATGGAGGATTCATTTGTTGGAGAAAATAAGAGCCTTCTGCTGTTTTTGAGTCTTTTCTCCCATCTAATTAAAGTAGCAAACTCTCTCTCTCTCTCTCTCTCTCTCTCTCTCTCTCTCTCTCTCTCTCTCTCTCTCTCTCTTTCCTCTCCTCTCCTCTCCTCCCCCCCCCCTTATGCTGAATCAAATTCATTGTACGGCAGATTCCCAAAGGCAATGCACAGAACTCTTTTAACAGTTTTTCAACAATTGCACTTGGATTAAACACTTCCAAAATAATAATCACGGCATAACTATAAGCATCATGGAACCCCAATTGTTGTTCTGCTGTATTTGATCAGTGCAAAATTGTGCCTCAATTAAATACAGGGCACAAGGTATCGCATTACAGTCATTTGCACAGTCAAACGTCACATCTGCATATCTACAAGCATTCTGACACATTTTTAGCCCCCTCTCAGTGGCTCATTGCTAAATGTGGATTTACAACTGTCATTCACCAAATTTGGTGCCAGCCTCAGAAATGTCCCCGGAAACCGTACCCATGATTTTGAATAGTTATGAGAAACCTTATGGCCTCAGGTTGTGTCTCTCTTTGCTAAAACACATACAGAATTTAGAATAGCTAATAAACTACTAAAATGTAGATTAGTACTCAGTACTCAAGACAGCTAACATGATAAAATCTCCAAAATGATTCAAAATACAATTGATTTAACAAGTGAGGCTCAGAAGGAACTGACATATTCTAGTTTGCTGATAAAAGGCCACTCTCTGCCAGTTAAAATACTAGAGAAATAAAAGAAGTGCACCTCACATGGTGATAAGGAAGGAATTAATGGGGAAGATCCAGGAAGACAAAAACTCAAAGCCGATTGAACTCAAGGAAATCCATAACCCTTATAAGATATTGACGAGTGACGCTGCCAACAACTTTGGTAACAAAAGATTGAGAGTAATCCAAAAGAATTTTCCACAGTAACAAATAACTCTAATGGCTATTTAATGGTATAAGGCAGGTGTGTCAAACTCAACCACATCTGGCCTGTAGGCCTTGAGTTGCTTAGATCTGGCCCATGAGGCCACCCTGGAAACAGCAAAGGACTGGCCCGCAGTGCCTCTGCCAGTGAAAATGGAGCTCCATTTTCGGCTGTGACTGCCATGACAGCCTCCTGCAGCCCTCTGCCAGTGAAAACAGACCCCATTTTCGCTGGCTATCTGGCTATCATGGAGATGGCTAGTTGGGGAATTGTAGGAGTTGAAGTTCACAGTTGGACTTAAAGTTGCTGAGGTTGAGACACATTGGTCTAGATTACTGTGAAGTACTTGACATGTCATATACCAGGGGTCTCCAAATTTGGCAACTTTAAGACTTATGGACTTTAACTCCCAGAATTCCCCAGCCAGCCATAGCCGAAGAATTCTGGGAGTCTGGGACCCCTGTCATATCCAATTGAAACCAGAGACTTTGCTTTTGGGACTGACAGATAAACATATGACAATAGCAGTGAGACTATTATATGCACAGAGGTGAAAACATTCGAGTTTACCCACAGTGGAAGAATGGATGGTGGAAATGATGGAACTTTCTGGGATGGTCAATTTGACTGCTTTAATTAGAGATAGGACTCTGCCTAAGTTTAACAATGATTGGAGACTACTTACTGATATTTTCTGGGAATCGGGGAAAAAATGAAGTCATTATATACCAGGATTAGAATAAAAATAATAGACCATGGAAAAAATGTAAACAATGCTATAGTACTAGAATAAGAGGCTAATTGGAAGTAAGTTCTTTGTCATCCTTCTCTTCTCTTCTCTTCTCTCCTCTTCTCTTCTCTTCTCTCCTCTCCTCTCCTCTCCTCTCCTCTCCTCTCCTCTCCTCTCCTTTCCTTTTTTCTTTCCTTTTCTTTGATTACTGCATTTTTATTTTTGCTCTTTTCATTTTTTTCATTCTTGTTAGTTTTTATCCTGTATTCAGAATTCTAATAAACTTTATTTTTAAAAACTGTACACTGTGGGCCTGTTTTTTATGTGTGTGTGTGATTATTCGGAAACTTCAGTTGCTGCAGAAGAGGACAGTGGAAACATTGGCAAAAGGGACAGGGGGTTATTATTACAGCATGTATTCTGCATTATCCTTCGTGTTTCCAAGCCATTTTTATGATGTTCATTTCTTTATAAGGATTGCGGCTAACTTTTTTGAAGGCCCACCTTCTTCTGTTTTAGACCACCTGTCCTTTAAAATTGGGGAATGTTGGGCTTTTCTCTCATGTCCTTTTTGTTTGCTATTAGAATGGCTAAAACAAGGGCTTTTTCCATCAGGCTTCTCTCTGACATACTTTAAAAAAAAAAGATTGTTTTAAATCTTGTCCTGCTTTGGTTTTAATGCTGAGTTTTATGAATGTTTAATGTTCTCATCCATTTATAAGTCACCTTGGAAGAATTCTGCCCTTAGACCCAGCATAGAAACAATTTAAAGCAATCAATATACAAGATAAAATAGGGGAGGAAGGGAGGGTACCAAAATATTTCTTTTGGTTCCCTCTATGCCCCATGAAAGAAATAACATCTGGATGGATAAGATGCAGAGCTGGGACTATCCCTGCATGCTGCATTATTTTGTTACTCTCTACCTGTGGGGTGCCTGGCTAGGTGGCAGCACCTAGCTAATTTTGCTTACCTTCAAAAGCTAAACTGCACCAGATTGGTTAGTACTTGGGTGGGAGACCACCAGGAGATCTCAGCGCTAATAAACTAGGCAGGGAAGTTTTTTAAAAAAATTACCAAAGAGTCACTGTCAAACTACTTTCATATGATTCCCCCCCCCAATCAACATGGTTCGTCTATGTAATCATCAGAACTCAAGCTCAATTCAAACAATGCAACACCTTTTTAAATCTTCTAATTTCTCGTTGGATGGTACAAGGGCTGTGGAGAAGGGATGAGTAAGGCAGTGCCTTGGTTTTCTCAGATTTAATCAGTTTTAGAAGTGGTGCTAAGGGTTGAAGCTGATGGCAGCATTGCTCAAGCCAGAGCAAGCTGTAGGGTAAATCTTAAGAAAATGCATTTCAGTATCAAGACTGGAAAATTTGGAAAGAGGGAAGGGAAGATAGGAGGCTTAAGCCAGTGTTTCCCAATCTTGACCACTTGAAGATAAAGTAAGAAAAGTAAAAGTTCTACGTTTAGGCGAGAAAAACAAAATGCACAGGTACAGTATATGTGGTACCTTGCTCAATAGTAGTAACTGTGAGAGGGATCTTGGAGTCCTAGTGGACAACCATTTAAATATGAGCCAGCAGTGTACAGCAGCTGCCAAAAAAGCCAATAGTTTTAGGCTGCATTAACGGGGATAGAATCAAGATCATGTGAAGTGTTAATACCACTTTATAATGCCTTGGTAAGGCCACATTTGGAATAATGCATCCAGTTTTGGTCGCCACGATGTAAAAAAAGATGTTAAGACTCTGGAAAGAGTGCAGAGAAGAGCAACAAAGATGATTAGGGGACTGGAGGCTACAACATATGAAGAACAGTTGCAGGAACTGGGTATGTCTAGTTTAATGAAAAGAAGGATTAAGGGAGACATGATAGCAGTGTTCCAATATCTCAGGGGCTGCCACAAAGAAGAGGGAGTCAATATATTCTCCAAAGCACATGAGGGTAGGACAAGAAGCATAAGGAGAAATTTCCTGACAGTTAGAACAATTAATCAGTGGAACAACTTGCTTCCAACACTGGAAGTTTTTAAGAAGATGTTGGATAACCTTTTATCTGAAGTGGTGTCGGGTTTCCTGCCTAAGTAGGGGGTTGGACTAGAAGACCTCCAAGGTCCCTTCCAACTCTTTTCTTCTAAATTCTAAAAGATGTGTGGACTTCAACTTAGAATACTACATCCAGTTTTGGTCACCACATTATAAAAAAGATATAGAAATTCTGAAAAGAGTGCAGAAAAGAGCAATAAAGATAATTAGGGGCCTGGAGGCTAAAACATATGAAGAACGGTTGCAGGAACTGGATATGTCTAGTCTAGTGAAAAGGAGGACTAGGGTGACATGATACCAGTTCCAATATGGTATAGGGCCTCCTGTTTCAGCAGGGGTTTGGACTAGAAGACTTCCAAGGACCCTTCTTCTTGTGACATATCTGTCATCGGACGTTGGCGATCATGTTGGTAATCCTATTTTTATCAACAGCCGCACGAAAAAGTGCTGTTGAGTTTTGTCCAAACCAGTCCCTTAGATTTTGAAGCCATCATGTTCTTCTGCCTGAGCCTCGTTTGCCTTCAATCTTTCCCTGGAGGATTAAGTGAAGTATGGCGTATTTTTCTGGCGCATCACATGTCCAAAATATTCTAACTTTCACTTTTTTATGGTTTTGATGATTTCCTTTGGCTTTCCCAGGCAGCTTTCCCAGGCGGCAGCCCTTACAACCCTTACAACTCTGTTATTGTCTTATTCTGCAAACAGAGTTTTCCTTTTCCTCCCACCAACCACCTTTGCAGTGGGTACAAATCAGCACACAGATCATTTAGCTCAGTGTTTCTCAATCTCAGCAAATTTAACACCCATGGACTTCAACTCCCAGAATTCCCCAGCCAGCTGTACCTCACATAGATCAGTGTGGCATTCCTCAGCTGCAATTACATCTCACTACTGAGCACAACGTGACTTTCACTGTGTAAATTATTCCTCTTTCTTTATTCTCAAATGTAAACTTGGAAATAATTTTCAGTCAGCCTTGGGGACTAATAATTGGCAGTATAAAATCTCCTCCTGCCAGGGTTAGTTCTGAGATTTTGCAGAATTTTCTCCCTATGGTTTAGTGTCCAATGTTTTTATAAGTATGAAAACCTGTTAAAGCCATACTTTTTCAGCAGATGCCTCTGGCTTCTAATCTACCTGTTAATTATATTATCTGCTGCTCTTGAAGCATCCATTATATCTACTGTATATCTTCATCATCCATCTATCCTCCTTTTCTCTTTCACTTTACCTTACAGTATCTCTTTACACTGATGGAGATTCAGGAAACTAAGGTATGTCTTGAAAATATTGTCTTCTCTTTTCAGTCATTATATCACTATCCCAAAACTACAGTGGTGATTTCAAAATCCCTTTTCTCACATCAGCATTTATTGCATTGTTCTGAATTGTCAGTTTTGGGTAAAATAGCATATTATGAAGAACAGTAGGAGGAACTGGATATGTCTAGTTTAATTTATTTATTTATTTATTAGTTCAATTTATATGCCACCCTTCTCCGAAGACTCAGGGCGTCTTACAATGCACTTATAGCAATAGTCTTCATTCTTTTGTATATACTTGCTTATTAGGGCTTTTGACCCCCCCATAAGCGGTGTTTCTACAAAGACACCTTATTGCCCCCACAATCCGGGTCCTCAATTTACCTACCTCGGAAGGATGGAAAGCTGAGTCAACCTTGAGCCTGGTGAGATTTGAACTTGCACTAATTGCAGGCAGCTGGCAGATAAGTGCTACATAACAGCACTTAGTCTGTTGCACCACCAAGGCTCCTAATGAAAAGAAGGACACGGTAGCAGTCTTCCAATATCTCAGGGGCTGCCACAAAGAAGAGAGGGTCAACGTATTCTCCAAAGCACCTGAAGGCAGGACAAGAAGCAGTGGATGGAAACTAATTAAGGAGAGAACCAACCTAGAACTAAGGAGAAATTTCCTGACAGTTAGAACAATTAATCAGTGGAACAACTTGCCTCCAGAGTTTGTGGGAGCTCCATCACTGGAGTTTTTTAAGAAGAGATTGGATAGCCATTTGTCTGAAATGGTAGGGTCTCCTGTTTGAGCAGGGCTGGACTAGAAGATCTCCAAGACCTTCTAACACTGTTGTTTTAATCTATTATAAATTGCAAAACAGTCACCATATTGGTTTTATTCAAAAGCAAACCCTGACATTCTTACACGTATGTATTTTGCAGGAAAGGGAAGGAAACAGATTAACTGTACAATCCTATATGTGTATAATAAGGCGCAACGCTCTCCAGATCCGGTGAATTTTAATCCCAAATAAAATGAATATGAAAATTATAATCGATAAAATGAACCCCCAAAATAAAATGTGCGCACGTGGTGAAAATATTTCACAAAACAATTTCTTCTCACCTTCAAAAATGTTTGATTTCTCATTAGCATCTTCTAAAGGGGGAGGAACTGAAATATTAAAAGCAGCCAAGAACTATTTTAATATTTAATCACTTTAAAATCCATCATTAAATGATCATATGTTTAACACATATCCAAATTAATAATACCTACAAGCATTCTCAAATGTTTAAAAAGTACTTCCAGATACAATCCCTTCTAATAAGCTCAACAGGCTTTAGAAGATCCAGTACCTCAGAATTATTTTCCCTATTTAGAGGAGGGGACAGTTGAGGTAGTTAAGTGAAAACAAGAATTGCTTTCCTAAGGCCTTTGGGCAAATTTCATGTCATTTCTTTGCTGTCCCACTTGTCCTTGGAGATATCTCAAAATGTCTGACATTGGAAAAAGTCCCATTTTGCAGGGGGATTTTAGGCTGCATTTCCAAATTGGGCTCCAGATTTTGGCTTACCTAGGCAATTCTCTCCCCCAATAGATGAGCTCAGTTGTGGACAAGAGTCAATGAGCTGCGAGAGGATTACACTGAGCCATGACGATCAAAAAGGAGATAGGATTCAGACACAATACCATGAAAATCAATGTAGCATACTGGCTAAGATATTAGGTTAGAAAAAAGACCAAATTCAGTTCCATCCTCAGCTATAAAATCTTTCTCGATTATTTTTGGGCCAGAAACTCTCTCTCAGCCCAGTCCAGCTCTCAGAGCTATTGTTATGGGGAAAGTTTGGAAAACTTTCAACTTGGAGTCTTATAGCAGTCCAAGGCTAACCTTTTTGCCGTCGCGTACCAAAAATGGTGGGACTGCAGGGGAGTCGCACGTGCACATGCCCACTCACATAATGCAATGCCCCCCGCACACCATGCCCCCCTGCATGCACGCATGACCCCTGCGCTCCCCCCCCACATGCATGCATAACCCCCCGCAGCCCATTTTGGCATGAGGGGCGCACTGCTCCCCCTGTGCTTCCCACACCCCCACACTTGCGCGTGAGACCCCCTCCTGCCCCCAAACATGCACGCGAGACCCTCCACGCATGAGCACGTGTCTCCCGCATGCACCCTGCCCCCGCACCAAAGACCCGAAAATCAGCTTGGCTGGTGGGAAGTGCGCACGCATGCGTGGTGAAGCTGAGCTGGGCGATGGCTGGCGTGCCCGCAGAGAGGGCTCGGCGTGCCACCTGTGGCACGTGTGCCACAGGTTCACCATTGTATAGGATCCAATCTGAATTTGTCACCAGGACCAGAAGTTTAGTCTTCTGAGCTCCCAGATTCATGCTGGAGCCCATCTTCAGGGATCTTTTCCCTATCTAAACTCTGGTCCAGTGTATCCTGCTGTCAGTGTTCCAGAAAACCCCCCAACTCCAAGTAAAGACTCTGAAGCAAGCATTTTTCAAAGTTCTATTTACTAGAATAGGTAAACTAGCACATCTGGGAAAACCCGAATCTGAGAGGTCCAGGTTTTCCCTCAGTAAATTAAAAACCCCCAAAACCATCCCCTCACTCCTCAGTCGATCACATGCTCCAATCAACCGCCGTTCCATCTGGAGACATCACTCCGACCACTCCTTCTCCAGTTGCAGGATCGGCCTGACCTTGACCGACGGGAAGAATGCTATTATGTCTACAGACAACCCCTCTACTAAATCCCCCCTCCTATTTTCCCACACACGAGAAGGTGGCAGCATGGAGGCTTCCGGCCTAATATGGCTTCCAAAGCTGACACCTGCAACGTTATCCTTGGACATGTATATTCGCCTTCATTCGACAGAGTGTTATGTATGCCACTTTGCTCTTGGAGGGAAAGTGGGATATAAATCTAACAAATAAAGCATGTTTTGCAATCATTTCCAATGGGAAGAAATTCAGGTAATTTGTGTAGCAAAATGCATCTCCTTCTTTCAATGTCCTTGTAAACTGCTCTCAGTCTGTACAGAAAATACTGGCTAAATCTGTCAAATAGCCTCAATCTGATCAGGGACGGTTCACCATTTCCAGTGTGTTTTTACGAATCTGGTTGCTAAACTGAAGAGATGTTGTAGAGCAGGAGTGTCAAACTCAAGGTCCAGGGGCCAGATCCGGCCCGCAGGGTGCTTAGCAGTGGTGGGTTACCCCCGGTTCGGACCGGTTCACAAGAACCAGTAGTAAAACTAGAGGGAGGCTCCGCCCACTGACCTGCACGTCCTCATAGGTGATCTGCGCATGCGAACCGGTAGTAAAGGTAAGTCGAACCCACCCTGGTGCTTAGATCTGGCTCGCGGGGCCACCCTAGAAACAGCAAGGCACACGGTGCCTTTGCCCGTGAAAACGGACCTTAGGAGGGCCGCAGGTCAGCTGCGATGGCCTCCTGCCGCCCTCTGCCAGTGAAAACAGAGCTAGGCGGGAGGAGGCTGTCGCAGCTGAAAATGGAGCTCTGGAGCTTGTTTTCACTGGCAGAGCGATTGGGCCACCACAGACACCCCTGAGTGTATTGTCAAGCTAGCCACGCCCACCCTGGCCACTCCCACCCTGCCCCGAGGTCAAACACAACCCTCATGTGGCCCTCAATGAAATCGAGTTTGACACCCCTGCTGTAGAGCAAAAGCAGCCGAGCATCTCTTGATAGATGCTAGGCTCCTTCTCACCCTTAGCCAAGTAATTGCAATTCCAGCCGTTTGTAGAGTTGAGTCCCACCCCCAGATGTGCATTGTTAAACAAGATGAAGTAACTAAATGCATAACGCCTGGCTTTTTTTTTTTAATTTTTTTTGTTGAGCAACCCAGAGGTTGTTGTTTAGCAGATGTTCTAATTGTGCAAACTCCTGGAACATTTTCTGTAGCACAAGGAGTTTAGGAAACATAAAAACCCGTGCATAAGAACATATTGTTCCAGAGTTAGGTACAGATGTTTCCCAAATCAAATCTCTGGCTTGATCAGAAAGAAGGCACAACACTGGCAACAATGGACATCGTGAAAGCCTCAGGTGAGTCAACCAGTGCCAGGGAGAATATTACCAGCTTCCTTAAACTGGAGGCCAAAGCAGATGGGTATAGCAGCCTTTGCTCATCGAGAAAGCAAAATCTTAATGCTCATATCAAGCCACTGGCACAATCTGGCTGATTTTCCATGAGATTGTCTTATTGTACGTGATAGGGGAAAAAAACACAGAATTAGTCATTCTAAAGTAGCAGGTAGCAATCAAAGGGCCACTGGTTTCTCGAAACCTTCTCTGGAGTACCCTGATCAATCGGGCAATGTAAATTTCTAAACTTTCTTTCTTCAAAAAAGATGCAAGGGCCAAAAAAATGAATTTATTCAGCTTTGCAGAGACCTAAGACACTCATTGCAACTCTTAAAAAAAAAACACCTCTAAGCTCTTAAAATTTTTCAATCTAATTTTTCTTGGGGATTTCAAAGGGCTGTGGGGTTCTCTTTAGACCTTCCAAGATTTGAGCCACCTGTTTCTTTTCTCACTTAAATTTCCCTTCCAAAACCTAAACCTTATTATAAGTGTGAATACATCAGCTGTGCCTAAGTGATAATATTGGCCACTCTCTGCCCCCAATGGACCCCAAGCAAGCTATGTAAAATTCAAGTGGAGCCCCCCCCCACCCTCAGTCAAGTTGCTTAAAATCAGTGTAATCATTGCCCCTTCTTCACATATAATTTTTAAAACGGTTGTTGATTTCCCAAAAGTAAATTTGGTGCTTTTAAAGTTGGATAAGATGCAAGCTGATGGATGTATGGAGGAAGAAGGGCAGAATCCACTTAAGAGCCGCAAGTGAATGAGTATAAGAAACATGTGCTTTTTGACTCTGGATTTCTTTATTTTCTACTTTAAGCATTCTGATTTTCTCCTTGCCTTGCCGCTAGTTACTAGATGGAGGGCATCAGAAACACCAAATTCTCTCTTTGTTGCCATCTAATGGCTGCTTGAATTTTTGCTGCTAGGTTCCAGTTGCCCTATGCCACGGGTGTCAAACTGGCAACGTCATGTTGCCATCATGTGATGTTTTGCAATGTTTTTTCCCCTTCACGGAGCTGGGGTGGGCATGGTCTGCGTGTGACGCATCCGGCCCGCAGGCCTCCAGTTGGACACCCCTTATGCTTCCCCCACCTACGTACATATAGTCCTCAACTTTCAACAGTAATTGAATCTGGAATTACGGAATGTGGCAGTCTGGAAACACAACACACAAATAAATAATACAATATTTGTCATCCCTACCACCACCCAAAAATTGAGAAATGGAACCATTATTTTGCATAAATTGCTATTTTCTTTTGAACCACCCCAAAGGGTACAAAATAATTTAAAACAGTTAGTCCCCCTTTAATAATTCAAACAATGCACTTAAAAAATGAATGTAGATGCAAGTATTTTGTATTGACTCGTCGGTACCAAACTTACAATAACACGGTTAAAAATGACATAGACCATAAGGTCTAGCGAGAGCGTTAGTTAGACGTGTGACGTATGCGGAAGCCAGCGCATGACCAATCTTTTGCCCACAGAAGGCGTAGATTGACATACAGTTGTTTCTGCGCACACAAAAGAGGCTTCAATCAATTAACGGCAACCGCTTCGGCGAAACGTTGAAAACAAGAGTTCCTGTAGCGGAGAAAAACTTTGAATGTAAGTGTTTGAATCAACTTGGTGACCCGTAGCTACTATATGTCTCATGATAGCAGAAGAAGGCATTTTGTGGCCATGGTGTGCTGTTAGATTACTCAGTACTGCCTGAACCCACTTCAGAAAGCATTCCTTCATTCTGAAAGCCAGGCACCAGAGGTGGGTTTCAGCAGGTTCTGACCAGTTCTGGAGAACCGGTAGCGGAAATTTTGAGTAGTTCGGAGAACCGGTAAATATCACCTCTGACTGGCCCCGCCCCCATCTATTCTCTGCCTCCTGAGTCCCAGCTAATCTGGAGGAAATGGGAATTTTGCAGTAACCTTCCCCTGGAGTGGGGAGGGAATGTAGATTTTACAGTATCCTTCCCCTGCCACGCCCACCAAGCCACGCCCACCAAGCCATACCATGCCCACCAAGCCACACCCACAGAACCGGTAGTACAAAATTTTGAAACCCATCACTGCCAGGCACCTATCAGTTCTGCCGATGTAATTATTTCTGCAATTACAAACAAATTGGTAAATACAATGGGCTTTGGCACTGATAGATTGCCACCGTGTTATTGTAAATTTGGTACTGACGAGTCAATATGAAATGCTTGCATCTACCGCTGTTCGTTTTTTAACTGCGTTGTACAAAACAATTGGAAGTTTGTTTGACTTGCTACATGGAAATTCATATTCTCTTAAACCCAACATAGAATAGAATAGAATAGAATTCTTTATTGGCCAAGTGTGATTTGTCTTAGGTGAATTTGTCTTAGGAATTTGTCTTAGGAATTTGTCTTAGGTGTATATCAAGGGCAGTTTTCAAAACCCGTCACTACCAGTTTGCTCATGGGCGTGCGCATGCTCGCGCTCGCATGCAATGCTTCTGCACATGCGCAGAAGCTTCTGCACATGCGGAGTAGCGTCCAGGCAGATGGACGGAGCCTCCCGCCACCGCCGCTACTGGTTCGCCTGATCTAGGGCGAACTGGTAGCAACCCACCACTGGTGTATATGCTCTCAGTGTACATAAGGAGAATAAAATACATTCATCATGAATAAAAAGATGCAACGCTTAGTGATAGTCAAGGTTACTAATAAGCTATCAAATCGTACTATAGATTTTCAAAAATTTGTGTTCTTTGAAGAACATCTTCTTTGAAGAACATCAAGAACATCAAGTATTATTAGGGCAGTGTTTTTCAACCTTGACAACGTAAATGTGTGGACTTCAACTTCCAGAATTCCCCAGCCAGCCATTCTGGGAGTTAAAGTGCACACACCTTAAAGTTGCTAAGGTTGAGAAACAGTGTATTAGGGGAATCTCTCTGTTGTTCATCACACAAATATTTTTGGAGATATGAAGTTTCTCCTATTAGAAGGAATCCAAGAGGTATATAAGCTGCAAGCCAGCACTGCACCCATCTCCCAAATTCCTCCCAAATCAGCCTTGGTAACTGCCAAAAGTAGAAGGGAAAAGAGTTTGGTTCTTGCCTGCCTGCCAAAAGATAGCCCGCCCCAGCTCAAAGATATCTCATCATAATTTAACAAAATTCTCCACCTGTACTATAAATTACTACTAAATTCCTGGAATTTGACCATGATATGGCACGCACAAGCCCTCAGGTTATCTGACAGAGAGCAGCAAGCTTAGACAACCTGTGGCATTTGCCTCTCCCTTCCCCACTACTCCTCCCTTTGCCATGTTCCTCATCCTTGATCCTGGCTAGTGCAAGATCCTCTGGATAAAAGGAAACTTGCTTCCTTTTCTTTTCTTCCCTGCCTGGAAGTGGAAAGTTGTGGAAGGCATCTTAAGGTCAGTTCAGGCTTGTAGGCCTGGTGCCCCTCACTGATTAATAGTAAGGCGTCATAGAACATAGATTAATAGGGTTGGAAAGGACTTTGGAGGTCTTCCAATCCATCCTCCTATGCCAGAGGTGTCAAACTCAATTTCATTGAGAGCCGCATCAGGGTTGTGTTTGACCCTGGGGGGGGGGAGGCGAACGTGGCCATCTTGACGTCACTTGTGTCAGGGGTACCTGTGGTGGCCTGAGTGTTCTGCCAGTGAAAATGGGCTCCCGAGCTCCGTTTTCGGCTGCGACGGCCTCCCGCAGTCCTCTGCCAGTGAAAATGGAGATTGCAAGGGCTGCACTCGGCCCTCCTGAGCTCTGTTTTCCTTGGCAGAGGCAGTGCAGGCTGGTCCTTCACTGTTTCCAGGGTGGCCCCACGGGCCAGATCTAAGCACTCCACGGGCCTTGAGTTTGACATCCCTGCCCTATGTGGAAAATCTCAGTGATGGATCCACAACTTCTGGAAGCAAGCCGTCCCGCTGAATAATTTTTCTCACTGTCAGGAAATTTCTCCTAAGTTCTAGGTTGGACCTCTTTTTAATGATCTTCCGTCGTTACTTCTTGTCCTTCTTGTCCTGTCCTCAGCTGCTTTGAAGGATAAGTTGACTCCCTCTTCTCTGTGACAGCCCCACAAGTACTGGAAGACTGTATCATATCACCTCTAGTCCTTCTTTTTGTTACACTAGACATACCTAGTTCCCTCACTCATTCGTCATACAGTTTAGTCTCCAGACTGTTTATCATCAATGTTGCTCATTTCTGCACTCTTTCTAGAGTCTTGACATCTTTTTTTGTGTAACGGCGACCAGAACTGGACACACTATTTCAAGCAGGTTGAAGATTCTCCACTGGGGAATCATAGTAGCGTTGTCTGGAACTGTAATAGGACCATCGTTGTAGAGAACACAAAGGTGGCAGCTCAGCCAGCTACCCGAGATTGTGAACTCTACACAAGTCTAACCCACTTATTGCCTTAGTACAGGGGTCCTCAAACTTGGCAACTTTAAGACTTGTGGACTTTAATTCCCAGAATTAAAGCATAGCTGGCTGGAGAATTCTGAGAATTGAAGTCCACAAGTCTTAAAGCTGCCAAGTTTGAAGACCTCTGCCTTAGTAGTATGTTATTTACTTATGAATTAAGTAGATTTATGGTGGAAGTATCAAGGTATCTGAGGAGCCATCTTACCAGAGGTGGGTTTCAGCACGTTCTGACCAGTTTTGGAGAACCGGTAGCGGAAATTTTGAGTAGTTTGGAGAACCAGTAGTAAAAATTCTGACTGGCCCTGCCCCCATCTATTCTCTGCCTCCCAACTCCAAGCTGATCGGGAGGAAATTGAGATTTTGCAGTAACCTTCCCCTGGAGAGGGGAGGGAATGGAGATTTTACAGTATCCTTTCCCTGCCATGCCCACCAAGCCATGCCCACCAAGCCACACCCACAGAACCGGTAGTAAACATTTTTGAAACCCACCACTGCATCTTACCCCAATAGGATTGTCCCGTCCCACTTGATCCAGTGTAAGAGGCCTACTCTGGATACTAGTTGCTGTTGTTTTCAGCTTTTTTTTTTATTCTTTTATTTTTTTTTACAGATTGTATTGTTTTTTAATCCTTTTAACTGTAATTTTTAATATAATCAATACAAAAAGGAATGCCTTCTAAATCCTGAATTTAAATGCATTTAAATAATTTTGTTTAAAGTAACATTTTACAAATGTAAATCCGTTTTTAAATAATTATTTTAATTTAATAAGTAGGTCATATAAAGGGTTTAAGTGATTTAAATAAATTGAGTCTGATCTTCTCTCTCCTCAGTTCTAACTCTGAAATGTTGTGGGGCCTTAGCCAGGTTGATAAGACTACTCTCAGTAGTCTTATGGCAGTGATGGCTAACCTTTTTGCCATCACGTCCCAAAAGTGGGGGTAGCATGTGCATGTGCCCACACCCATAATTCTATGCATCCCATCCCCTGCGCATGTGTGCATGACACCCCCCCCCACGCTCCCCACGCTTTTGGCACGTGATGGCACGGTGGGCCCAGTAGGCCCCTTTTTGGCTCTCCCCAGGCTCCAGAAGGGACCGGAAGTCGGCAAACGGGCCATTTCCGGCCTCTGGAGGGCCTCCAGGGGGGTGGGGAAGGGCCTTTTTGCCCTCCCCAGGCTCCTAGAGAGACTCTGGAGCCTGGGGAGAACAAAAAACGGGCCTTCCCCACCTACCCTAGGCCCTCTGGAGGCAGGAAACAGCCTGTTTCCCTACTTCCAGTGGGCCCAGAAGGCCCGAAAATCAGCTGAGTTCGCGTGCCCATCGATATGGCTCCGTGTGCCATAGGTTCGCCATCACGGTCCTATGCTATCAAAACATTCCTTTCTAACTGCTTTCATACCGGTAAGTCCTAGAGGAGATCAACCCTGACTGCTCTTTAGAAGGCCAGATCCTGAAGATGAAACTAATACTTTGGCCACCTAATGAGAAGGAAGGACTCACTGGAGAAGAGCCTAATGCTGGGAAAGATTGAGGGCAAAAGAAGAATGAGGTGGCTGGATGGAGTTACTGAAGCAGTAGGCGTGAGTTTAAATGGACTCCAGAAGATGGTAGAGGACAGGAAGACCTGGAGGAACGTTGTCCATGGGGTCACAATGGGTCGGAAACGACTAACAACAACAAAAGTTGGCTTGGTAAAATCTCTATGCCACATGCTCCTTTGTTGATAGATATCTATCCCAGGGATCCTCAACCCCTGGGCCACGGATCAGTACCGGACTGTGGCCGCTTAGGAACCAAGCTGGAGGTGAGCAGCAGGTGAGTGAGCAAAACCAAAACCATCTCCATCTCTGGTCCATGGAAAAATTGTCTACCATGAAACCAGTCCCTGGTGCCATTAAGGTTGGGGACTACTGATCTATCCCATTTTAAAAAATCACTCTGGTAGAGAGCATAAGCTCATCTGTCTCTTCTCTCTGACCAGAAAGTCCTTGGCATATCTCTCCAGATCCCCCAATTGTGCTACCTGCCCTACCTATGATTGAAATGTAGAATAGAGGTAACCCTCGACTGATGACCACAACTGAGCCCAAAATTTCTTTTGCTAAGCGAGACAGTTGTTAAGTGAGTTTTGCCCCTTTTAATGACTTTTTTTGCCACAGTTGTTAAGTGAATCATTGCAATTGATTAGTTAGTAACATGGTTGTAAAGTGAATCTGGCTTCCCTGTTGACTTTTTTTTTATATATAATTTGATTTATATGCCGCCCTTCTCCGGAGACTCAGGGCGGCCTACAATGCGTTAAGCAATAGCCTTCAAACTTTTGTATATTTATACAAAGTCAGCTTATTGCCCCCACAAATTGGGTCCTCATTTTACCTACCTTAGAAAGGATGGAAGACTGAGTCAACCTTGAGCCTGGTGAGATTCGAACTTACAGTAATTGCAGACAGCTGGTGTTAATCACAATGCTATCAGTCTGTGCTGAGCCACCAGACTTTGCTTGTCAAAAGTTCGCTAAAGGAAACCATGTGACTCCGGGGCACTGCAACCGTCATAAATACGAGCCAGTAGCCAAACACCTGAATTTTGATCATGTGACTGTGCAGCAGTCGTAAGTGTGAAAAATGATCAAAGGTCACTTTTTTCAATGCTGTTATAGCTTCAAACAGTCACTAAACGAAATGTTGTAAATCGAGGACTACCTGTAGTACAAATTTTGATGATTGTCACAGTTATCCATTTGTGGGCCTTTTTTTGCCATTGTTGTTTTTTTGTCTTGTGCTTTTTTGCATTGCTTTTAAATGTTCTGACAAAGGTTCAGATTTGCTGGGAATCAAGGCAGCATATAAATTTAATATAATATTTTTGGTCACATAGTCAGCCAGATGTTTAGACTGCATTTGGCATTTTTGTATGGTTGAAGGATATAAGCTGTTCCAAGTAAAGATGCCATTTGCAATTGGCCGATGGGGATTTAGTCAATTCCAATGGTGTTCAAGTGGTGCGTCAGACGTTCTAAGCCTATTATTATAGATATGATCTTTGCTTTCTTTTGCCATAGTCATTCTGTTTCTACTTTCAGATCTTTATACTTCATTATTTTCTCCAGTTCTTTGTCTTTACAGCTGCTGTTTCCAGGTGCTACAATGTCCATTATTCAGACTTTTTTTTCTTTCAGCTGTATAAGTAGCCATACATTGTGCCCACTGGTGGTATTCAGCCAGTTCTATCCGGTTTGAGAAAACTGGTAGCGGCAACTGTGGGAGGCTCGGACTACCTGTCCAGATGTAATCACATCCTATTTTTGATGCTCTGCGCATACGCAGAAGGGGCTGCGCAAGCATAAAGGTGGCACGCTCACATTTGCGAACTGGTAGCGAAGGTAAGTGAATACCACCCCTGATTTCACAGGTCAGGGAAACTGAGAAAACAGGGCCTGCTCCAGGCCACATGATGATTCAGTGAGACAAATGGAGATGATTCCCTGTATATTATAAAGTCTGGGGTACTATTAAGTATATGATGTTACTCAGAGGTGAGTTTCAGCAGGTTCTGACCAGTTCTGGAGAACCGGTAGCGGAAATTTTGAGTAGTTCAGAGAACCGGCAAATACCACCTCTGGTTGACCCCAGAGTGGGGAAGGAATGAAGATTTTACAGTATCCTTCCCCTGGAGTGGGATGGGAATGGAGATTTTACAGTATCCTTTCCCTGGAGTGGGGAGGGAATGGAGATTTTACAGTATCCTTCCCCTGGAGTGGGGTGGGAATGGAGATTTTACAATATCCTTCCCCTGCCACGCCCACCAAGGCATGCCATGCCTACCAAGCCACACCCACAGAACCGGTAGTAAAAAATTTTGAAATCCACCACTGATGTTACTGTATTATTTTATTATTTATAATTGTATTGGTGTATTTTATGTCAAGTTTTTAGTTTTATTAATTAGAGGCTTGTGCGTTTTTATTGTAATATTCTTTGGCCTAAAAATTTTGATTTGATCCAATAGTCACTTGCTTGTGTGAAGAAACTCAGAAACTCACAGTAGGCCTATCTGTGCAAAGTTTGAAGAAAAGACAGTTTAAAAGATGATTTGTTAGTCATCTTCAAATAGTTGAAGATATGTCGTGCAAATAATGGATCAAATTTGTTCTGGACTTGGAGCCAAACCAGCTGGTGGATTAACAATCAGGATAAGCTGTTTAGATGATTGTGGACTCCCTTTCATTAGAAGTTTTTAAACAGTGGTTGAGTCATCCCATAATAGGGACTCTCTAACAGCAATTTTCTGTTATCAGCAGGGATTTTGACAAGATGTCCACTAATGTTCATTCCAAATTAACGATTCTCAATAAATTGTTAATATCTTACTACCAGAAATGCAGTGTTTTTCAATGCAGTTCAGCTACGTATCCAATAAAATATATTTCCAATAATTGTCCTATTCTAAATTTCTTTTCCATACGAGAGTCTTATTTTAAACATGAAACTGGTGCATTAGAATTTTGCTATCATGCTATTTTTTTATTTCTATACTTGGATGTGGCATGTACATTTTTCCCCAGCTTTCCATCTGTTTCCTCTGTGTATTTTCTCCTCTCCATAAATAAAACACTACACAAAAGCAATTTATCGGATTGCACCTACAATTGTAACATATTTTTTTCATGTGCACGATCTGATACCAATGCTCCGGAGTGCAGCAATGCATTAGGTAAAACCTCACACAAAAGGAATCTCCATGCTCTCATATACACACCATCACACCCAAGGTCCTTTTTTTTTTTTTTTCCTTTGCAAGGTTTTCCACAGGGCACCTGTGAATATCAGTAATATAGAAAAGAAATATATATATATACAGATAAGGACCTACAGGAACATGGCTTCAGTTGACGTACAGATTTCACTCTCCTGAACCTTCCCAATTCTCAGGTGATTCCTCCTTGCTAAGAAGTGTCTATTTTACATGCATCCTTCACCATTTTAGTCATCTTTATGATTTACAAGGAAATTCTTAGGGAATAGTGTGATCTTTTGAAGACCGTCCTCTTACTGTACTGTCTTTTTGCTTTGTGCTGTCTTGCGTCAATACAATATTTTTCTCCATTGCTTTTTCTTCGCTGAAACCTCTAGCCCAGTAACTAGGTTGAAATAAGACTAGGGGCTGCATTTTTATTGATATAATTTGCTGCTCTGCACAGAATGTATTGATCCATTGAATCATTTTCTATAGTGAACTATACATTCGCTAAGACCCCTTTAAGGTGGGCAGCCTAAAGCAATTTATCTCTCCCACCATCCTCAACAAACTTTGAGTGCCTATGGTCCTATGGTTTAAACTACCTTCTATGTCATTTCTTCTTTCTTTCTTTCTTTCTTTCTTTCTTTCTTTCTTTCTTTCTTTCTTTCTTCTATCTATCTATCTATCTATCTATCTATCTATCTATCTATCTATTTTTTCTTAACAGGTTTTTAACAGATTAACAGAGTTAGAAGGGACCTTATAGGTCATCTAGTCCAACCCCCCAGTCAAGCAGGAGCCTTTACACCATTTCTGGCAAATGGCAGTCCAATCTTTTCTTGAAAGTCTCAAGTGATGAAGCTCCCACAACTTCCGAAGGCAACTTCTGTTCCATTGGTTGATTGTTCTCACTGACAGAAAGTTCCTCCTCATTTCTAGGCTGAATCTCTTCTTGGTCAGTTTCCATCCATTATTCCTTGTCTGGCCTTCAGGTGCTTTGGAAAACAGCTTGACCCCTTCCTCTCTGTGGCAGCCCCTCAAGTATTGGAAGACTGCTATCATGTCTCCCCTGGTCCTTCTCTTCACTAGACTAGCCATGCCCAGTTCATGTAACCATATGTTTTAGTCTCCAGTCCCCTAATCATCCTGGTTGCTCTCCTCTGCACTTTTTCTCGAGTCTCAACATCTTTTTTATAGTGTGGTGACCAAAACTGGATGCAGTACTCTAGGTGTGGTTTTACTAGGGCTTTATAGAGTGATATTAGTACCCCACTTGATCTTCATTGTATCCTTCTGTTAATGCAATTTAGGATTGAACTGGCTTTTTTAGCTGCCGCTGCACACTGCTGACTCATATTTAGCTTCTATCATCTAGCTATCTAGCTATCTAGCTATCTAGCTGTCTATATCAATCTATCTATCTACTATCCATCTATCTATCGTCTGTCTGTCTGTCTAGCTAGCTAGCCAGCTAGCCAGCCAGCCAGCCAGCCAGCCAGCTATCCGGCTATCCGGCTATCCAGCTATCTAATTCAATTTTTATAGCTGCACAACTCAACCAAGTGATCTGGGAGGTGTACAACTCTAAAATTATAAAAACATTAAAACAGCCATTAAAATAAATAAATACAAACAGCAGACAAGGTGATTAATCAACTAACAGGAAAGGCAAGAAACAGGGTCCTTAGTACATTCTGAGCCAAGGCCCAGATACAATATAAAACCATATTCTATGAAATTTCCACATTGATAGGCACATTTTTTTAAAATCACATTTTTTTTAATATAAAACTTTCAGTTATATATGCTTTTGGCTATACAACTGCCTTTAATAGTGACCTTGTATTTGCCAGCTCCCCAATACATATATTTTTATTAGCAAGTTTTCTGATATACATATTTCTGAATGTGATTTTTGAGTTGAGAATTGCATCGTGAAGTCTAAAGAAGACTGAGACCAAGTTATGTTGCAGTCCATTCCCGCAAAGAATGAATTAGGTTGTACTCGCTTTCTCTCTCACACACACACAGACACACACAGCCCCCAAATGTTATTTTTGGAAACCTCTAACTCTCCCAAGTTTTAGAATCCTGAAAAATCAGGGTGGGATTCAACCCAGAAAGGCTGTGCTTTCTGCAATAGTAAGGTGCATTCCTTGTATTGAGGCTGAGAAATGTGAAGGAGAAGTCAGTGCCTACATTTATCATTTTTTATGTGCACATTTATTATTTACAACCACTCTTCCTCCTAAAACACTGATGCACAAAACAAGGCTCAAAGCACCATATGCACCTCCCCATATGTTATGTTCTGCCCTCAAAGTTCTCTAAAAATGTTATTAAATTTTATTTTGTTCTGTGACAGGAAGAGAAAATTCGTAAATACATGTCTGAGGAAAGTAAATAGGGAATGCTAACAGGAGTTTGCTATGGAGATCAAACAGGAGGTAGAAGGGAAAACTGATTAATGAAACTGTTTGTGGTAGGGAAGGATTGCTGAGCTGAGTTAGTGCCGAAAGTAGGTCCGTCAATGGTTCCATATCAAACTGATGAGACACATCGAACGGGATGCTATAAAGGTGAGTCTTAGATCCTTGCCTCCAATCCCTTACCTCTTTCCAAGTTGATGTGGATGGACCATAAAGGGAATATTTATCAATTTTTCAAATTGTATGATGTTGGGTGGAATAACAAAACCCCTTTAAGACAATTTAAAATTCAAAAGGGAGCCGAGGCAGCGCAGTGGTTAGAGTGCAGTACTGCAGCTACTTCAGCTGACTGCTAGTTCAGCAGATCAGCGGATCAAGTCTCACCGGCTCAAGGTTGACTCAGCCTTCCATCCTTCCGAGGTGGGTAAAATGAGGACCCAGATTGTTGCGGGCATTATGCTATTTAGTATACTGTCTTTGGTGTAAGCCGCCCAGAGTCCTCAGAGAGTGGGCGGCATAGAAATATGAATAATAAAATAAATAAATAAATAAGACTCTCTTGAGATGTTGGAGAACGGGGCTGACGGTGAACATCATGAGGTTTAACATAGATGAGGGTAAAGGTCTTCAGTTAGAAAACAAACATCAAATGCATGTGCGTAGGATAGAATACCTGATAACAGGATTTCCAAAACCGAAGTATTTAGGGGAGTAGTAGCGGATTGCAAACTGAATAGGAGCTTGCAGCGTAATATTGCTGCAAAAGAGGCAAATGCAATTGTATGCTTTCCAAACCACAGAAAGCAATTTAACTCTGTACTGCTTTGGTTAGACCCATAGCAGTGGTGGGTTTCAAATTTTTTTACTACCGGTTCTGTGGGTGTGGCTTGGTGGGTGTGGCTTGGTGGGCATGGCAGGGGAAGGATACTATAAAATCTCCATTCCCTCCCCACTCCAGAGGGTTACTGGAAAATCCCCATTTCCTCCCGATCAGCTGGGACTCGGGAGACAGAGAATAGATGGGGGCGGGGCCAGTCAGAGGTGGTATTTACCGGTTTTCCGAACTACTCAAAATTTCTGCTACTGGTTCTCCAGAACTGGTCAGAACCTGCTGAAACTTACCTCTGACCTATAGCAAGTTTTTTTTTTTCCCTGTTCTGGTCAGAGAAATTGGAACATTGTCTTCATTACCATTATCAGAAAATCAGAGACTAGAAACTAAATTGAATAAAGAAAGATTGAAGAAGGGAGGGTATCTACAACTCTGAGGAAAAAAAGGACTGAGGGTGAGGGTATGATAACATTCCTCAAATACCTGAAAGGATGTCCTATAAAAGAGAGCTCAAATGCTTCCTGATTCCAGACAAACACATACAAAAATAATGGAAGAACGAGAAGGAGATTTAATGTCAGAAAAACCTTCCTAAGAGCAAGAAGTGGTCAACAGTGGAATCCATTATCTAGAGAATTAGTGGACTCCATTCATTAGATGTATCTAAATGGAGCAAGCAAACTATAATGGTATGTTGAGATCCTAAGAGAGATGCACATCTGAATATCCATCTCTTAGCAATTACAGAACAGCCTCCTTTGCAGTTCACACAGAGGTTGTGAGTAAAAAACTGAAAAAAGTCTCACCTTATCAGCCTGGGAGATAAATTGGGTTCTAATGTGAAAGCTCTCCAGCTGCTGAAATTTCTGAAATGTTATTCTGTTCTCTTCAATCTAAAGAAATTCCAGAGAGAATCTAGTTTGTTGTTCTTGTTGTTGAAATTTGCTATGTGCTGAACAAAGAGGTTAGAGAATTGCATGTGTGGGAAGCTTTAATGTAGGTTCTTTGCTGATCAGGAGGCTGGATTGGATGGCCATCAACTCCCTTTGATGGCCTTCCAACTCTTATGGTTGAGATTTCCGTGGTGCCTCCTGCTTGGCTCAAGGTGTCATGTATGGTATATATCCGTGATGGTGAACCTATGGCACGTGTGCCACAGGTGGCACATGGAGCCATATCTGTGGGCATGCGAGCATTGCCCTAGCTCAGCTCCAGCTGATTTTCGGGCCTTCCAGGCCCACCAGAAGTCAGGAAATGGGTTGGTTCTGGCCTCCAGAGAGTCTCCGGGGGAGTGGGGAAGGCTGTTTTTGCCCTCCCCAGATGCCAAGAAACCTCTGGAGCCTGAGAAGAGTGAAAAACAGGCCTTCCAGGCCCACCGTGCCATCGCATGTCAAAAGTGGGGGGGGGGTTTCATGCGTGCATGAGTGGGGGGAGGGGCGCATTGAATTATGGATGTGGGCACGCACACACAACCCCCCCGCACTCCTCCCGCTTTTGGCACGTGATGGCAAAAAGGTTAGCTATCACTGGTATATATGGATATCAGTGGTCCATATTGCACTGTGAACTGAGGGATGACTTATTCCAGCAATGTCCTGTAAGCATTAAAATAGAAACATGATGGCAGGAAAAGATCCAGGGGTCTACAGAGTCTGCCTTTTGAGTTTTGATGTTTTTGTTTTCTTTACAATTTATGAATTTATTGTTCTTAATTATTATTATTATTATTTTTAAATTTTATTTTTAACTTTTGTTGGAAGATGGACATGTATAAATTCAGTTATTGATGACTGGCCCACTGCCTCCACTGGAAGTTGCTTCCAAGCTTCCACTACTCTTTCTGTGAAATAATACTTCCTAACGTTACTTTTGAACTGTCAGTTTGAAGTTATGCCTCCGTGTTCTTGATTTTTGCTTAATATTGAAAATACTACCTTCTAGAACCTTATTCACACCCTTAAATGGTATATGGGAAAAGGGGGACCTCCAGAGAAGGAAGGATGCCCTACAATTGATCTATCTTCCTCTATTACTGTTAATTTGAATCACTCATACTGTATAAAAAAACAGAATTACTGTAAAAGAGTGCAATGCTTACGGGAAATCCAGAAGCATTTTATACAGATAGTCCTAAACTTGTGACTGCAATTGGAACCAGAATTTCCATTGCTAAGCAAAATCGTTGTTAAGTGAGCTTTTTTTTTTGCCATTAGTTATTAAGGGAATCACATGATTGTTAAGCAAATCTGGTTTCCCCCATTGATTTTGCTTATCAGGTGGCGTCTGGGAAAGTTGCAAAGGATAATCACATGATCCCAGGACACTGCCACCATTGTAAATACATATTGGTTGCCAAGGGCCTGAATTTTCTTGATGTGATCAAACAGGAACCGCGGTGGCGCAGTGGTTATAGTGCAGTACTGCAGGCTACTTCTGCTGACTACTGGCTGCCTGCAATTTGGCAGTTCGAATCTCACCAGGCTCAAGGTTGACTCAGCCTTCCATCCTTCCGAGGTGGGTAAAACTGAGGAGCCAAATTGTTGGGGGCAAGAGGCTGACTCTGTAAACCGCTTAAGAGAGGGCTGTAAAGCACTGTGAAGCGGTATATAAGTCTAAATGCTATTGCTATTGCTATGTGACCATAGGAAGGCTGAAACGGTTGTAAATGCAAGGGCCAGTGTGTAAGTCACTTTTTTCAGTGCCATTGTAACTGAAAGGTCGCCAAACAAATGGTTGTAAGTCAAGCACTACCCGTAGTCCAGCGTTTCTCAACCTCAGTAAATTTCAAATGTATGCACTTAAATTCCCAGAATTCCCCAGCCAGAAAAGTGGCTGGGGAATTCTGGGCAAAGTTGATGCATCTTAAAGTGGCTGAAGTTGCTTCTTTCAATTTTTTCCCAGCCAAATTGCTTATAATTTCTCCATGCTCTTATTCCCCTGCCCCCATGGATCCTATCGGTTTCAGGCAGCTTGGCTAAAAGGTCCCAAATGCATGGACAAATATAACATTGATATAAATACTGAATCAATGAGGGTTGGAGATTTGGGGACCAAGGGATCTTGGGGATCTCTTCATGAGATCATCTAGCTACATACCCCATCCCCAAGAAGGTCATTGAGCTCAGCTATTGCAGGATTCTTCACAACCCTGCACCAAACAGGGTGTTCTGCTCCAGCTACAGACCCCAAAGAACGCAGCACACACAAAGTCTGTACAAACCTTAGTTTACTAAATTAAATCAGTCTTTTTCAAACAAAGGCTGTTAATTCACTTTCTTAACAGCCTACAAGAATCCAAAGAATAAATAATCGTAATCTTACTATGGTTGGCAGAAAGCCCAGAAGCAATTTGCAGAGAACTAAAATCAGGACGCGAAGGAGAGTGAACGAAGTTGTTCCCTGCAAATTGCCTCAGTCGTCGTCCTTCCTTAAATAGGCTAAGGGAGTGGCCAATTAGCCCCAAGCCTTACTCTCGAGGAGACCTCCTCCTGAGACGCCACTCCTGCCTTTTGGCAGCTCTGCGCGCCCATGCATCGAGAAGAGGCTCCTCCTCTTCATCCTCTTCACCTATGGGAGCTTCTGGAGGTTTTGAAGGCCCTGGCTGAATCCCCGCCTCTGGCACCACATCTTCTCCAGCCTCCTCATTGTCCGACTCGAGTGCCAGCTGCACAGGCTGCTGGCGCAGCACCACACCAGCCTCCTCGCTGTCAGAATCAGCTACTAGCTGCACAGGCTGCTGACGGGCCACAACACAGGGTCTGATCAAACAGGGTCTGATCAAACAGGCTCAGAGTCTTGCAATCTGCTGCAGCATTTGAGGAGTTGAAGTCCACACATCTGCAAGTTGCTGAGTTTGAGAAACACTGCTATAGTTGTTGGTGTCAAGGGCCACTGGGATATCAAGTAAGACCAGGACAGGCTCAGGATCCATCCGGACCTTCACAGAGGTCATCCATAAGAATGACCAATGCCACTTCAGTTCCCAGTCTTGGTTACCTGACTGGAAAGAGTCCAGACAACCCATTTCCTTGGGGGTCTTTGAAGTTGAAGGCATCTTAGCATCTTCTCAATAGCCTTTCCTAAAATGGGAAGGTTGGACACATGGAATGCAGATTCATAAGGGAGCCCATGGAAGAGTTGAAACAGACTTGGTTGGGTGTTTGGTTCCTCGTGCAGCTTAAGCCAAAATGGCTACTGATATCAATCTTCATTGACCAGTGAGAGGGTAGAGTTACTAGATGACCTAAAGCATGGGTGTCAAACTCAATTTCATTGAGGGCCGCATCAGGGTTGTGTTTGACCTCGGGAGGCTGGGGTGGGCGTGGCCAGGGTGGGTGTGGCCAGCTCGACATCACTTGTGTCGGGGGTGCCTGTGGTGGTCTGAGCATTCTGCCAGTGAAAACGGGCTCCTGAGCTCCGTTTGCTTCCTGCAATCCTCTGCCAGTGAAAATGGAGCTCACGAGGGCCACACTCGGCCCTCCTGAGCTCCGTTTTCACTGGCAGAGGCACCACGGGCCAGTCCTTCGCTGTTTCCAGGGTGGCCCTGCAGGCCAGATCTAAGCACCCCATGGGCCAGATGCAGCCCACAGGCCTTGAGTTTGACACCCCTGACCTAACATGTCCAATAGGAGCTGGACAGAACCCAACCTGAACTGTCAGTAACCCCAATGACCTGGGAAGTGTGCCCAGCAAACATTGTTGTGGTGGTAAGGCAGTGGAGGGAATCAGCCGGTTCGGGCCGGTTCGGGCGAACCGATACTTAAATTGCTGGCTGGCTCCTTCCCGCCCTGCCTCTTCCAGGAGTCCCCATGTGCCCCATTTTCGCTCCCAGGAGGCTTTAGGGAGGCTTCCTAGGCCCAAAACAGGGCATGGGGGGCGGTGCATCTATCCGTCCCCCCGCAGCCCGTTTTTTCTCCCAGGGGGTGCAGGAGGCCGAGTGCTGCCTGTCACACATCCTGGCCACGCCCACCCTGGCCATGCCCACCCAGCAGGTCATTAGGGCAGAGAACCAGTTGTTAAATTATTTGAATCCCACCACGGGGGTAAGGGAAAGGATTCTCCTTTCAAACTGGAACAGTCAAGGACAACTTTAAATTGGCTAAGACACTGAGCTTGTTGATCAGAAAGGTCGGCAGCTCGGCAGTTCGAATCCCTAGTACAGGTCTCCTGCGTGAGCAGGGGGTTGGACTAGATGATCTTCCAAGGTCCCTTCCAACTCTGTTACTGTTAAGCCTTGGTTGTGAGCTGGGGAAAAGAGGAAGACAAAGTCATGAGGACCTTGAAAAAAAAAATGGGGGAAAAAAAAGGCAATTTCCGAGGATATTTTTGATGCCGTCAAAGGGGAAGTGAGGACATCTCTTTTGTATCTGCAACACAAACCCTTGTGAGAACAAAGCTGCAAATACCCCACAAGGGTGGACTTGTAGCTGCAGGAAGTAGCTTATTAATTCCAGATGACATTTCCTCCCCACCCACCTCCATTTTTTATTTCCTGTAATAGCAGCTTTCAGCACGGATGGGGAGGAATGTTTGTGCGTGGCCGGGTGGAAGTGGAAGGTTTTCTGAGAAAAAGGAAGAAGGAAGTCCCGCAAAGGCAAGCAGTCTGGCAAGGAAGTCTAACTCAGAGAAGAGAGGTTTGGCGGAAACCCTAGAATTTCATTCCCAGAAAAGACAGATGCCTCAAAAATCTTCCAAAATTTTACACGGAGTTGAAAGCCACAGCTGTAGCATTTCCACCATGTGTGGGAATATAGCACTCTGCATTTGCATAAAGGTATTCATCCTGAATAGGTTTGTAAGTTGCTTTGATTGCAAAAGTTCAAAAATAGAGGTTCGTTAGGAGGCATTTTGGAGGCAGACAGGGTGGGAAAGCAGGCTACAAATCAATGAAGCCGGGTAGCGCTGAAAAGCTCTCCGGATGAAATTTCACCAATCTCAGCCTCAGTTTTACTCCATGGGGTTATTTTTAGGGACTTAAAATGAGGGGAGAGGGTCCCAGGGCAACATCGTACCCCACTACCCTGGCTTTCCAACATGTTTGAAAAAGACCATCTGCCTGAAAGGAACCCCTGTCAGGTTGAAAGTAAAGATTAGGCTTTGGTTGCGAGTTGCCAATGGTTAGAATCAGCCTTGCTCAGTGGTGAAATCCAAATTTTTTTTACTACCGGTTCTGTGGGCATGGCTTGGTGGGCGTGGCTTAGTGGACATGGCATGGGAAGGATACTGCAAAATCCCCATTCCCACCCCACTCTGGGACCAGCCAGAGGTGGTATTTGCCGGTTCTCCAAACTACTCAAAATTTCCGCTACCGGTTCTCCAGAACCTGTCAGAACCTGCTTTGATTTCATCCCTGGCCCTGCTCCTGTACATTAGAATCTAGGAGGGATCCATTACTGTGAGGGGAAACTTTTTGCAAGCAGGAGCAGAACCGGAGATCTAACCAGCTTGATTTATTAGATTAGATTTTTTAAAAATCCTGCCTTTATTATTTGTATAAGTAACTCAAGGCAATAAACATTGTTAATTTTCTCCACAACAACAATCCTGTGAGGTGACTTAGGTTGAGAGAGAATAACTAACCCAAAGCAACCTGGTTGGTTTTCATGCCTAAGGCGGGACTAGAACTCACAGTCTCCTAGTGATTGGCCCAGAGCTACCCAGCTGGCTCTCATGCCTAAGGCGGGACTAGAACTCACAGTCTCCTAGTGATTGGCCCAGAGCTACCCAGCTGGCTCTCATGCCTAAGGCGGGACTAGAACTCACAGTCTCCTAGTGATTGGCCCAGAGCTACCCAGCTGGCTCTCATGCCTAAGGCGGGACTAGAACTCACAGTCTCCTAGTGATTGGCCCAGAGCTACCCAGCTGGCTCTCATGCCTAAGGCGGGACTAGAACTCACAGTCTCCTAGTGATTGGCCCAGAGCTACCCAGCTGGCTCTCATGCCTAAGGCGGGACTAGAACTCACAGTCTCCTAGTGATTGGCCCAGAGCTACCCAGCTGGCTCTCATGCCTAAGGCGGGACTAGAACTCACAGTCTCCTAGTGATTGGCCCAGACCTACCCAGCTGGCTCTCATGCCTAAGGCGGGACTAGAACTCACAGTCTCCTAGTGATTGGCCCAGAGCTACCCAGCTGGCTCTCATGCCTAAGGCGGGACTAGAACTCACAGTCTCCTAGTGATTGGCCCAGAGCTACCCAGCTGGCTCTCATGCCTAAGGCGGGACTAGAACTCACAGTCTCCTACTGATTGGCCCAGAGCTACCCAGCTGGCTCTCATGCCTAAGGCGGGACTAGAACTCACAGTCTCCTAGTGATTGGCCCAGAGCTACCCAGCTGGCTCTCATGCCTAAGGCGGGACTAGAACTCACAGTCTCATGGTGATTGGTCCAAAACTACCCAGCTGGCTTTCATGCCTAAGGCAGGACTAGCACTAACAATCTCCTGGTTTTTAAGCAAGCCAACACCTTAACGAAAGTAGCTTTTTAATTTGTAATTTTTTTTAGACCAGTGATGGCTAACCTTTTCTGGACCGAGTGCCCAAAGCGTGCACCTGCGCATGCGTGCATGTGTGCCCGAACCCCCCAAATGCAATGCGTGTGTGGCCCCGGCGCATGCGGCCCACTCCATGCATGCTTGCGCTGCCCCCTGCATGCCCCCTCCCCCCATGCATGCATGTAAGGCCTCCCACACATGCCATGCCCCCACGCATGCACGCATGCCCCACTGCATGTGCCCTGCCCCCATGCATGAATGTGCGGGTCCCCTGCACATGCCCAGCCCCCGTGCATGCACACACAACCCCTACATGCACCCCGCCCCCGAGCATGTGCAGCAGAGACCCGACAACTAGGTGGCCGGTGGAAGGCCCGCGCGCATGCGTGGCAGAGCTGAACTAGGGCAATGGCTCATGTGCCCAAGAGAGGGCGCTGTGTGCCACCTGTGGCACGCCATCACGTGCGACAGGTGGCACAGGTTCACCCTCACGGACCTAGACTATACACATTCCCATATTTATTAGATAGCTGTATCGGTAAATCTAACTCTCAGTCTCCTGGTGATTGGCCCAGACTCATCCAGCCGGTTTTCATGCCTAAAGCCAGACTAGAATTCACAGTCCCCTGGTTTATAGGCCAGCACCTTAATCACTGCACCGAACTGGCTCTGATGCCCAGTGAGCAGAGATTTTCTTGCCAGTTTTGGCCAGATGTATTCTCTGTCTGGGATTAGTGGAAAGTCAGGCCTCAAATGGCCTCGGTCTGTGTGTTTTCTTGCATCTGGATCCATTCCCCACCAGCAGGAAATGTTGCAATGGGGGGGGGGAGAGAGAGAGAGAGAGAGAGCGCAAATGGCCCCCATCATCGCGGTGTTTATTGTCTGCAGGGAGAAGGTTTCTACACAGCTGTCAAGGTTTCCTTGGAAAAAGCCTTCGGAGGGTGCAGCAAGAGGTCACAAACAGCTGGAGGAGGGGGGGAAGCACAGCAGTGGGGCTGACCCCCTGCTCCCTTGTGCCCTCCCTGCCCCCTGGTGCCCTGCCACTCCCCTCTCTGCCATTGGCCCTGCCGGTAAATCAGTGTTATAAGAGAGAGAAAGAGAGAGAGAGAGAGAGAGAGAGAGAGAGCCACTGAATTAAACAAACAGAGGAGAGGCGGTTTATATAATCTGCAGGACAGCTTGTCCTCAAACTCTTGCACGGATTAAAGGGTTGGCTACAGCTGTTGCTCATTAAACAGGCGGACTCCCCTCCCTTGTGCCCCCCCTCCCAGAAGTGGCGTCCACCCCCCCCTTCCCAGGGACGGCTGGTCCCCTTCCAAAAGCTCGCCTTCTCCAGAGGGGTGGGACTGGAGAGCAAAGCCTTCCAGTATTTTATTGGATCACTATTTTTTTTCTTGCCAAGTACTTTTTAACGAGGAACCTTGGTTTGGATGGAGGGGGCGGGAAAGGCAGTTGAATTGTGGAGGTTGTGTGTGTGTGTGTGTGTGTGTGTGTGTAAGCACTCCAAGCTTTGCTTGAGGGTTCGGTAGATTCCCATCAGGAAGTTGAACCCGTGCCAGATTTCAGAGCCTGTGCCCAGTGGCACAGGATATGGGGGGCGGACGGGGGGGGGTCGGGGGAGGAACGCATTCCTGTGCATTCGACCGAATGGAGCAAAGAAAAGATCGGTCTTCTGGCTCTTTCCTTCGCTCTCCCCCCACCACACACACACACTTTGAAACTGGAGGCCTGCTTCATGCTTAGGCAGGGAAATTGGGGGAAGTGGGGGGGGGAGAAATAATTTTAAATGTGCCAAATTGAAAGCAATCTCTTCTTAGGAAAAGCTGCCCACTCCTTGTGAGTTGCTGTTCTGAATTGATCAGAAAGCAATGGCACATGAAAAGGGAGTGGGGGGGGATTAAAAACCAAAGAAACAACCCCCCCCCACCATCCAACATGCTCTGGATCAACAGAGTCCCACTCCCCTCCCTTCTTCAGAAGGAGGGTGAATGAAAGAGGCGGCATTCAGAGATGCAACGCATTCAGAGATATGGCGGTCAGACCCCCCTAAAAAGTAGATTGTTCTGATTTGTTCTTTGGAATATTTAGGGAGCCGAACCAGGGGTGAAATCTAGCATGTTCTGACAGGTTCTGGAGAACAGGTAGTGGAAATTTTGAGTAGTTCGGAGAACCGGCAAATGCCATCTCTGGCTGGTCCCAGAGTGGGGTGGGAATGGAGATTTTGCAATATCCTCCCCCCAGGAGTGGAGAGAGAATGGAGATTTTGCGGTATCCTTCCCCTGCCACGCCCACCAAGCTACACCACACCCACAGAACTGGTAGTAAAAAAAATTGGATTTCTCCACTGAGCTGAACCATGTTGGATGCAATGGTGCAGGTAGTCCTCGCTTAATGACCATCTGCTTAATGATCATTTGAAGCTATGACAGACTCCACAAATTCTACTTATAACCCAATTCCAGAGTTACATCAACTGCACACACACACACACAGAGTCACATGTCTGCATTTTGTGTGTTTGGCAAGCAGCTTGCCTTTACAGCTGGTTTCAGTCTCCTGTGACCAGATTTTTACAATGTTTTTGCTGGTTTCTCATCTTTTCAGCCACTTTTGGCAAAAAATCACTTGAGAATACATCGATTCATTTAATGACCACAGCATTCACTTAACAACCAGTGCAAAAAAAAAGTCATAAAGTTGGGTCTGGTTCCACAGAAGCTTCATCTTACAACGGTCATGACTTACGATGGAAATTCTGGAAGAAGGGAAAAGCTTGTATGCATCTGTGCATTTGAAAAAGTGTGCAGAAACCAGAAAAATTATCCGGCAAAAAATTAATTGGAAGGAAGGAAGATCAGAGCAGGGACTCATGCAGATATGTGACAGGCATCGTTCTCTAGCAAGAATGAAAGCTTTGGCTATTCTTGACGGAAAAGACGAAGTCAAATGGCCCATTTTGCAGATGAGACCAAGGATGGAGAACAGACTCATGCAGAGATACAGCAGGCATCTCCCTCTATTGCAATTCTAGGCACCTAAGAGTATTTGATTATTTAGTTTCTTAACTTCCCAAGTCTTGTTCACAAGTGACTTGCAGAGTAGAAATGAAAGTGGATAACTTATGGGAGAAGCTTAAAAGGAAGAAAAATATTCCGAGAGGCCAGCTGGAATTTGAAAAGAGTCTGGATTTGCCCTGGCATTTTAGACTCCCAAAGTTGCTGCCTGCAAGTTTTACTGTTGCTTGTATAGCATTTTAGATGTTGTGTTGTAAATCCAAATGGATTTGCATACTGTTCACCTGTGCCCTGGTGCAGGGAGTGGGAGCTGTTCCTCTATTTTTTTTTTTAATAAAAAGTTATCTAGGAATATCAGCTCCCATCTACATAAGTTAATTTGTATTTCTTACTCTTGGTTTCTCAACTCTCCTTAAATAGGGAGGAGGTTACTTTCCCCTGAATGAAACAACAGGCCCCATAGTTATTTTTTTAAAAAAAACTCGCACAAAAACTTGCTTTTTGGAATCCTCTTTGGCAGATGTCCTAGTTGCTGCTTAGTGGCACGTCTCCGACCTCTGCCGGTGGCGTTTACTTCCTGCACTGTTCTTCCTTGTTGGCCTTCTCCATGCCCACCTCCTTAATTTGCTCAGCTTGTATGATGCCTGCAGCTCACCGCAAGACCCCAGACCTGTTTGATCAGACACAACTGGTGCACGATTGTGAACTATCCTGCCGCAGCTGAGCCCTCTCCTCTGTAGTCTTGTTTGACATAATGGCAGAAAAGGCCATATTTTTCCTTTGTGGATTCCTTGAATGGATGAAACACCAAATCCCAGGTTACTAAAACCAAAGGACTAATCCAGTAGGACTTTTATTATCTATGCATTATTTATTTATCAGATTTTTATCCTGCCTTTGTTACTCTATAAATAACTCAAGGCGGCAAGCATACCTAATACTCTTTCCTCCTCTTGTTTTCTCCTGAGAGGTGGTTTGCGGAGGTGGGTTTCAGCAGCTTCTGACCAGTTCTGGAGAACCGGTAGCGGAAATTTTAAGTAGTTTGGAGAAACGGCAAATACCACCTCTGACTGGCCTTGCTCCCATGTATTCTCTGCCTCCCGAGTCCCAGCTGATGTGGAGGAAATGGGGATTTTGCAGTAACCTTCCCCTGGAGTGGGGAGGGAATGGAGATTGTACAGTCTCCTTCCCCTGCCATGCCCACCAAGCCACGCCCACCAAGCCATGCCACGTCCACCAAGCCACGCCCACAGAACCAGTAGTAAAAAAAATTGAATCCCACCACTGGTGGGTTGGGCTGAGAGCAAGAGAGAGTGACTGGCCCAAAGTCTGGCTGGATTTCGTGCCTAAGGCAGGACTAGAATTCACAGCCTCCTGGTAATTGTCCCAAGTTGCCCAGTCACTTTTCATGCCTAAGGCAAGACAGGAACTCACAGTCTCCTGGTGATTTGCCCAAAGTTACCCAGCCAGATTTCGTGCCTAAGGCATGAAAGGCAGGACTAGAACTCACAGTCTCCTGGTGATGGGCCCAAAGTCCCACAGCCGGCTTTCATGCATAAGGCAGGATTAGGACTCACTGTCTCCCAGTTTCTGGGCTTTAACCATTAACTATCTCTTTTAGCCTTACTGTTTCCCCTGCCTCCCATTGTTATCCCTCCTTTCTGAAGGACAAGATTTTTGATACCTCACCAGCTAACAGAGGTTTATGAATGAAATCAAATAATCAGACTCTCCACCAAAATGGGCTTACTCATCATAGATTTCCTGGAAAAGAATCCATGTACCGACTAGTATGTAACATCATTAGCTCCTTTTTGATAATCACCCTCAAGTAATCAAGTATAGACTATTCCTGGGCAAGGAGGCTCTATTTAGCTATTCTGATCAATAACCATTTGCCCTAAAAACACACAATAACTGGAAATTTTCTGCTCCAGAGAAAAAGTTGGCTAGGTCAGCTTCCTGCATTGGCCAGCCAAATGTTTGCAGAGTGACTTAGTTGGATGTGAAAATAGTAAATTGGGGTTCTGCCAGTTCAAATATATTGTCTTGCTTGATGGTCAGATGTTTTCTAAGAATTATGTTGCGAAGGGAAAACTCATCAGCTGCTATCAGTGATATTCTTCCAAAGTGATACTGTTAGTCATGCCAAACAAATCTTATTTTATTTATTTATTTATTTATTTATTTATTTATTTATTTATTTATTTATTTATTTATTTATTTTTATATGCCGCCCTTCTCCGGAGACTCAGGGCGGCTTACAATGAGTTAAGCAATAGCCTTCATACTTTTGTATATTTTTTATACAAAGTCAGCTTATTGCCCCCACAAACCGGGTCCTCATTTTACCCACCTTAGAAAGGATGGAAGGCTGAGTCGACCTTGAGCCTGGGGAGAAGTGAACTCTTTGACAATAAATTGAATTTATTCTTTGACAAAGTGACTAAATTAGCAGACCAGCGAAATGCAGTGGATATAATATACTTGGATTTCAGTAAGGCATTTGACAAAGTAGACCACAACCTACTTCTTGGTAAGCTAAAAAAAAATGTGGGATAGACAGCATCACCATCAGATTTGTAAGTAGCTGACAAACTGCACTCAATGTGTAGTACTTAATGGAGCTACATCTACATGGAGGGGAGTAAGCAGTGGGTTACCCCAAGGTTCCATTTTAGGCCCAGTACTGTTCAACATCTTCATAAACAATTTAGATGAGGGAATAGAAGGGGAACTTATCAAGTTTGCAGACCACATTAAACTGGCAGGAATAGCCAACAACCCAAAAGAGAGGATGAAGATCCAGATGGATCGCGACAGACTGGGCCCTATCTAACAAAATGAAATTCTATGTAGAGAAAAAAAAAGGTTTTACACTTAGGCAAGAACAAACAAATATACAGCTACAGATTAGCTGTATGCACGGCTCCTGGATGCACGGCTGTCTTTAGAAGAGCATATGACGGCCGTGGCCAGGGGGGCTTTTTATCAGGTCCGCCTGACATGCCAGTTGCGTCCCTTTCTGGATCGGGACTCCCTATGCACGGTCACTTAGGCACTCGTCACTTCCCGCCTGGACTACTGCAATGCTCTCTACATGGGGCTCCCCTTGGGGTGCATCCGGAGGCTCCAGTTGGTCCAGAATGCGGCCACATGGGGGATTATGGGAGCGACGGGGCGCTCCCATGTGACACATCTCCTGCGCGAGCTGCACTGGCTTCCGGTGGTCTTCCGGGTGCGCTTCAAGGTGTTGGTGACCACCTTTAAAGCGCTCCATGGCTTAGGGCCGGGGTATCTACGAGACCGCCTTCTGCCGCCAATAGCCTCCCACCGGCCAGTTTGCTCACACAGAGAGGGCCTCCTCAGGGTACTGTCGGCCAGACAATGTCGGCTGGCGACCCCCAGGGGGAGAGTCTTCTCTGTGGCGGCACCTGCCCTCTGGAACGACCTACCCCCAGAGATATGCACAATACCAGACCTCCGGACTTTTCGTCAGGCCCTGAAAACTCATCTATTTCATCTAGCCGGGCTGGCTTGATCCCATCCTTTCAGTTTTAATTTGAAATTGGTTTTAACTGGGTTGTTTTAAATTGAGGGCTGAAATTATTTAATGTCTTTTAAACTGTTTTTTAAATTTTATATGTTATGTTTTATCTCGGCTGTTCACCGCCCTGAGTCCTGTTGGAGAAGGGCAGTATAAAAATCAAATAAAGAAAGATAAAGAAAAAAAAAGATTAGGTGAAACCTGGTTCAGTAACAGTAAATGTATGAGGTATCTTGGAGTCCTAGTGTACATTCACTTAAATATCAGCCAGCAGGTTACGGCAGCAGCCAAAAAAACCCCAATGCAATCCTAGGTTGCATTAACAGAGGGTTATAATCAAGATCACGTGAAGTACTAGTATTACTTTATAAAGCCTTAGCAACACCACACTTAAATACTGTATCCAGTTTGGGCCACCATATTATAAAAAAAGATGTCGAGACTCTGGAAAGAGTGCAAAGAGCAACAAATATGATTAGAGGGCTGGAGGCTAAAACATGAAGAGCAGTTGCAGGAATTGGGTATGTCTACTTTAATGAAAAGAAGGACTAGGGGTGACATGATAGCCGTGTTCCAATATTTGAAGGGCTACCACAAAGAAGAGGAGGTCAGCCTATTTTCCAAAGCACCAGAAGGCAAGACAAGAAACAATAGATGGAAACTAATCAAGGAGAGAAGCCACCTAGAACTAAGGAGAAATTTTCTAACAGTGATAGCAATTAACCAGTGGAACAGCTTGCCTTCAGAAGTTTTGGGTGGTCCATCACTAGAGGTTTATAAGAAAAGACTGGACAATCATTTGTCTGGAATGGTATAGGGCAGTGATGGCTACCCTTTTTGCTATCATGTGCCCAAAGTGGAGGGAGTGCAGGGGGGGTTGCACGTGTGCGTGCTCACACCCATAATTCAATGCATCCCGCCCTGCGCATGCACGTGTGACCCCCTCATGTTCCCCCCCGCACGTGATGGCACAGTGGGCCCAGTAGGCCCGTTTTCGTCCTTCCCAGGCTCCAGAGGCTTTCTTGGAGTCTGGGGAGGGCGAAAACAGCCTTTCCCACCCCACTTGAGGCCTTCCGGAGGCCAGAAATGGCCCATTTCCCAACTTCCAGTGGGACTGGAAGTCCCGTTTTTCGCTCTCCCCAGGCTCCAGAGGCTCTCTAGGAATCTGGGGAGGGTGAAAATGGCCTCCCCTCCTCTGGAGGCCGGAAACAGCCCATTTCCTGACTTCTGGTGGGCCCAGAAGGCCCGAAAATCAGCTGGCCAGCGTGCACATGAGCACTGGAGCTGAGCTAGGGCAACGCTTGCATGCCCACAGATATGGCTCAGCGTGTCACCTGTGGCACACGTGTCATAGGTTTGCCATCACAGGTATAGGGCCTCCTGCTTGAGCAGGGGGTTGGACTAGAAAACCTCCAAGGTCACTTCCAACTCTGTTATTCTGTTTGAAGTTAATACCCTGTTTCCCCCAAAATAAGACATCCCCTGATAATATGCCCAATCAGGCTTTTGAGCACATGGCAATAAGGCCAAGTGCTTATTTCAGGGTTCAAAAAAATATAAGACAGGGGTCTTATTTTCAGGGAAACACGGTTTTATTTATACAGCAGTTCTTCTGAATTGTGCTCGTCTATCAAATGATTTGCTCCTTACTGACTAATATTCTGTAGCCTTTCCTCCCATGCCTGACTCCCCATAGGTTGATGATAAGCAAACATCACCTTTGAGACTCCTACCTGCCACTGAACTATTTAAAGATACAGCCTTAAGCATTTGCCTCTTTTCAAATTATTTATATGTTCCTGCATTGCCACCTAGTGGTAATATACCAAACCAGAGACAGAGAGCAATTCTAACTCTTAAAAATATGATTCTTTATATCCCACTTTTTTTCAATACACTACCAAGGGCAGTACGGTAGTGCTTGTGATATCACAACCTGGGATTAATATAACTATTTTGTCTGACTGGTATGAGTTTTAAACCACCCATTACCAAAGTCCAAAGTCCAATTACCGAAGACTTTGGGGGGAAAAAACCAGCGGCAAAGCAGGAATAACAAAATAGCTAAAACATATACAAAATAATAAAATCTTACATTAAAATGGCAATATATTATTACTTTAGTACAGATTAATATGGTACAAGTTTAATTTTGGAGCATGGTGTAAAAAAAAATAGATTTTGTTTAACTTTTATTTCTCAGATTAAAATGCATTCTTTTAACTGCTCTGTTCCAGTTACAACCAATGAATTATCTCGGTTAAGATAGAGTAATTATTTTTTTTAATTTTTAGTTTTATTTACTTAGCAAACGTATATAGCTGCTCCTTTCACAAAATAAAATTCCAGGTGGTTAAAACATAATACAGGGTGATGTCCATTGCCTTATGTTAACTTGGAATTTTTGCCTTGTTTCACTAGACCAGGAGTCCCCAACCCCACCTCCAGTCCATGGACTGGCACTGGGCTGCGGCATGCCAGAAACCAATCTGTGCAAACAAGCAAAGTTGCATCCGTGGGATGCAGGCAGCACAAAAAAACATGCCCCTTCTGGCCCATGGGAAAAAAATCTCTCCATGGAACTGGACTCTGGTGCCCAAAAGGTTGTGGGCACTCTCAGCATCTCTGCCCTTTTTTTTCCTTCGCCCAAGATCTTCAAGGCATGTGATCCTGTTCATCAATAAACCTTTTTTTCCAAGCAGTCTCCATGTTTCCAGTGTCTTTCTCCCTACTTGGAACTGAACCCAGATGGACATTTCTTCCAACGCTTCAACTCCCAGAATTCCTTGGTTAGCTGGCTAGGAAATTCTGAGAGTTGAAGTACATAAAGTTGCTGAAGTTGAGAAACACTGTACATAACAAGTAGTCCTTGATTTACAACCACAACTGAGCCCCAAATTTCCGTTTCAAATTGAGACAGTTGTCAACTTACTTACTGAACCCCATTTTACGACTCTTCTTGCTACAGGTGTTAAGTGAACCACAGCGGTTGTTAAATTAGTAAAACAGTTGTTAAGTGAATCTAGTTTCCCGTTTGACGTTGCTTGTCAGAAGGTCTCAACAGGTGATCCCGTGACCCTGGGACAGTGCAAGCGTCATAATTGTAAGCCATGAATTTTGATCATGCAACCATGGGGATGCTGCAACGGTTGTGTGAAAATGGTCATAAGTCCCCTTTTTTCAGTGCTGCTGTAACTTTGAACGGTCACTAAATGAAAGGTTGTTAAGTGAAAGATTACCTGTAGTAGACAATAGATATAAAAGGGGACTTTTCAGGTGGTTGGAAATGAACCCAATCTTGCTGTTATATGCAAGCAAACTTTTGGGACTTAATGATGGTTATCAAAGCTCTTCACCAAATTTTGTGAATCCTGAATCACCATACAGGAATTTTTCTGTGTACAGGTAGTCCTCATCTTATGACCACAATTGAGCCCAAAGTTTCTGTTGTTAAGCAAGATATTTACGAAGCGAGAGTTACCCCATTTATTATCTTTCTTGCCACAGTTGTTTAGTGTATGATTGACACCGCACCTCGAGGTTTTGTTTTCGTTTTTGTTTTTTTTTTAGCATTAACCAGTGGTGGGATTCAGCCAGTTCGCACCACTTCAGGAGAACCGGTTGTTAACTTTCTGAGCAGTTTGGTGAATTGGCTGTTGGAAAAGATCATTAGGGCAGAGAACCAGTTGTTAAATTATTTGAATCCCACCACTGGCATTAACCCACCCTCGGGTGCATGATAGAAATTTTATCCAATTTAGCCATCAGATCTCTTGTATTTCAATTGTAGATATTTAAATTTTGAATGCCACAAAGCTTAAAGCTTTCCAGAAAGCAACCTTGCTTCTCCAATAGAAGCACAAAGGCAATAAGCATTTATACTGTGGAAATTGCTGGAAAATTAAATGAATGCCTTGCTAGTCTCAATGGTTCTGTCTGCCTCGGGGCGAAACTGAATTGCTCGCAGCTCGCTTCTGAAAAGGGATACAAGAGGATGTTTCAGCAGAACTGGTGCAGATGTCGCCTGGAAGTTCTAGAATTAGGGAACGCGAATCCATAGCTTCCAGCAACCTGCTCCCAACTATGACCAGCTGGATTGGAAGATTGGAGGAGGTAATAGAAAGACATTAGATCACATTCTGTGACCATGATATCTCTTGGGGTTAACAGGCTCCTATCCCACCTGGCTTTTCGTGAATGGATAAGTAATGAAGATGGTGGAATTTTATGATCAATGGAATAGCTTGCTGCCTGGAGTTGTGGGTGCTCCATCACTGGAGATTTTCAAAAATAGGATGGACAACCATTTGACTGGGATGGTATAAGTCTCCTACCTTGAGTAGGGGGTTGGACTAGAAGACCTCCAAAGTCCCTTCAAGACCTGTGACCAGTGGTGGGATCCAAGTAACTTAACAACCGGTTCCTGCCCTAATGATTTCTTCCAACAACCAGTTTGCCAAACTGCTCAGAAAGTTAACAACCGGTTCTCCCAAAGTGGTGCGAAGTGGCTGAATCCCACCACTGCCTGTGAGTCTATGTTCTGCTTGAAGATGTGTGGATTTCAACTCCCAGAATTCCATGCTGGCTGGGGGATTCTGGGAGTTGAAGTCCCCACATCTTCCTGTTGTCAACATTGGAAAAAACACTAGTTTGACAAAGAGGCTGAAAGAAGATAAAATGCCAAGGAAAGTGCATAGATATAAGATGCAAGATGCCTGACATAGTAAAATTCCTAAACTGGGCTGAAGGTTGGATTTGAAGGGCAAAACAGATCCTTCCAGTTCTAGGATTCTCTGCTTCTAGGTTCTGTGATCGAATCCCTGGTGTAAACCAACTATCTAACCTGAAATGGAAAATCAAACTGAAAAGAATGTGTTTGGAAGGGGTTTCTGCATGCATAAAAACCATTTCCTTCCTAAGATCTTGAAAAAGCACAGCACTTTTCTTTATGAATTCAAATGAGACCAAATCAATTGGACCAGAGCCAATCCAAGCCCCTATAATAAATTGTTTTCCTAGTAGTTTTGTTTTATTAAAAGGTGCAGTGGTTAGAGACAGATTGAAGATTCATTTAATATTTAATTTAATTTAATGGAGTTATAAGACCTTCATTTCAAAATGACTCCAGGTGGCAGTTCCTAATAAAGGCTTATGATTATTGAGATACAGATCCAAAGTCCCATTTAGCTTTGGAATTCACTGAATAACTTTAGCTTAATTAGTTGTTTTCAGCCTTGGCTACCTCACAGGGTTGCTGAGGGTATAAAGCAGGAGCCTCCAAACTTGGCAATTTTAAGACTTATGGATTTCAACTCCCAGATTTCTTCATGCTGTCTGGGTAATTTTGGGAGCTGAGGTCCACAAGTCTTGGCAAGTTTGGAGACCCCTAGTATAAAGCAATCAGTTTGAATTCAAATCAAATTAGCAGAGTTTTTAAAATCCCATATATAAGACCAGTCTACCTCTCCATTTACTAATCCAAAACCCGCTTGTTCTAGTTTTATCACTGCATGGGATATTCCTTTAGATCCCTTTGTCAGTTTTGAAGCAACATATTAGGTCGAACATCGACAGAACACTGCCGCGGAGGGTCCCTGCCGTTCAATTATCTTCATTGGTGTGGGGGGGGTGGGGTGGGGTGGGGGGGTACATCCCTCTCTACTGAATTATTTTTTAATGGTGCAAAATAGAAGAGGGATCACTTAGTGTCCTCCTTTCCTTCTCTATTCTTCTGCAGTTGGAATAACCAAAGGCCACTTTGGGACTATACATGCTCCTTACCACAGTATTGTTTCTAGTGGCTCTGGAAAGTCCTGTGGCTTCTGAATGATTCGTTGATCAATATATAATATAAATTGTTATAGAAACTCTCTCCCTCCCTCCCTCCCTCCCTCTCTCTCCCTCTCTCTCTCTCCCTCCCTCCCTCCCTCCCTCCTTCTCTCCCCTCCACTTTTTATCCCAGTTGTGTCCGTTAACTGCTTTTAAGCTTTGTTGACCTTTAATAAACATCATTTTTTCCCTAGCTGAATTTGGTGATATGTCTGACCCGGGAATTCTGGGAGCTGAAATCCACACCTCTTAATGTTATCAAGGTTGAGAAACACTGGTTGCAAGGATTGTCTGGGAATACGCTGGGGACAAAATAAACTGGGAATAACCCACTATAATTTCCCATTAATGATGTCACTGGGCAAACAACATGAATGAACTCCTGACATCATTTGCAAAATGATATCATGATACTCCCAGCCCACCTTTCGGTATCATTGTAGCTTGTAGTTTACGTAGACTCTCCCTTGATATCTTCAATTTTTAAGGAGGTTCAGACACGAGTTCATTTGAGCTCAGCCAATTTTTTGTTCCCAAAAAGCCAACAGTGGATGCAATAATTTGGTTGGGTTATCCAGCCCTGCTGGGACTCAGCAACTCTATTCAAACCAGTGAGGCACGAGGCATGCAGCCCACCCATTGAGACCTCTCCGGAGAGCTGAGATCTAAACAGACCGGCAATTAGAACACACAAACCTTCCTTGCCTAGCAAATTGTTAGCTTCTGTGGCAGAACTGCCAGTTTTCTTTATTTATTTCAATCCCGCCCCTCCCTTGGCCTTTCAGACATCCAAGGAAGCTGCCCCAGGAAACCTTAACCCTATGCTCCCCAAATGCTAGGGCTGCCAGATTGGGGGTTGCAGAAATCTGGATAGCCGCTAGATAGTAGCGATGGAATATAGAAAACTCCAGCCCTTTGCTGCTATGTTCTGAAAATATGAGAACTCAATTAACAGAATAATCACAGAATAACAGAGTTGGAAGGGATCTTGTAGGTCATCTAGTCCAACCCCCCGCCCAAACTGGAGACCTTACACCATTTCTGACAGATGGCAATCCAGTCTCTTCTTGAAAGCCTCCAGTGATGAAGCTCCTACAACTTCTGTTCCATTGGTTGATTGCTCTCACTGTCCGAAAATTTCTCCTTATTTCTAGGTTGAATCTCTCCTTGATCAGTTTCCATCCATTATTCCTTGTCTGGCCTTCGGGTGCCTTGGAAAATAGCTTGACCCCTTCCTCTCTGTGGCAGCCCCTCAAATATTGGAATACTGATATCATGTCGCCCCTGGTCCTTCTCTTCACTAGACTAGTCATGCCATGCTTCATATGTTTCAGCCTCCATTCCCCTAATTATCTTTGCTCTTCTCTGCACTCTTTCTAGAGTCTCAACATCTTTTTTATAATGTGGTGACCAAAACTGGATGCAGTATTCTAGGTTTGGTCTTACTAAGGCTTTATAGAGTGGTATTAGTACCTTATGTGATCTTGATTGAATCCCTCTGTTAATGCAATTTAGGATTGCATTGGCTTTTTTGGCTGCTGCTGCACATTGTTGGCTCATATTTAATTGGTTGTCCACTAAGACTCCAAGATCCCTCTCACAGTAATATAAACAATTATATTTTCTTGTTTTTATTTTCTCCCATAACGTACACCTGGATGCTCAAATTTATAGTATGGATAGTCCTTGACTAATCACCATTCGCTTAGTGACTGCTCACAGTTAAGGTCCAAATTTGGCAACTTTAAGACTTGTGGACTTCAGCTCTCAGAATACCTCTGCCAGCTATGGAAGCTGAAGCTCACAAGTCTTAAAATTGCAACATTGGGCACTCCTGCCATAGGGTTAAAAAAACAAAACATCAAGATGGTGACAATGTGATAAAGGCTCTTTCTGATTTTAATGTACAAATTCTGAGTGGAGTTGAACTGCCTGTGTATATTTTTCCATAAATCATTGCAAGGTGTAAATTCAGAAAAGACATAGAAAAGGGACTCATTTTGTGACATGGCTGATCACAAAGGCAGTGCCAAGAAGAGCAGTCAGAGCAGAAATACAGAAAAGAGAAGTAGATTTCCTCCCTCCCCTGGCCAGACACAATTTACAAATTTAATCAGGGGTCATGCAGAGTTCCAAAAGACATCTTGATCTATGAACAGGCACTTATTTGCATTCCATTTTTTAAAAAAAACTAAAAATAAAATTGTTTAATATTATTTCTCCTCTCCTCCTTGATATTGACTCATTCCTTAACAGAGGAGCAGATCCACTTCCCAAACCCATATTGCTTTGTGATTCCTTAAGGCAGGGGTATCAAACTCGATTTCATTGAGGGCCGCATCAGGGTTGTGTTTGACCTTGCGGGGGGGGGCAGTTTGTGTGTGGCCAGAGTGGGTGTCGCCTGTTCCATGTCACTCATGTTGGGGGCAACTGTGACAGCTCGAGTGCTCTGCCAGTGAAAATGGGCTCCGGAGCTTCATTTTCGCTGGCAGAAGGATGCAGGAGGCCGTCGCAGCCAGAAATGGAGCTCGGGAGCCCATTTTTGCTGGCAGAGGCACCGTGGGTCGGTCCCTCACTGTTTCCAGGGTGGCCCCGCGGGCCAGAACTAAGCACCTTGCGGGCCGGATCCAACCAGCGGGCCTTAAGTTTAACACCCCTGCCTTAAGGGATCTAGAAGACTAAAATCTGGTAAAGAATTTCTATTCTATTCTATTCTATTCTATTCTATTCTATTCTATTCTATTCTATTCTATTCTATTCTATTCTATTCTATTCTCACATGCACATAGGTGTGTAATAGATAGAGCAGATCCAATTGAAAAACATAGAAAAACAGTAGAGGACCTGCTTTGTTTCAAAGGAATGTCTAGGACGATTAACCATCTGCCTTTTAATTATCAGTAATTCTATCATTTGTAACCTTTAAAAAAATGCAGTTTAACAAAATCCCAGAGACACAAATTAGAGAGAAGCAGACAGCAAAAGTCATTATAGAAAAGAGAGTTGCAAATACTTTTTGGGTCCTCTCCTTCTTTTAGCTTTTCTTATTGGTTGAAGAAGGGGAATGTGCATTTCTGAGATGGGAAGCTGCCAGGCGGTTCAGTTCATCCTGAAGATTAGATTTCCCCAAAGAAAATAATGGTTTATTTTGTCTTAATGGGAGCATTAAGTCAACATATTGATCAGCTGGACAGAAAGAACTTACCAGAAAGCCTGCATCCATATGCCCCCTAATGTCCCATTTATTATTTAGTTATCACTCGAAGGTGAAAATACGGTATTTTTCAAGGAAGCACAAGCTTTCGCCAATAAGAACAAGGAACAAGCTAACCCCGAGGGTCTCTCTTGTGAGGGCTGGCAACCTCTGCACTCCTGGATCCCTATCTTGTCATTCCTGGACCATAGCCCCTCCCCAAGAGTTGATCCGGACACTGGGGAGGGGGGAACCATTTTGCATGAAGGATGATAGATATTTCGGGTCCTGACTGCCAAGAAGATAGAATCACCATGTTGCTGCTCTTGAAGGAAGGAAAGTTTTACCCAGCTGTGGTGGGCAAAAATCAGAGGTGGTCTGGGGAATATCTTTTTCCGGCTAATATATTTTATTAAAAGGCCTAAGCCTTAGGCCTTTTAATAAAATATGTTAGCCGGAAAAAGATGCTCCCAGGCTCCTCCAGGGTTCCTGTTTCTACTACCAAATGTGAAAGGAGGGAGGGAATTAAGAGTAAATGATTAGGTTAATATGCTAATCCAGCACATTTATTTTTTGGGGGTCAAGGACCACCGCTTTGTCTCTGACCAAAAGTTCTCTAGAAATGACTGGAAGAGGCAGGACCAAAACCCCCCACCCTTATTATTATTGGAACGGGGGATTATGAGAATTCCAAGATGGAAAATGCAAGAGGTCCTGCCTCTTCCAGTCATCTCTAGATAACTTTTGGTCAGAGACAAAGCGGTTGTCCTTGACCCAGAAAAAAACAACAACCCAGGCCTGTCCTGGATTAGCACATTAATCTAACCATTGGCCTCCCCAAAAGATCCCAGGTATCACCGCCATCTTTAACTGCCCCTCCCCCCCCCATGCCACAACCTCTGGCAGGCTAAAAATTCACTCCAGAAATGGGATCTTCGTTCTGCTGAATTTCAGACAATTATCAGACATTTTGAACTTTTAAAAAAAATTGCTTTATTTATTTTACTTAGTTTTTAAAAAATGTGCTACCTGCTCCCATTTCCAGCTTTGTTTGTTTTTATAGGAGAGGATTACAGCATCAATTTAAATATATCTTTAGCAGGTATATATATGAGTATTGTTTCTACAGTACGTTTCTTAACCATAATGACTTTAAGAAAGATGGACTTCAACTCCCAGAATTCCCCAGCCTAGCCCATGCTGGCTAGGGAATTCTGGGAGTTGAAGTCCACCTATCTTAAAGTTGCCAAGGTTGAGAAACATTGCTCTATAGACTGCTCAGCAACTGGTGCACAAGCTATGATCATGGGTGAGATTCAAAAATTTTAGCAACTGGTTCTCTACCCGGTTGCTGGGTGGGCGTGGCCATGGTGGGCGTGGCCTAGTTAGCCTCCTGCACCACGGCAGTTGGGGGGGCGTTTTTGCCCTCCCTGGGCTCCGGAGGCTTTCTTCAAGACTCTGGGAGGGCGAAAACAACCTCCCCTGGGCTCCGGAGGCCAGAAACGGGCCCGTTTCCAGACTTCCGGAACTTCCAAGAGGCCTGTTTTTTCTCCCCCAGAGCCTCCGCGTGGGCGCTATACTTACCTGGCATCCAAACCTCCTGGGAGGGGCAAGGTGGGGTGGACCAGCCAGTCCTTGCAACTACCAGTTCAGGGAACCAGATCAGAGGTGGGTTTCAGCAGGTTCTGACCAGTTCTGGAGAATCGGTAGCGGAAATTTTGAGTAGTTCAGAGAACTGGCAGTAAAAATCCTGACTGGGCCTGCCCCCATCTATTCTCTGCCTCCCAAGTCCCAAATTTCAAAATTTTGAAACCCACCACTTAACCAGATGAAAAATTAGCATCCGGTTCGCTCAAATCGGTCTGAACCAGCTGAATCCCATCCCTGGCTACGATCCACAGTCTAAGTAGCCTGGAACTAGCCTTTCATCAACTAGCCATACAAGCAAGGTATCCCGGGAATTGTAGTGCTGGCAAACCCACAGATCAAGAGGTTGGGAAGCAGATTTGAGACCTTTTCTTGCTTTACAAATGGTGCTTTCCCCCAATCCCAGTCATGACTCCCAAATCCATCTCGGAGCCTAGATAACATATCTGGACTGGGAGCCTAGATAACATATCTGGACTGGATATGCCCATGGGGCTTCTCCCAGGCTAGAAACCAGGATATTGCAAGTTCTAGTCTTGCTTTAGGCACTCAAGTTGGCTAGGTGACTTTAGGTCTGTCACTTTCAGCCCAACCCACCTCACAGGGTTGTTGGGAAAAAAGGAGGAGGAAGAAGAATTGTGTGTGTTTGCTGCCTTGAGCTATCTATAAAAATAATAGGCAGGAAAGAAAGAAAAAGGAAGGAAGGAAGGAAGGAAGGAAGGAAGGAAGGAAGGAAGGAAGGAAAGAGAGAAAGAAAGAAAGAAAGAAAGAAAGAAAGAAAGAAAGAAAGAAAGAAAGAAAGAAAGAAAGAAAGATAGATAGATTAAATGACTTAGGGCCCCAAATTGGTGGGCTTGATTTGTTCATTAAGAAGCCAATACTAGAACGGTTTCTTAACATTTCTGTTTTGACTCAAAAGCAGGATTTTGGCATCACTGGTTTGGGACCAGTCTGATTCCTTTACCCTGGAAAGGCCAGGTGTAGAATTGAAGGAAATGCAAAGGGAAAAAAAAATTTATTCTCATTTTAGAAAAGTCAGAGCATCTCGTGCTACTTTACAGAGAAAGCAAAAATGAGTGGCTCTCCGTGACAGATTTTCCCTGTCTTATTTAGTGAGCAAAATATAGGAACGGCTCTAATATTTTATTTGTAGTTTTTAGTCCGTTTGAATCAGACTCGATTTCTGGCAAATGCCTGGACATGTTCATGCAATTTTCTTACATCATATTTGGAAGAGATTTATCCTTGCCTCTTTCTTCTCAGAACTGAGAGAGAATGACTGACACACGGTAAACTACCAAAAAAAAAAAAAAAATGGTCGGAGGGAATCCAAACCCAAAAGGGAAGCTGCTTAAAATGTTAAAATGTTCAATCTACTTTCTAAAAGAATTTGCAGGTTTCTGTGATGGTTTTCCCTGTCCTAATGTTCCCTTTAATTGTACTCATTTTATGTATTCAATTCATGCTTATACTTATATATATATTATCTAATATGTACTTGACAAAATAAAATAAATAAAAAATAAAAATGGGAAGGACAAAAAAACAAAACAAAACTTTGAGACATGCCAGGAAGCAGTGGTGAAAAAGTCAAGATACAGTCATCATTTCAACTTGTTACACAAACACAAACACACAAACCTGACCCTGTGCTGGACAGGCTGTTGCATGAAACCACAATGCCACTTTTTTTTGCTTTTAGCGTTGGGTTCATCCAAGAATGATGGTTTGCACGTTGGATGAACTGCCACAACTCTGGTTTGTGGTTGAGTGTAATGTGCAAACCCAGCTGCTGTAGCTTCTTCAACAAATCGTTCTTAAACAAACCCCAGCTTAGCCGATGGCTGGGAACCCACATACTGCAAAGTCGTGACTTATTTTAAGGTTGGCTCGTTATTCAGTCCTAAGCCTTAGTTTGCAAACCATAACACTTAACTTCACCCAGCATGTGAATATTGCAAAGGAGCAATCTACTAGCCCAACCACTGAGTTAGAAAAGTGTTTTTCAGTCTAGCTCTTTATTGTTATATATTGATTTATTTGTTATATGCACACGCAAAACATTACTGGAGGTTTTCAAAAAAAGATTGGACAGATATGTGTCCAGGAATGGTATAAACTCTCCTATTTGAGCATGAGGTTGGACTAGAAGACCTCCAAAGTCCCTTCCAACTCCCTTGTGTGGAGAACATCCACAATCTATCTGGCATGTTTTCATGTGATTTCAATAGAAGGCAACCTGTACTCACTGGCCTACCAGCCTACCTGTTCTACTGTCGAATTGTTTGTATTCTTAGCAAGTGATTTCTAATAGTTAGCCAAAGTCTGCTTCTACATGCAATTTTCTTCTCTTTTTGTGGGAAGATCTATCAATGATTTTGCATGAAACAAGCGCTGTCTAAAATTCCTTTTAAATGACTTGCCTGTCGCATCCTTCCATGTTCTCCTGCCTCATCTGTAGATGGAATGGAGGGGATTTTATTTATCCCATATTCCAACTTTTTTGTAAATGGATACTTAATATGTCTTTATTTTCCATGGGGGTAGCAAGCAAATATTCTGACATTTTTTCATGTGTTTTAAATATAACTAGGGGGAAAAAAATCAAAGTTGTGTTTCTTTCTGATAAGCCACACAGAAAATTTCAATTACATGCTAGCCTTTAAATTTTATCAAACTATACAACTATTTACGTATTACATATATAAATAATTAACAACAGTAAATCAGTCCAGAAACTTTGTAAACCGTAGCATTATTTGTAATGCTCGTTTTAAAGCAGTTGTCTTTATCAGAAGTATATTCATTTTTTATATATTTGTTTTAAATTGTTTTTAAATTTTGTGAGTTTATATGTGTTTTAATATGGCTGTACACCGCCCTGAGTCCTTTGGGAGAAGGACGGTATAGAAGTTCAATAAAATAAAAAAAAATCAAAAAAGTGTTCTTCGGTTAGAGATGATATTTATTAATATGGATTTTCCATTTTATATCTGTGGTTTCTTACATTGTTTTAGCTCGTTGTGTGCTGCCTCAACTCATTTTTGCTGAGATGGGATTGGAAGCTATATAACTTGGATAAATAAATATGCAGGTAGATACCAATATTTTGGGGAACAGATAGAACACCCAAATTTTCCTATAGGTGTCCAAAAATAGCATATATACAGTATTCCTTGATTTAAATATATAGAAAGAAATATTTCAAATATGAAAATTACCATACCTAAAACATAGCTCATATTTTCTGTGAAATTCAAGGGATGTACTTTAGCAATCCCACAAGATATAAACTTATTTTAAAACCAACTGAAAAAGGGTCAGTAGTACTGAGTTGGACCCGATATTTTCATGTAGGAAATTCATTGAAATCAATCTGGCAATTTTATTCTAAAACAACTAAACATAACAGTCTATTGGATTTTGCATCATAACATTTCATCATCCCAGCTATAAAATCTAAGATCTAGTGTAGGATTATCTTTGTTTCTCCCAAGCGCTCTTCCCAAATGAATGCATATTTTTAAAAATAAGATTCTTCTTTAAAATTCTGAAACATTAGTAGACTTTTCCTCTTTGATATAAAACTTTCAAACGGAGACTGTTTTAATCCCAAAGAATTGGGGATTCAGTCTCCTTGAAGCTCCCCAGACCTGACGGCCACCAGCTACTTACCATCCACCAAGTCTTGGCTGCCATGTCATAACACAACTGCCATTTCACTGTGCTCTCTCCAGTCTGGCCAGTTGCCCCACTGGGTCTTGGGAACTCCATTCCACTGGATGACGGTCAGTATGACGGCTTCTCCAATGAACCAAACCAATCCAGGATTACCGTGTCTTGAGGTCACTTTGAACAGCTGGACAATTTTAGTCAGCATCCTTGGGAAGAAAGTCTCCATTCATGACGATCTGGTCCTTTTTCATCCTTTGTTGAAGCAAACAAGCCCTCGGTTGCAGGAAGTTCAAAAAAAAAAAAAGAGCAAAAATGAAATTATACCAATAATGAAACCAGTGATCTTCCAAGGAAGTTTAATTTAATGGCCAATCTTCCAAACTATTTTTTTTTAAAAAACGATCATGTCTCTTAAGAGCTTTTTCTAGGTTTTTTTTCCTTTAAAAAAAACACACACACACCAAACCCAAAGCAAATAACGGAGCAGGTTTAAAAAACAAAACCTCAGTGTCAAAAAAAAGAGACTTCGCGCAGGAACGGATAGAGGCAAACTTGCCCTGGCTTGTGGGTGGCCAAAAATTTCAGTCTGGCTGTGTGACACGGTGGTTGCGTCTCTGGGGAGGTGTAATAACCAAGGGAACATACACCAAATAGCTGGTTTGTGGAATATGTCTCTCCCCTCCTGTTTATATTTGAATGAATAAGAGGGTATGGTGTAGGTTTCGGATGGCACATGAGATGTGGTTTTAGATGAAGGCCGAGATGGAGGGCTCCTTGGGGGCGGGGGGAGGAATGTGGTTTCAAATGCCTCTTTTTGCAATATATAAATCACACCAAAGACATCCTGTTTCTGACAAATAACCAAATGCATGGCAATTGGTGCTTTTAGATAGTCTGTTCCTGAATAGAGAGGTTCCATCCACTCAGGAGTAGGCTGCTGGGGGTTCGGCGGGGTTCGGGAGAACCTCTAGCTAAGATTCTGCACAGCTTGGAGAACCCCCAAATCCCACCCCTGGCTGGGCCCGCCCACCAGGGGTGGGTTCTAAAAATTTTTACTACCGGTTCTATGGGCGTGGTTTATTTTGTGGACATGGCTTGATGGTCATGTGACAATTCTTTAGGATTTAGCGGAGGTACTCGTCTACCAGGCTTTTAACTGCTTGCAGAGCTGTACTGCTATCGTCATATCGTCACTGCTACCGGCTCGGCAGAACCGGGCCGAACAGGAGGAACCCACCACTGCCGCCCACCCCCTCCCAGGAGTCCCCACGTGGCCTGTTTTGGATGCAGGTAAGTGCAGGGCACGCGCGGTGGCTTGGGGAGGGCGAAAAACGGGCTGCTGGAAGTTCGGGAAGGGCAGAAATGGGCCTGTTTCCGGCCTCCAGAGGGCCTCTGGAACCTGGGGAGGCCGTTTTTGCCCTCCCAGAGGCTCGACGAAAGCCTCCAGAGCCTGGGGAGGGCAAAAATATCCCCCACCTGCCGTGGTGCAGGAGGCTGACTAAGTCACTCCCACCATGGCCACGCCCACCCAGCAACCAGACAGAGAACCCCTTGCTAAAATTTTTGAAGCCCACCCCTGCATTCACTGATATGGCCAGCACCTATTTATTCCTTTTCTCTAACAATCATTTGTTTAACTCTTTAAAAACTACCTCTAGATTATTGGCCTATCACCCTTGCATAACGGTGGTGGCTGAAGGAGTGGGTGATTTATTTATTTCGTATGGCGTAGCAAAATTCAAGCACAGTGTGTAAAGTTTACAGAAACAACATACAAAATGGGTATCAAAATATAAAACACCAGAGCAGTGAATTATTTTAAAAGCACACCGTGTGAATGATGAATAAAGTTAAATGAAATGTAATTAAATGGGTGCAATGTAGACTAGCCTCTTTGCAGTACATCCCTGGATAACGTGACTTTGTCGGGGCTAAATAGTCTACACATTCTGGTTTTTCACAAGGATTTCCCAGCAAGAAGCAGCAGCATGAATACTGAAAATAAAAACAATGGCTCTTTTTGGAGTGGGTGATGTGTTAACAGAATAACAGAGTTGGAATGAACGTTGGAGGTCTTCTAGTCCAGTGGGCCTGGTAGACCCATTTTTCACTCTTCCCTAGGCTCCAGAGCCTTTCTAGGAGCCTGGGGAGGGCAAAAACAGCCTCCCCCCCCCCAGAGGCACTCCAGAGGCTGGAAATGGCTCGTTTGCTGACTGGTAGGCCCAGAAGGCCCGAAAATCAGCACACCGGAGCTGAGCTCAACATCACAGCCCTATACCATTTCAGACAAATGCTTGTCCAATCTCTTTTAAAAAACCTCCAGTCTTGGAGCAGCCACTTATTTTTATATTATTATATTTTGCTGTTCCTGATTCATAGTACAGATAGACTTTGACTTAACAATTGTAATAGAGCCCAGAATTTCCATCACAAATCATGACGGTCATAAATCAAGGCACCTGCATAACCAATTTGATTTTTTGCCTTTTTTGGAGAGTGGGCATAAAGTGAACCCTGCGATCATCAAGCAAATGTTGTGGCTGTAAAGTGAACTGCGGTCATCAAGTGAATCAATATCTTTCTAAGGGCATTTTTTTGCTGGAAATGGGCCAAAAAAGGGCTGAAAACAAGCAATGAAATTTTATAAATTGCAGTCAGTGAGCATCGAATGCTACAACTGGCCATAAAGGTGATAATTGGTTGCCCAGGTCTGAAATACGGTCATGTGACCACGGGATTGTGCCATCAGAATTCCGGTACTGGTCTTAAGTAGCTTTGAGGGGATCCATTCAGGGGTGGGCTTCAAAAATTTTAGCAAGGAGTTCTCTGCCCTGTTGCTGGATGGGCGTGGCCATGGTGAGCGTGGCCTAGTCAGCCTCCTGCACCACGACAGTTGTAGCGGGGTGTTTTTGCCCTCCCCGGACTCCAGAGGCTTTTTTTGAGCCTCTGGGAGGGCAAAAATGGCCTCCCCAGGCTCCGGAGGCTCACTGGAGGCCGGGGGTAAGCCCGTTTTTTGCCCTCCCTGAGCCTCCGCGCGTGCCCTGCATTTACCTGCATCCAAAACGGGCTGTGTGGGGACTCCTGGGTGGCGCGGGGTGGGCAGGGCGGGGCCAGCCAGGAGTGGGATTTGGAGGTTCTCCGAACTGTACAGAATCTTAGCTAGAGGTTCTCCCGAACCCTTGTGAACCCCCAGAAGCCCACCTCTGGGTCCATTGTAACTTCAAATGGTTGCTAAGAGAACAGTTGTTAAGAGAGAACTACCTGTATATAAGGCTATCCTTCATGACGGATGCCAAACTCAATTTCATTGAGGGCTTCATCAAGGTTGTGTTTGACCTCGGGGGGGGCAGGGTGTGTGTGGCCAGAGTGGGCGTAGCCTGCTTGATGTCATTCATGTCAGGGGCGCATGTGGCAGCCCAAGTGTTCTGCCAGCGAAAACGGGCTCCTGAGCTCCATTTCCAGCTGCGACGGCCTCCTGCAACCCTCTGCCAGCGGAACGAAGCTCCAGCTCCGTTTTCGCTGGTGGAGGGTTGCCGGAGGCCGTCGCAGCCGGAAACAGAGCTTGGGAGCCTGTTTTCGCTGGCAGAGGCACTGAGGACTGGTCCCTCACTGTTTCCAGAGTGGCCCCACGGCCCAGATCTAAGCACCCAGATCGCCGCATCTGGTTCGCGGGCCTTGAATTTGACACCCCTGCTTCATGATGTCAGATGAAATGTTCATTCATTAGACAAGTCAATGGCAGCACTTTCATTTGCACATATTTTACTTTTACTTTTACTTTTATTTGATTTGTATACCGCCCTACTCCCGAAGGACTCAGGGCGGTGAACAGCCAACAATAAAATACATACATACAAAATTTAAAAAGCAGAAATAAAATCGAATTAAATAGTTTGGCCCAGACAGATTAAAACCCCAATCAATTTAAAACAAATTTAAACTTTGAGGATTAAAAATATTAAAAATATTAAAATATTAAAATTGTTTAAAAAGAGGGAGAAAGTTAGGCCAGGCCCGCCTGGTGAAATAAAAAGGTCTTTAGAGCGTGGCGGAAGGTGCACAGATCCGGGATCTCCGGGGGGAGCCCGTTCCAGATAGTAGGTGCCCCCACAGAGAAGGCTCTCCCCCTGGGGGCCGCCAGTCGACATTGTTTGGCCGATGGCACCCGGAGGAGCCCCTCTCTATGAGAGCGTACCGGCCGGTGGGAGGCTATTGGTGGTAGTAGGCGGTCCCGCAAGTATCCCAAGTCCTGAGCCATGGAGCGCTTTAAAGGTGGTAACCAAAACCTTGAAGCGCACCCGGAAGACCACCGGGAGCCAGTGCAGTTCGCGCAGGAGGGGTGTTACATGGGAGCGCCATGTCGCTCCCATTACCACCCGCGCGGCCGCACTCTGCACCAGTTGGAGCCTCCGGGTGCTCCTCAAGGGGAGCCCCATGTAGAGAGCGTTACAATAGTCCATACAAATTGATACAAATTGAAATAATAAATAAATAAATAAATAAATAAAAATACGTGCTTTGCTTACGGAACTCATTGCTACAAGATATGAGAGTAGTCCATAGATGGCTCGCTAAAGATCCTGTTGCTGAAGACAAGCCTAGCCTGGTGCCTGGGGGGGATCCTTGGTGCTCTCTAGCCTTGGGTTTTTTCTTGCAGACAGTTCATTACTAAACAAGGTAACATCATCTAGCCTGGTGACTGAATACTTATGGCTATGATGGGGTTCAGAAGCAAGCAATGAAGGTTCCTGTAACTTTCAGGTCTTGCTCGAAGAATGTAGCTCTTGACCTCTAAAGGGAAAAGGGGTGCTGGGGCTGGATCAGGGGTGGTATTCACTTACCTTCGCTACCGGTTCGCAAATGGGAGCGCACACGCCACGTCCACACATCCGCAGGACCTTCTGTGCATGCACAGAGCATCAAAAACAGGACGTGATGACATCCAGGTGGGTGGGCAGGGCGTCACGCAGCTGCCGCTACAGATTCGCCCGAACCGGATAGAACCGGCTGAATAGCACCACTGGGCTGGATGGAGTTTTCATGTAATCCAATAGGGTCGCCTTTATGTTTTTATTAGTCATTATAATCAAGAATGGAACCTCCACGTTCAGAGGCAATCTACCTTTGAATATGAAAGTAAGGGGCCAAACTGCAGACGCTCCCCATTTGGTGCATTCTTTGGCCACTTCGTAAAACTTCTGACCAGAACCTGTAATCCTGATGATCCTGATGATAAAGAAGATAATAACTTTAACAGAGAATGGATCTATCACCAGTTTTAAAAGAGGACCTAGGAAGTGAAACTGCCATATTGAAAAGTAGTCTAGCTTAGAGTGGGGGGGGTCTCCAAACTTGTGGACTTCAACTCCCAGAATTCCTCAAGCAGCCGAAGGCTGGCTGAGGAATTCTGGGAGTTGAAGTCCACAAGTCTTAGAGTGAGACCCCTGGTTCAGTGTATCAGATTCTGGGAAGAATACAGAATCTGGCTGTTGTTCTCAATCCTAGTTAATAGGCATTTGGCTGATGGGTATGAATTCCTAGTACAGGTAGTCCTCACCTTACAACAGTTCATTTAGTGACTGTTCAGAGTTACAAGGGCAATGAAAAAAGTGACACATGATCATTTTGCACAGTTAAGACCTTTGCAGCATCCTCCCCCATGATCATGTGATCAAATTTCAAATGCTTGGCAACTGGTTCATACTTATGACGGTTGCAGTGTCCCGGGGTCATGTGATCACCTTTGGCGACCTGACAAGCAAGGTCAATGGGGAAGCCAGATTCACTTAACAACCAGGTAACTAACTTATCAACTGGAGTGATGCACTTAGCAAAGGTGTCAAAAAATGGTCGTAAAATGGGGCAAAACTCACTTAACAAATGTCTCACTTAAATAACAAAAATGTCGGGCTCAGTTATGGTTGTAAATTGAGGACTACCTGTATGCTGAGATCCTTAGCTGGCAGTGCAACTAAGCAACTTTTCTTACAATTGAGGAAATATGGGGACTCGTCTTGTGCTCTGCCTTTTCTGCACCAATCTTGGTACGAGAGATTTTCCTTCCTCCAGTTAGGTGGGAGGTGACAGCCCCTCCTTGCCAGTGTTAATCCAACTGCACTGTTATTTTCCAGTCCTTTGTAATTGTACATAATCACACAGTCCTTTCAATCCTTTAGCTCCACAGTTTGCACGTATCAGTTTTTCTGCGTGCATAAGTATGGAAAGGTTTTAAAAGCTCAGGTTTTAAGGAAACCCCAACAACATATTAAATATATATTAAATTAAATATATAAGTTCCCTTCCAACTCTTGTTATTCTGTATTCTATAACTTGGTGACCTCCAGGTGATTACTTAACAGCCTCATCTGAGTTCCCATGGCCATGTTCAAGAGATAGGATTCGTACTATTTCACTGCAGATCTTCATTAAAAGGTAAAGGTTCCCCTCGCACATATGTGCTAGTCATTCCTGACTCTAGGGGACGGTGCTCATCTCCATTTCAAAGCCGAAGAGCCAGCGTTGTCCGAAGACGTCTCCGTGGTCATGTGGCCGGCATGACTAAATGCCAAAGGCACATGGAACGCTGTTACCTTCCTACCAAAGGTGGTCCCTATTTTTTCTACTTGCATTTTTTACGTGCTTTTGAACTGCTAAATTGGCAGAAGCTGAAACAAGTAACAGGAGTTCACCCCGTTATGCAGCATTAGGGATTCGAACCGCTGAACTGCCAACCTTTCGATTGACAAGCTCAGCATTTTAGCTACTGAGCCACTGCGTCCCATTAGCCATGAACAACTCTTTTTCTCCTTAATTTTGTCCTTTCAATTCTTTGGTGTCTTCTTTTTTTCACTTGATTTTCTGATTGGTTCCCAGTGTGTGTGTGTGTGTGTGTGTGTGTGAAAGTCAAGGTAGTAATTGTGTTCACACAGTTGGGCCACCATATTTTGATTCCCCTCTGTGAACAGCCATGCAAATTTGGGTCAGAGGGTGGGTGGGCAGACACATATTTACAAAATGTGGGCATTTATTTAAAAGGATGGGATATATATATATATATATATATGTTTTCTCAGGTTTTCGCGGGTGTTTGTATGTAGGTCTTTGGTTATTCGGGTCTTCTCCCACGTAAAATTGGAAGTGTCTTGGTGACGTTTCGACGAAGTCTCATTCGTCATCTTCAGGCTGGTGTTCTCGGCTTCGTGCTTCCAGGAGCAATGTTGCATTGCTCCTGGAAGCACGAAGCCGAGAACACCAGCAATTTTACGTGGGAGAAGACCCGAATAACCAAAGACCTACATATATATATATATATATATATATATATATATATATATATATATATATATATATATATATCCAGTTTGAGAAACAGTACTTTAGAGATTCTTCATCCTGATTTAACCTGTGTCACATTTAAATTTTTTCACATCCATATGGGGTAAAAAAAAAAAATAGCGTTTAAGTGCATGTTTTCATATTTTGAAAATATGAATATTTGCGTTTAAAATAAAATATACATTCTGTGAGCCGTTTCCCTTAGAAAATATGAGCTTAGACTCAAGTCTGCTAAAATACACGTTTCTTCTCCAATTTGCAAAATTGCACGGGATTCTGGGTCCACAAGGTGCATTAGCAAAATTCCAAGAAGTGCATAATTCCAAAGGAAACCAGTGCATGCAATCAGAGCCTTACATTAATTCAGGAATGAAGTTGGTTCACTTATGGAAAAATGGATTGATGAAGCTTTTATAGATCAGCCTAGGAATGTTGGGGTCCAAATATGTTTTGTGGTGTGTGTGTGATCAAATGGACCTTGGCATCAGTGGTGAAATCTAAAATTTGTTACTACCGGTTCTGTGGGCGTGGCTTGGTGGGTGTGGGGTAATGTGACTGGGTGGGCGTGGCCAATTTTTTTTTTTTACTTTTAAAACCATTTTTTCTACAACCTTTTTGGCGAAGAGGTTGTAAAAAAATGCTTTCAAAAGGCTCTGATGATCCCAGCTGAGTTGCCTGATCGGCAGAGCTTTTTTTTCTTTTAAATGCCTCTGACGATCCAAGCTGAGTTGCCTGATCGGCAGAGGCATTTAAAAGGAAAAAAGGGTTTTTTTCTTTGAAAAGCCTTTGACGATCCCAGCTGAACCGCGCGATCATCAGAGGCTTTTTTTTTTCACTTTTAAAAGCATTTTTTCAGCAGAAGAGGTTGTAGAAAAAATGCTTTTAAAAGTTAAAAAAAAGCCTCTGATGATTGTGCGGCTCAGCTGGGCATGGGGGGGGGGCAGGGATTTTTGCTACCGGTTCTCCGAACCACCCGCTTCCATCGCTACCGGATCGGGCGATCCGGTCTGAACCAGGAGCATTTTACGCCTGCTTGGCATCCTATTCTTTCCATCACTTCAATATCCATATAAAAGCATTATCATTGGCATCCTTCAGTCTCAAAAGGCTATGGTATCGTGCTCTGGAAAGAGGTCCTAAAACAGCATCAAGTGTGACTAAAAAGGCCAATTCGAGAGTGGCAATCCCTTCCACAGGCTGAAAATATTACACCATTCAAGTGACCTCATTTCTTATCTCCCTACTGATTGGTTGATTGGATTGAGCATCATCAAGTTGTTGTCAACTCCTAATGACTACATAGATTTTTTCCATTATGATTTGTCCCTAATCTGGTTCCCCATCACCACTGCAACTGAATGGTCTTGCTGAATGGTCATCTTCTTTTCCACCTTTCTCATCATTAGAACCTTTTACAGAGAATTAGGACTTTGTATATAATATGTCTGAAGTAGGATAATTTGAGCCTGGCCATTTGTGCCTTGAGTGACAATTACATAAATGAAATAAAAGCAGCAGCATCCAGCCAACTTTGACTGATTAAAATTATAAACTAAATAAAGTCAGGCCTGGTTAGAATTCTGATGCGAGATGGGGGTTCTATGGTGTCAAAGAGTCGAGATGGAACCCACAACGCACGGAACACTTGTTGGCATTCAGCCGGTTTCAACCGGTTCGCCTGAACCGGTAGCGGAAATCGTGGGTGGTCCCGCCCACCCATCCCTGCTCTATGCCATCCTATTTAGGCACGTTTTTGAGGCTGGGCCAGGGGTGGGTTGTACTTACCTTTACTACCAGTTCACAACAGGGCTGCTCACATGTGCGCAGTCTTCTGCGCAGAAGCTCTCTGATGACGTTGGGGTCGGTGGGCAGAGCCTCCCACCAGTTTTACTACCGGTTCTTGTGAACCGGTCCGAACCAGGGGCAACCCACCACTGGGCTGGGCACATGCACTGAAGGCAGGCACGCAAGCAAACCGGGCGCACATGCGTGTGTGCGGCAAACCGGTAGTAACAATGTGAAACCCACCGCTGCACTTGTTGTAGATGACATCTTATAAAGGAATTTGGAGCTGGCCTTGGGAGCAGGGAAGAGAGGAGTGAGATGGTAAGGAGGACTGCAGAAAAAGCAACAAAGTCCTGAGAAAGAGGAGCCTGGATAGCTCTGCAGACAAGGCACTGCAATTTAACACCAGCTGTCTGCAATTAAAGTAAGTTTGAATCTTGCCAGGCTCAAGGTTGACTCAGCCTTCCATCCTTTCTAAGGTAGGTAAATTGAGGACCCGGTTTGTGGGGGCAATAAGCTGACTTTGTATAAAATATACAAAAGTATGAAGGCTATTGCTTAATGCGCTGTAAGCCGCCCTGAGTCTCCGGAGAAGGGCGGCATATAAATCAAATTAAATATATATATATATATAAGAAAGAAACTCAAAATAATGTGGAAGAAACATGGACAGATGTTCAAGATTCTGTTATTCTATCCCGCAATAACAAGGAACCTTTTCCTGGAATTCTTGCTGTGGCTGTTCCTTGATCTACCCTGCCTCAAAATGCTAACAATTTTTCTGCCCAGGGATATTCCGGGACTGTAAGATGTAAAAGTTGAGAGTCATAAATGCCTCAAGGCCCGTATGACTGTTATGTCAACAACCAACAGGTGCCCATCTTCAAGGATAAGAAGCACAATGCAAGGTCTGTTAAACAATTAGGAATGAAGTTGAAGAAAGAAACCCCAGAATTAAAGTATAGTGGATATAAAAAGTGAATTGCTCTTTCATGTTGACAGTAGGTAATTAGCAGATTATTCCTACAATTTAGATAATAGATTTTAGTTGCAGTGTTATCTAGATAAGCCCTGTTGGGCATCTCAGCATCTTAAATGTGCAAAGCTGAATATTTATTTATTTATTAGTTTGGCAAACATGTGCAAGATAGCAGGTATGAATATGAACATGGACATGAACAAAGGAAATGAATACAAATAAATGGGGATGGTAGGACAGGGACGGTAGGCATGCTGGTGCGCTTATGCACGCCCCCTTTACGGACCTCTTAGGAATGGGGTGAGGTCCACGGTAGACCGTTTAAGGTTGAAGCTGTGAGGGTTTGAGGATGTAACAATGAAGTCAGGTAGGACATTCCAGTTGTTGACCACTCTGTTGCTGAAGTCGTATTTTCTGCAATCGAGTTTGGAGCAGTTTACCTTGAGTTTGTATTTATTGTTTGCCCAAGTATTATTGAGGTTGAAGCTGAAGTAGTCGTTGACAGGTAGGACGTTGTAGCAGACAATTTTGTGTACTATGCTTAGATCAGACCGTAGGCGGCGTAGTTCCAGATTGCTCAAGCCCAGAATTTCAAGTCTGGTGGCATAAGGGATTCTATTGTGAATAACATCTGGGGAATTTTGCTAAGGTCTTATCGCTGATGGAAGGAAAGAGAATGAACGACACTAAGGAACTTCATTTATAGCGCCAAGGAAACATCACTGGATGACTTGAAGACAGATCCTCGTGGGTAAAACCATAGATTTGCTAAATGTCAACACTGACTTGATGGTTTATAATCAATCTTGTTATCAAGCCTGACCACCAACTAGATCAGGAAATTACAAAAAAAAATACTCCTGAAAAAGGATGGTGGTATTCCCTTCACAGTCCTTTGAATTCAGATATTCATTGAGTGTGGAACTAAACTCAAGAGATTATTTATTATTGTTTTACTAGATAAACCATATTTTATTGTTGCAATGTTTTCTACTCCCCATTAGGAGGAGCTGCCCCACCACAGAACATGCTGGGCTCAGATCAAAGGTTCCTCCTTAGCCAAGCCTTATGCCTTTAACAGTGGCCAGCCAACTGTTTCTGGGAAATCTCAGAAGTAGGAAGACCGCAACTCCGTCCATTACAATACAATTGAGAGAGTCCAGAGATATTTTACGAGAAGAGTCCTCCATTCCTCTATCCACGATAAAATACCTTATGCCACCAGGCTTGAAATTTTGGGCCTAGACAACTTAGAACTACGCCGACTTCGGTCTGACCTAAGTGTAGCACATAATACACGAGCAAATAATAGATACACTCAAGGTAAACCGCCCCAAACTCGATTGCAGAAAATAGGACTTCAGTAACAGAGTGGTCAATGCCAGGAATGCACTACCTGACTCTGTGGTTTCTTCCCCAAATCCCCAAAACTTTAACCTTAAACTGGCTACTGTTGATCTCACCCCATTCCTAAGAGGTCTGTTAGGGGCGTGCATAAGCGCACCAGCGTGCCTACCGTCCCTGTCCTACTGTCCCCATTTATTTGTATCCATTTCCTGTATTCATAATCATGTTTATACTTTTACCTGTTATCTTATATATGCTTGACAAATAAATAAATAAGTAAATTATTTCTTTGCAGAACACTGAGTTGCGTTCTCCCTCTCTCCTCAAACTTTAGAGCAGTGTTTCTCAACCTTGGTAGCTTGAAGATGGGTGGACTTCAACTCCCAGAATCCCCCAGCCAGCAGCGCTGGCTGGGGGATTCTGGGAGTTGAAGTCCACCCATCTTCAAGCTTCCAAGGTTGAGAAACACTGCTTTAGAGCTCTTTAAGGCTTGTCACACAGAACAAACCCACAGACAAAGAGAGAAACCTGTAAGTGTGTGGGTTCCTCCGTTTTCAGATGTGGGTTTGTTAGACTGTCAGGCGGGGTAGAAATCTAATAGGTTAGATCACTAGCACTATTGTGCATTCAGAAAAAAAAATAATAACGAGCTGCAAAATATTCTGCTGAATGATTTTAATATTTTTTTATCAGAAGTTTTAGCCAGTTGTGAAAATCACCCAGAAGCTTCAGTTGGTTCAAAAGAAAGTGATCTGTATGGTTTTTGCGGGCCTAGATGTGCACATGTGTTATCTCTCCTGTGGTAGTTGCACTGGCTGCCAATTTGCTTTTAGGTCCAATTCAAGATTCTGGTGCTGATTGTCACCTTTAAAACTGTTGTGGCTCCGATCCCCGAGCCCATCTTATTGGAAGAAGAAGGCTCCGAACATGAAGGAGAGGAGCCGGCCAGGCCTCCCTCTCCAGGCCCCTCCTCTCTGGCAATGCCTCAGGTGTCTGCCGAGGGAGAGGAGATTGACCAGAAGCCAGGTGTCTCCGATGACAGCGATGAGGGTGATAAGTCGTTCCTGGATCCACGCCAACGAAGGCGAGATAAACGTTTGCAGCAGATGAGGAGGCGTGCCAGGGATTAAGCTGAGTCACTGGACCACACCCCACAGGCTATATAAGAGAGTGTGGTGGCCATTTAGACTCTGTGACGGACAAAGCTAACTTCTGGCTAATCACTTTGTACAACGCCTGATCTGCTGAAGGTTTCATGTTTGAGCTGGACTGTTTTGAAAACTGTGTGTATTAGTTGGTGTTATCTGGTGGAGGAACACTCCCTCTTCTTGTAGTAAAGCACTTGGCAGACGGTTATCGTATTGCTGCCAAGTTCCTGATAACGAACCTTGTGTGTGCCAAGTACTTCTTTAACCCCCGGCTGGCTGTTTGTATGTGTGTGGGGACGGGGACAGAACAAAAACTCTGGTTTGGATTGGGACCAGGTTATTTGAAGGACCATCTTTTCCTGGTCCCATCCAGTGGTGGGATTCAGCCGGTTATTGGTTCAGCAGAACCGGTAGCTATTTTTTGGTGCAGTTTGGCGAACCAGCTGAATAGTGTCCCATTTCAATTCCTCTGGCCTGTGATGCCTTGGCCTGGCCCACGGGGCCTGTGTATAAGGCGGCAGCCCAGGGCCGAAGCACCGGCAGAGCACCAGAGGGTTGGGGAGGGTGCTGAAGCTGGCTGCCCCTTCCCGGCCAGAGCTGGAATGCCTCCATGTTTAAGTGCAGTAGATGCCGACCTTCCCTCTGGCGGGTCTGGGCAACTGCTGGAGAGGAACAGGCCTATTTCAGTGCCTGATGCCCAGATGCTCTTGTTTCCCCCAAGCATTTCTTTGCCTACCTGATTTCCAGCTCCGTTGTGTTTCTCCATCGCATTTCTCACCTTCGTGTGCAGAGATCTCTCAAAATTGGAATTGATTGATTGAACTTTTTTTTTTTAATCCCACAAACTTTTCTTTCCCTGCACATGGAGGCGAGAAACATGGCGGAGAAAAGCAATGGACTTGGAAATCAGGTAAGCAAAGAAATTCTTGGGGGAAGCGAGGGCTTTTAGGTGCCAGGCGCTGAAACGGACTCATCTCTCTCCTGCAATTGCCCAGGCCCACTAGAGGGAAGGCTGGCATCTACTGGCAATTAAACGCGGTAGCATGCCAGCTCTAGCTGGGAAGGGGCATCTGGCATGGGCGCTGCAGGCAGGATGTGGCAAGTTACGCGATCCTCATTTGGGGCTCAGATTCCCAGCATCAAAGTCTTAATCGTACTATTCGCTTCAAAAGGTCTATTTAATGGTAGTATTGGATGTAAATATTTTTATTTATTTGTTCATTTTATTAAATTCATATGTGGCCCATCTCACTGTCCAAAGTGATCCTGGGAATCTTACAATGCAATAAAAATATAAATATATATATATAAATTAAAATTACAAGAGTTAAATAAAGGCGTAAAACCAGAGGCATGCGGAGGTGGTATCTTCTCTATCATTACACCAACCAATTTCAGCCTAGAGCGCCCCCATCAGGAACCCAGGCCAACCAACAGAGCCAGAGCCAACAAAGATGATAAGGGCTTTGAAGGCTAAACCATATGCTGAACAATTGAGGGAACTAAGTATGTCTAGTCAAAGAAAAAGAAGAACTAGGGGTAATACAATAGCAGTATTCTAGTACCTGAGCGGCTACAGAGAAGAGGGGATCAACCTGTTCTCCGAAGCAACTGAGTGCAGGACAAGAAGTAATGGGTGGAAGTTCATTAAAGAGACATTCAGCCTAGAACTAAGGAGAAACTTCCTGACAGTGAGAACAATTAAGCCTGGTGGTGCAGTGGACTAAACTACTGTTAAAGTAGTATTTAGCTGCCAGCTGCCTGCAATTACTGCGAGTTCAATTCTCACCAGGCTCAAGGTTGACTTAGCCTTCCATCCTTCCGAGGTAGGTAAAATGAGGACCCGGTTTGTGGGTGCAATAAGCTGACTTTGTATAAAATAGAACACCGCTTGGAGGGGCCAAAAAGCCCTACTAAGCAGGTATATTACAAAAGTATGAAGGCTATTGCTTAAAAGCATTGTAAGTCGCCCTGAGTCTCCGGAGAAGGGCGGCATATAAATCGAACTAATAAATAATAAATAAATAAATCAGTTGAATGGTTTATTTTCAGAAGTCGTAAGTGGTCCATCTGGAGCTTTTTAAGAAGTGAGTGGACATCCATTTGTCCAGAATAGTTGAGTCTCCTGCTTGAGCAGGGGGTTGGACTAGAAGACCTTTGGGGTACCCTTCCAATCCTACGATTCAGAACAGAACAGAACAGCAGAGTTGAAAGGGACTTTGGAAGTCTTCTAGTTCAGCCCGCTGCTCAGGCAGGAAATCCTACACCATTTCAGACAAATGGTTGTCCAATCTCTTCTTTAAAACTTCCAGTGTTGGAGCATTCACAACTTCTGGAGGTAATTTTTTCCACTGATTAATTGTCAGGAAATTTCTCCTTCGTTCTAGGTAGCTTCTCTCCTTGATTAGTTTCCATCCACTGCTTTGGGGAATAGGTTGACTCCCTCTTCTTTGTGGCAACTGTGAGTATTGGAACACTGCTATCATGTCACCCCTAGTCCTTCTTTTCATTAAACTAGACATGCCCAATTCCAGTAATCGTTCTTTATATGTTTTAGCCTCCAGCCCCCTAATCATCTTTGTTGTTCTTCTCTGCACTTTTTCTAGAGTCTCAACATCTTTTTACACTATGGCGATCAAAACTGGATGCAGTGGTCTTACCAAAGCATTATAAAGTGGTATTAACACTTCACGTGATCTCTGTTAATGCAGCCTAGAATTGTGTTGGCTTTTATGGCAGCTGCAGCACAATGCTGGCTCATATTTAAGTGATTGTCCACTAGGACTCCAAGATCCCTCTCACAGTTACTGCTATTGAGCCATTCTATGTTCTATGTGTAGCATCGTATCCCCCATGATATGCCTATATAAACACTGTTGCTATGTGAGCTGCATTATTTATTTATTTATTAGTCATATTTCTATGCCACCCACTCTCCGAGGACTCTGGGTGGCTTACACCAAAGACAATATACTAAATAGCATATTGCCCCCAACAATCTGGGTCCTCATTTTACACACCTCGGAAGGATGGAAGGCTGAGTCAACCTTGAGCCGGTGAGATTTGATCTGCTGATCTGCTAAACTAGCAGTCAGCTGAAGTAGCTGCATTACTGCACTCTAACCACTGCGCCACCTCGGCTCTTATTGGGTTCTACATTGGGTTCTGCATTGGGTTCTAATAGGCTTCTGGACACAATGCAAGATTTTGACTGTCACCTTTAAAGCCAGATGTAGCATGGGACTTTGTGATTTGCAGGACTGCCCAATCCAGTGATAACTGTCCATCCTAATAGGTCCACCAGATTGGACATGTTCCAGGTATCTTCAGTGAAACATTATCACCTGGAGGACCTAGGAAACTTACCTTCTCTATTATGGTGCTTACCTTATACAATGGCCTCCCTCCAGATGTTTGAATGACTTTAAGCTTGTTGGCTTTCTAGAAGACCATAAAGACACGGCTTTTTCCCAAGGCACTGCAACCAGAATGTTAACTGAGCCCAGCACAGACATGTCAGGTAAGTGGATAAACGATTTATTATAATGCTTTGATTTGGTTCTTTTAAAATGATGTTTGTTTCTTGTTTTCATTTATTTTTTTTTTTGGTTCACCCTTCAGAGTTTCAGGAGTAGATAGGCAGCCATGTAAATTAACTGAATAAATAAATAAATAAATGACATCCACGCCTCAATCCTCCTTTTTTCCTGACATATTTTTTACCATTGCACAGTTCACGGATGCTGAGGTTATGGATGAAGTTAGGAATGGTATGTATTCCGCTTTTACTGGTATTATAGACCCACCTCTTCTCTTCCAGTCACTAAGTACTGTCCTCCATAGGCATTTTGGCTTTAGTGCAGAAGAGATAAGAGACGTGGCTTTCACAGAGGCATCTGCCCATGTCCAGCACTTTTTAGTGCAGTGTTTTCCAAACTTGGCAAGTTTTAAGATGTATGGACTTCAACTCCCAGAATTCCCCACTCGGCCACCTACCACCCAGCTGGGACTTTTAGGCACGAGCCTTTCAGGGAACTTAACTACTTTGTCAAAGTTTAACAATTGATCAGTTTCAGATGATGGAACGAAAAGAATCCCAATTCCAACAAAGACTTATAAAATGATACCCATTTTATAAACTTCTCGTTCTTTTTCCATGGGGGATTCAATCTGTTGGTCCCTGCTTTGCAAATCTGTTTATGATTCTTCTGTTTAGGACATTTTAAGTTACAGATCGATACACAAGCCTTTTTAAACCACCAAATTTTGGGATAGAGAGCTTAGGCAGATGATTCCTCTGAATGGAGAATCAAGTCCTTCTGCATTTGAGTATCATTCACCCTGGATGACAGGTTTTCAATTTGTGTCCTCTTCACCGAGGCTGGGAAGATTCCTCTGGAGCTCATCAAAGCCCATTTGTTTCTTCACAGATTGCCACCCAATATGGCCAACTCCTGAGCCCCAAGCAGATTTTTTCTTTCCCATTTATTCCTATTTTCTGTTTTGGGTTGTCCAATCAGATGCAGGTCAATCAGAAGATTTCTCCTGTCATCCCACAATCCAAAGTTTCTCAACTTTGATAAGTTTAGGATGGGTAGACTTCAAGTACTAGCGTTGCCTAGCCAGCATAGCTTACATGTTGCCTTCTTGCTTGACTCTAGTATTTGGGCAGAATATTTCAGTTAGTAAGTTACAGTCAGGAAGAAGCCTAATGAAGACTCAACAAGTCTCACTTAGCAGAGCATTGAGATGCATCGAGTTACATCTTCAACACAAGAACTTTTCATGGATCTTTAGAAGTGGATTTATAGGTTCTTCGAGCAGAGGCCATGAAAAATTCCAATATATTTCCAGGCAACCTCCTCCAGAACTTATCGGTGCTCCAACACTGGAGGTTTTGAAGAAAAATTGGACAACAATTTGCCTGATATAGTAAAGAGTCTTCTGCTTGAGCAGGGGGTTGGACTAGAAGACCTCCAAGATCCCTTCCAACTCTGTTATTTTGTTCTGTTCTGAGAAATTCTCCAACCACTTCTAAGGGCAGAACTTCCCCCCTTCATGAAAAAACCCAATGGGAGGCATTTCCTCCAGAGATTTTCTCCTGGGATTTAATGCAGCACAAGGAAAAGTTGCAGACTGTTGGAGAAATGGCTGTGCAATGAACTGTAAAACATTCACACCCACCCATTACCACCTTATAATTAAAGAAATTAAAGAATATAACATTCACCCACAATAATTTCTTTTAACTTCTCTTTCCCTTGGAAAGTACGTTTAATATTTATATTAAATTCCCTTGCATTAAAATGAATGAGAAAATTTAAAAATAAATTGTCGGTGAATTTTTCTGACCAGCACTGATTAATTTCTGTTTTGGTCCAAAGACAAAAGATTTCTTTAGACAAATATTGCTTTATACAACCTTAATAAAACCACACTTGGAATATTGCATCTAGTTTTGGTCACCACATTGCAAAAAAGATGTTGAGACTTTGGACAAAGTGCAGAGAAGAGCAACTAGGATGATTAAAGGCCTGGAGACTAAAATATCTGAAGAACAATTGTAGCAGTGGTGAAATTCAAATTTTTAAACTACCGGTTCTGTGGGCGTGGCTTGGTGGGCGTGATGTGGCTTGGTGGGCGTGGCTTGGTGGGCATGGCAGGGGAAGGCTACTGCAAAATCTCCATTCCCACCCCACTCCAGGGGAAGGCTAAGGCTACTGCAAAATCTCCATTCCCACCCCACTCTGAGGCCAGCCAGAGGTGGCATTTGCCGGTTCTCCGAACTACTCAAAATTTCCGCTACTGGTTCTCCAGAACCTGTCAGAACCTGCTGGATTTCACCCCTGGATTGTAGGAACTGAGTATGGCTAGTCTACAGGAAAAAAAGGACTGGGGGTGGCATGATAGCAGTATTCCAATATTTGAGGGGCTGCCACAAAGAACTTATTTTCCAAAGCACCAGAGAGGACAGGACAGTAAGCAATGGATGGAAAGTACTCAAGGAGAGAAGCAACCTGGAATTAAGGAGAAACTTCCTAAGAATGTGAGCAATTAACCAGTGGAATGTGGGTGCTTCCTCACTGGAGGTTTTGAAGAAGAGACTGGACAGCCACTTGTCTGAAATGGTATAGGGGGTTAGACTAGAAGACCTCCAAGGTCCCTTCCAGCTCTGTTCTGAATATATAATATAGACCAGTCAGGATTGTGCATTTTATTTTAAAAGTGAATGAAAAATGAATCCAATAACCCACATAGATTCAATGCTCTTTCTCAACCTTGACAACTGTCTGGGGAATTCTGGGAGTTGAAGTCCGCCCATCTTCAAGCTGCCAAAGTTGAGAAACACTGGACTATACAAAGAGTTTCCATTTTAAATTTTATACAGATGCAGATTCACACCCTCTCTTAACTTCTTCCTTTAGATTTTTTGTGGTCTGGAGGTTCTTCTTGAGTTTCAAACCCATTTCACTCCAAGAGCATTGAATCAATGCTTTCTTTAGAACTCATTCATTTGAATTCCATTTTATTTCTATAACGAAATGCAGCTTATTGGATTCATTTTTCATTCATTTTTAAAATAAAACGCACAAACCTGATGAAAATGGGACATCAGTGGAATACTTATCTTCACACATTATATCTCCCTAGCTTCTCCTCACAATTATGAAATGGAATTGATCAGATGGAAGGTCTTTTTCACAAATAATATCATTCATTTATGGAACTCACAGTCTCAGGATATGGCAGTGGATCCCAGGTTAAATTAAAGAAGAGAATGTCAATTCATTGGGAAGAGGCATCTTCACGTTCAATGGCAATATGTCTTTGACCAGACTTTGTCTCAGTGTACAGCTTAGGAGTTTTTAGAAACATATAGCTGGTCTCTGTGGACAACATAAATGTTGAGTTTAACAGAATGACAATAACAGAGTTGGAAGGGACCTTGGGGGTATTTTAGTCCAACCCCTTATTCAAGAAGAAGACCTGTGAGAGGGATCTTAGAGTCTTAGTGAACAATCAGCTAAATATGAGCCAGCAGTGTGCAGCGACATCCCAAAAAGCCAACGCAATCCTAAATTGCATTAACAGACGGATACAATCAAGATCAAGTGAGGTACTAATACCACTCTATAAAGCCCTAGTAAGACCACACCTAGAGTACTGCATCCAGTTTTGGTCTCCACACTATAAAAAAGATGTTGAGTCTCTAGAAAAAGTGCAGAGGAGAGCAATAAGGATGATTAGGGGACTGAAGACTAAAACATATGAAGAACGGTTACATGAACTGGGGATGGCTAGTCTAGTGAAGAGAAGGACCAGGGGAGACAGGATATCCGTCTTCCAATATTTGAGGGGCTGCCACAGAGAGGAGAGGGTCAAACAATTTTCCAAAGCACCTGAAGGCCAGACAAGGAATAATGGATGGAAACTGACCAAGGAGAGATTCAACCTAGAAATGAGGAGGAACTTTCTGATAGTGAGAACCATCAACCCATGGAACAGAAGTTGCCTTCGGAAGTGGTGGGAGCTTCATCACTGGAGGCTTTCAAGAAGAGACTGGACTGCCCTCTGTCAGAAATGGTGTAGGGTCTCTTGCTTGAGCAGGGGGTTGAACTAGATGACCTATAAGGTCCCTTCCAACTATGTTAATCTGTTTTGTTAAAAAAATCTGTTTTAAACCTTATACCATTTCAGGCAAGTGATTGTCCAGTCTCTTCTCAAAAGCCTCCAATGATGGAGCATCCAGAACTTCTGAAGGCAAGCTGTTCCACTGGTTTATTTCTCTCACTGTTAGGAAACTTCTCCGTAGTTCTAGGTTCTTCCTCCTTGATTAGTTTCCATCCAATGTTTCTTGTCTTGACTTCTGGTCCTTTGGAAAATAGGTTGACTCCCTCTTCTTTGAAGGACTGCCACAAAGAAGAGGGGGGGTCAATCTATTTTCCTAAGTACCAGAAGGCAAGACAAGAAAAAATGGATGAGAACTAATCAAGGAGAGAACAACCTAGAACTAAGGTTCTAGGTTCTTCTAGACCTGGATAATAATAATAATAATAATAATAATTTTATTTCTATACCGCCCTTCTCCCGAAGGACTCAGGGCGGTGTACAGCCTGTTTAAAAACACAAAGAAAACAACAATATAAAATTTAAAATAATTAAATAAGTGGCTCAGATTTAAAACCCCAATAAATTTAAATATCCCAATTTAAAAACTATTGTGTTGTTAGTCCGGCCTGGCGGAACAACAGGGTCTTCAGTGCGCAGCGAAACGCCCGGAGGTCGGAGATCTTACGAATTTCCGGGGGCAGTTCGTTCCACAGGGCTGGGGCTCCCACAGAGAAGGCCCTCCCTCTGGGCGTCGCCAGTCGACATAACTTGGTTGACGGCACCCTGAGGAGACCCTCCCTGTGGGAACGGACTGGTCGGTGGGAGGCTATTGGTGGCAGAAGACGGTCTCGGAGGTACCCGGGTCCTATGCCATGGAGTGCTTTAAAGGTGGTAACTAACACCTTGAATCGCACCCGGAAGACCACTGGGAGCCAGTGCAGCTCGCGCAGGAGGGGTGTCACATGGGCACAACGAGTTGCGCCCATAACCACCCGCGCGGCTGCATTCTGGACCAGTTGGAGCCTCCGAGTGCTCTTCAAGGGGAGCCCCATGTAGAGAGCATTACAATAGTCCAACCGGGAAGTAACAAGGGCATGAGTGACCGTGCGTAGGGCTTCCCGATCCAGAAAGGGCTGCAACTGGTGAATCAGGCGAACCTGATAAAAGGCCCCCCTGGCCACGGCCGTCATATGCTCTTCTAAAGACAGCCGTGCATCCAGAAGGACACCCAGATTGCGAGCCCTCTCTGTGGGGGGCAGAGATTCACCCCCAATAGTTAGCGATGGCACCTGCTGACTATATCGGGGCGCCGGAAGCCACAGCCACTCGGTCTTGGAGGGGTTGAGTCTGAGCAAGTTCTTCCCCATCCAGACCCGCACGGCCTCCAGGCAGCGAGACATCACATCAAGGGCATCGTTGGGGTGGTCTGGGGTGGAGATGTACAGCTGAGTATCATCAGCGTACAGATGGCACTTCACCCCAAAACCACGGATGATCTCACCCAGCGGCTTCACATAAATATTGAACAGGAGGGGCGAGAGGACTGACCCTTGCGGCACCCCCCATGTAAGACGCCTCGAGGTCGACCTCTGTCCCCCTGCCAACACAAACTGCGAGCGGTCGGAGAGGAAGGAGGAGAACCACCGCAAAACGGTGCCCCCTATTCCTAACCCCCTCAACCGCTGCAGCATGATACCATGGTCGATGGTATCAAAAGCCGCTGAGAGATCTAATAGGACTAGGACAGAGGAGCAACCCCTGTCCCGAGCCCTCCAGAGATCATCCACCAACGCGACCAATGCCGTTTCTGTGCTGTACCCCCGCCTGAAGCCCGACTGGTACGGGTCTAGATAGATAGCTTCATCCAGGTGTTGGGAAAGTTGTCGTGCCACCACGCTCTCAACAACCTTCGCCACAAAACGAAGGTTGGAGACTGGACGATAGTTAGCTAATTCAGCCGGGTCCAGGGAAGGCTTCTTGAGGAGGGGCCTCACCACCGCCTCTTTCAAGGCGGCAGGAAAGTCACCTTCACTCAGAGAAGCACCTATAATCCCCTGGAGCCAGCCTCGTGTAACCTCCCGGGAGGCCAGTACCAACCAGGAGGGGCACGGGTCCAATAAACACGTGGCGGCACTAATCTTACCCAGAACTCTGTCCACATCCTCGGGAGTCACAGGATCAAACTCCTCCCAGATAACATTCTCAAGACCTGCCCCGGTCTCCTCCCGTGGACTCATCCAATCGGAGTTCAAGCCATCCCGAATCCGAGCGACTTTATCATGCAGGAACTGCACAAAATCCTCAGCACGACCCTGCAAGGGATCTTCCCGTACTCCCCCCCGAAGAAGGGAGTGGGTCACCCTAAACAGGGCAGCTGGGCGGTTCTCTGCAGATGCGATAAGAGCGGAAAAATGGTTAGATTTTGCCGCTTTTATCGCCACTAGGTAGGTCTTGATATAAGACCTCACCTGTGTCCGGTCAGAATCGGATTGACTAGTCCTCCAAATGCTCTCTAGGCGTCTTTTCCGACGCTTCATCTCTCTCAGCTCCTCAGAGAACCAAGGAGCTAATTGAGATCGGCATCGGGTCAGAGGCCGCAAAGGCACGACGCGGTCCAAAGCTCCAGCGGCCGCCCTTTCCCAGGCGGCCACCAGTTCTTCAGTCGAGTCGTGTGTTAGAGTCTCAGGAAACGGCCCAAGCTCCGTCAGGAACCTTTCGGGATCCATCAGGCGCCTGGGACGGAACCATCTGGTTGGTTCCGTCTCCCTGCGGCGGGGGAAAGCGGTAGGAAAGTCTAAGTGAAGGAGCGAATGATCTGTCCATGACAAGGGTTTGATGTCTAGGTCCCCTCTACCAAGATCATTCAACCACTGACCAGAGATAAAAATCAGGTCCAGAGTGTGTCCCCCTATGTGAGTGGGGCCTTGAACTAACTGGGTCAGGTCCAAGGCCGTCATGGAAGCCATGAACTCCCGAGTCACCTCTGACGCCCCACCTGTGGATGGGAGGTTGAAGTCCCCCATGACAATAAGTCTGGGGGTATCGACTGCCACCCCGGCAATGACGTCGAGTAGCTCGGGCAGGGTTGCTGCCACGTGGCAGGGAGCCAGGTACGTAGTCAGCAGACCCATCTGCACCCCACGGCCCCACTTCACATAAAGGGACTCACATCCGGCTATCTGAGGAACAGTGGTCTCCCTCGGATAAAGACTCTCCCTAATGATCACCGCCACTCCCCCACCCCTCCCCTGGGCCCTTGGCTGATGAAATGCACGGAAACCTGGCGGGCACATCTCTACGAGGGGGACCCCCCCCTCTTGGCCCAACCAGGTCTCCGTAATACCTGCCAGGTCTGCACCCCCCTCCGAAATAAGATCACAGATGAGGGAGGCCTTATTAACCACTGACCTGGCATTACATAACATCAGCCGTAGACCCTGGGCATGAGGCTCTACACAACCCAGGACACGAGTCACGCATTGGGGGCCGGAGTGCGCAATCGCTCGGAGACAGCGTGTGCGCACTCCCGACACTTGATATGACCCCCTGCGCCCGTCATACCTGCCCCTCCCACTCATGATTTCAATTACACAGCCCTTTCTATCGTCCCCCTGTCCCCCGGTTAAATTTCCTTTCGCGACCCCTCTGCTGCAGCTAATTAACCCATCATCCCGTGCAGTCGCTATCTGGACCCCCCCAGGTCCACATATAACTGAGAATCTCCATAAACCTAGAACTAAAGAGATTTGACACAAGTGTTGGACTTTTCCAGTGGACAAGTAATATTTCCTTCATCCTTGATGTCCTTTAATTTATTCACTGAGTGGATCAATGAATTGGAATTAGCTGGTAATTATTTGCACTGTGATCTGACAAGCTTGCAGGGGGCACCAAGTTGGAAAACTGCAGCTTAAGGTATGGGTAGTCCTTGATTTACAAGCTCAGTTGGGACCGGAATGTCCGTTGTTAATCAAGGCAGCTGTGAAGTGAGTCCCACCCAATTTTATAACCTTTTTTGATATGGTTGTTAAGCAGATCATTGCAGTTAAGTGAATCACATGGTCATTAAGCGAGTCTGTCTTCCCTCATTGATTTTACTTGACGGAAGTTGACTGGGAAGGTCCCAAATGGCAATCACATGACCCTGGGACATTGCAACTGAGAAAAAGACATTCTGGTTGCCAAGTGCTTAAATTTTGATCCAACCATTGGGGTGGTGTGATGGTTATAAGTGCAAGGACCAATTGTACATTATTTTTTTCCAGTGCTGCTGTAACTTTGAATGCTTGCTAAATGAATGGTTGTAAGTCAAGGACTACCTGTACACCATCTCTGGACTATCAGGATTGTGCAACCTGCTGACACTGGAAAGAAAATCAGTGATGCAGGAACTAGCAGAATGCTTTGTTTTCCAAGGTGTTGGGTTTAAGAATTAGGCCATCCATCCACTCATTCTTCCACACGGTTAATGCTGAGAGATTTTGCCATGTTCTGCTGCATGCAATGAGTTTATTGATGAACTCAATAAAATTATATCAACAATAATATTATAAGAGCCTTGGTGGCGCAGCAGACTAAAGTGCTGTTAAGTAGCACCATCTGCCTGCAATTACTGCAAGTTCAAACCTCACCAGGCTCAAGGTTGACTCAGCCTTCCATCCTTTCGAGGTAGGTAAAATGAGGACCCGGATTGTGGGGGCAATAAGCTGACTTTGTATAAAAAAGAACACTGCTTAGGGGGGGCCGAAAGCCCTACTAAGCAGGTATATACAAAAGTATGAAGGCTATTGCTTAATGCATTGTAAGCCGCCCTGAGTCTCCAGAAAAGGGTGGCATATAAATCGAACCAATAAATAAATAAATAAACCTGCTGCCACTGGAAAGAAAATCAGTGATGCAGGAACGAGCAAAATGCTTCGTTTTCCAAGGTGTTGGGTTTAAGAATTAGGCCATCCATCCCCCATTCTTCCACACTGTTAATGCTGAGAGATTTTGCCATGTTCTGCTGCATGCAATGAGTTTATTGATGAACTTTCTTGATTTAATCCAAGGAGCAAGTGGTCCAACTTTTAGGTTTTGGGCGTCTCTCTCCCCACCTAAGTGTTTGTGCACATGAATTAGACACTACAAAAAACGAAACAAAAAAAACACCATGATGTGACTGAGGGCAGGATAGGCAGATCGATCGATTGCTTTTTGTGTGTGTTGTGTCTGCAGGTCATTCATGAAATATTGTAGAGGTGGGGGGTGAGAGAAAAAAGCATCAAACCAATTTGTCATTATTATTATTATTATTATTATTATTATTATTATTATTATTATTATTTGATTTATATGCCGCCCTTCTCCGGAGACTCAGGGTGGCTTACAATGCGCTAAGCAATAGCCTTCATTCTTTTGTATATTTATACAAAGTCAGCTTATTGTCCCCACAAACTGGGTCCTCATTTCACCTACCTTAGAAAGGATGGAAGGCTGAGTCAACCTTGAGCCTTGGCGAGATTCGAACCTGCAGTAATTGCAGGCAGCTGGTCTTAATAATCAGTTTAATAACAGGGTGCCTTAGACCACTGTACTACCAAGGCTGCTATTATTACTATTATTATTATTATTATTATTATTAGAATTTATATACCGCCCTACTCCCGAAGGAAGCATCAAACCAATTTGTCATTATTATTATTATTATTATTATTATTATTATTATTATTATTTGATTTATATGCCGCCCTTCTCCGGAGACTCAGGGTGGCTTACAATGCGCTAAGCAATAGCCTTCATTCTTTTGTATATTTATACAAAGTCAGCTTATTGTCCCCACAAACTGGGTCCTCATTTCACCTACCTTAGAAAGGATGGAAGGCTGAGTCAACCTTGAGCCTTGGCGAGATTCGAACCTGCAGTAATTGCAGGTAGCTGGTCTTAATAATCAGTTTAATAACAGGGTGCCTTAGACCACTGTACTACCAAGGCTGCTATTATTATTATTATTATTATTATTATTATTATTATTATTATTAGAATTTATATACCGCCCTACTCCCGAAGGAAGCATCAAACCAATTTGTCATTATTATTATTATTATTATTATTATTATTATTATTATTATTATTAGAATTAGAATTAGAATTAGAATTTATATACCGCCCTACTCCTGAAGGAAGCATCAAACCAATTTGTCATTATTATTATTATTATTATTATTATTATTATTATTATTATTATTAGAATTAGAATTAGAATTTATATACCGCCCTACTCCCGAAGGAAGCATCAAACCAATTTGTTATTATTATTATTATTATTATTATTATTATTATTATTATTAGAATTAGAATTAGAATTAGAATTTATATACCGCCCTACTCCTGAAGGAAGCATCAAACCAATTTGTCATTATTATTATTATTATTATTATTATTATTATTATTATTATTATTATTATTATTAGAATTAGAATTAGAATTAGAATTAGAATTTATATACTGCCCTACTCCCGAAGGACTCAGGGCGGTGAACAGCCGAATAAAATACATATAATATAAATGTTAAATGTTAAATGATGAAGCAATCTCCTTCTCCCTCCTCTTTATCCAGCATTTTACCTCTTCCTGGGTAGGCATCATTCACGCCCAAAGGGAAAGGCAGAAAGGTAGAAAGAAATGCCAGTGGCAGGAACAAAATTTAAAACCGGAACAGTGGTGTGGAGAGTCCCACCTTATCAATTCCACTCTGGAATCAGAAAACTGGGGTGGGGGTGGGGGGAAAAATCCTCCATCTGGATTGAAATGCAAAAGATGAGGATTTTGGAAGCCGCCTTAAGAGAACCGAGGCTTGGAGATCGCCTCCTAGTCGACAGAGAGAGTTTGCGTCTTGAAGATGCAAACGCTCAGCCGATCCGGTGGGCCCCGCCTTCCCCCCCCTCCCCATCTCTCTCTCTCTCCCCCGCCCCCCGCTCTGTTTTTTTTTTCCCCTTTTTTTTCTCATCATCCTGACGTCGGGAGCTCTCCACGGGCCGTGGTGCTGAAGCAAAATGGCTGGCTCCCACTAAGGCACGAGAAGGAGGAGCAGTCGGCGGCCCTTCGGAGAAGGATGCCATTTCGCAACAACGCAACACACCCTTCCTTTTCCCAAGCAGCTCCACGCGCTGTAAAGCCAAATCTGCTTTAGAAGAGCCGCCGCCTTGAAAGAGAGAGAGAGAGAGGAGAGGGAGAGCGCCTATGCCATGTCTTTGCTTTGCGTTGGAGGTAAGGCAACCTGACTTCCATCCCATGCACGTTTATTTTTATTTTTATTTATTTTTTAGGTTTGAAGGTGTCATTTTTCTGCAGGATAGAGGTAGAAATATATAGCTGTCGATGAAGCGATGGGGAGGTGGCCATTTCTGAACTAGCCTCGGTGGAAATACCAAGGCATGGGACAGTGAAGGCATGTCCATGATGCTGAGGCGGGATGGGAGGGATGGAAATGTTCTTCTTCTTAAGATTCCCGATGCTCCCATCTAGCAAAGAGGTGTCTAAACTTCACCTTTGAAGCAAAAGCTTCTCTCACCTTGTTCTCTTCTCTCCTAATTCAATCCAGCATTTTGGGGTGTGGTGCAGGTTGACGGATTTCAGGCTTTCTCTATGTCAGTGTGTGTGTGTGTGTGTCCACCTTCCATGGGGCCAGCTCATGCCGCTTTTAACAATTTCATCATTTGGTTTCACACGGTACTTAGATGTTGGATGGGCTGACGGAACATGGGCGAAACCTTTTCCTTTCCTATCTTTCTCATGGACTGATTGAGACGCTGAATTAATTTTGCAACCTCCCACCTCCTGTTAGCAGAGGAGGGTGGCTTTGCACTTCTTGATTTTCCAAAGGCAGAGGAGGAGGAGGGGGGGGGAGGAGGAGGAGGAGGAGGAGGAGGATGAAAAAATGAGCAGTCTTGGTTTATCTTTTCTCTATGCCACCCTTTGCTCCTCAGCTCTTTGAATCTCAGCCCCTATAAAATGAAGTTTTAAAAGTCCTTCTTCCCTTCCCAAGACCACCTTGGATGAAAGATATAATGGGCACAGCATAATAATAATATTCTGTAGTATTCTGTAGTATTATTTCATATTGTCTGAGTTAGAACATTACTCGCTACATGATGTTATGATGGGCAGTTTTTTAGGGAAAGCCTAAATGCAGGAGAGGGTTATTAGCCAAGGTTCTTGTGTGGATCCTCCATAGCAGATGCAGTATACCATCTGATGGTCAAATACTGCACATAAACAGGAGCTGGCTCTGCACAAACCCTATTAGTGGGTTTTCTGGCTAGCTAGGCTTGGGAAAAGAATGGTGTTTTGGACTGATATTTGGATCTGGTCCCAACAATCTTGTATGTAGTTCTCTATTAAGAGTAAGACATGATAGCAGTCACCATTATAAGCCTCACATATAAAAAGGAAAACCTCATAGAAGATGGAATTGGTCTTTAAGGGATCTTATTTCTTAAACCCAAACAGAATCCTCATAAGAGAAGCTGTCTATTTCTTAAAACCAGGTTGATTCATTTGTGATTTTTTTCTTCCTTCCTTGTGAACCCCTCAACAATCCTGCATGGTTAGATTCATAGTTGAGCCAAGGTCACTTGGCAGGGTTCAGAGCTGAGTACAGATTTGAACCCACTTCCCTGCCTTGATTCACATTCCACCTACAACATAAACCTCACTCTGGGAATGGAAAGCAAGAGGATGGTGATATCTTCATGCCCCATTTGTGGGCATCTTCAAAATAGCAGGTTGTCTTTGGAAACAAAACTTGATGGTGTCTGGTCTTAACTGGAAAAACAATTCTTAGGCTGCAATTTCCAAAATAAGGGAGGGAGAATTCATTTAGAGTGAGAATTTGGAAGGTGTATGTCTGCTAGCTTTACACAACACACTCGATTGGAGTGCGGGAACCCAATCATTCTCACAGCATGCTGCAAAAAAGCAGGCTATAATGTGAAACCAGAATGCAATGCATTACTTTGCGAATGGCATGTTGTGCTAACCCAGCCACTGAGAACATGCTAGTAATTACAGGGAGACCAGCAAGGATCAAAAGGCCCAGGTTAATTCCCAGCATGGTTAGTACTGGGTTAAAATACTAGCCATTTCATAAGCCCAGAATCTGATCTATTGCTTGGCAGTTTAACCAAGTCTTTCCCTTTGGGTAAAATGTTTAGCTCCATGTTAAACATTTGCTCTGTAAATATGCATGTGTGTGTGTGTTAAAATTAAAAAAAAAAAAAACGAGGATGCAAAAATCCTGCTACCTTGACAACAATGTCTTCATTAGCTGATCCCTTCAAAGCACTGGAGGGAACAACATTGGCTCCTCACAATTCCCAAGGCTGTCTTCATTCACAAAAGTGGGCCTGTTAGGGAAGACTTGTGGATGTTAAAAGGCATCACATGGGGCAACCAAACCATGGCATGAACCATCAATGAAATGATAACTAAAGATGTCAGTGAGGACAATCAATCTTGCCTCCAGAAGTTGTGGGTGCTCCATCACTTGAGGCTTTTAAGAAGAGATTGGCTATTTGTCTGGAATGGTAGAGGGTCTCCTGTTTAAGCAGGGGGTTGGACTAAAAGACCGCCAAGGTCCCTTCCAACTCTGTTCTTTTGTATTCTCTATATAAGGAAGCTTACAAAATGATGGGCACGAGGGAGCCATTGCTGTTTTAAGCTTAAAACGCCTCCCTCCATTTTTCCCCTGCCCCTCATTTACTTCCTTGCAGAAAGATCTGTTTGCATTAAGGGGGGGGCAGGTAATTGGGGTCATTTAAAGAACCCCACAAGCTCCGATTCTGGATTCTCTCTCAAAATAAAATAAACCAGCTCCTTCTCCATTGCCTTGTGAACCCCAGAGCTAAGCTCTTCGTCAGCGGAAATGAGACGGGGTGAACCCCCTCTTTTTGACTTCCTCATCATTGGACATTTGCAGTGCTTGGTCCTGATTTTCAGCCGATGAGTGCTCTGTCGATCAGGCACAGAATGGCTTTGGATCACATTGAGAAGGTGGTGAACCGCAGGCCGAAATGTGGAGGGTTGAAGAAAATGGCTTTCTTGCAAAGCTCGGTGGGGCAGGGGCTAGGTTTGTGAGATATGTGGGGCCAAGCACGCACAGCAAGGTTCCAGCTCCTTAGCATTCATCACAGTTGCAAAATCTATAAATCAGAGCTGTCAGATGAGGTTAGGTGTGTCGCAGCCTCTGGCGACAGGCGCTTTCTGGGAACAATTTATGAATGAACGAGTGGTGGAGGACTCTTTCCAGAAAGCCAGCAGCTATATCAGTCTTGGGGAAAGAAGCACAGCTATTGGGAAATGATGACTCCATTTTGGCTCTTTTTAAAGGATTTAGATACAGTATTCCCATGCTATCCTTTTCCCTTCTCCTCTTTTTAAATCTGAAACCTTAAAGAGAAAATGCTACAAACAACGCTGCAAGAAAAAAAAGACTACTTAGAAGAGGGGGTGTTTTTTTGCCTTAATTTTCAAAAATTGATTCATTTATTAAAATAGCGGTAACGTAACCTTTCCTTGAAAAACTCCCAACCCTTAAATTTGTTTTAGATGTATTCACGTCTGCAACAGGAAACCTGATATAATGCAGTTTTGAAATAGGTAAATCTCACCTCCTACCATTTTTTTAAGCCTTCTTTATTCTCGTGGCAGATACTTTTTTTATTATGATCCTCATCCTCCACCACTACTACCAGACAGTTGATGGACACGTAAGGTTGGATAACACTGTTTTAAGCCACGAGAGCCTGGGGAAGGGCTAGGTGGGGTGGATGGAATTGGGCAGGCACAAAAGCAGCAACATGCATTTCTGAAGGAAGAAAATATAGAAGTGATCTTTATTTCTCCATATTCCAGATTTCTGAAAAGAGAAGTAACACTCTATTGCATATTTACTCTCAATTCTTTTGAGGTCATTTCTGCAGTAACATTTTTTTTTTACTTATTATTTGAGTAAGGACTGTTAACTCTTTTAAAAATTCATATCTTATTGTTGCTACAACAAACTAGCATTTTATTTATTTATATACCACCTAACAGTTTAACAGAATTGGAAGGGACCTTGCAGGTCATCTAGTCCAAGTCCTACCCAAGCAGGAGACCCTACATCTTCCTAGGATCGAACTCATAACCTCCTGATTGTGAGGCAAGAGCTCCACCTCTAGGCCATACCAGTATTATTATTCATAAATAAAACAAGTGGCAAACATATCAAATACTCATTCCTTCCCTTATATACCCTACTACAACAACAACCCTGTGAGGTGGGTTGGGCTGAGAGAAAGCGATTTGGCCCAAAGTCATTCAGCCAACTTTCATGCCTAAAGCATGAACTAGAACTAGTCTCCTGGTTTCTAGCCTGGTGCCTTAACTATTAGACCAAAGCGGCTCTCTAATTGTTGCTCTTTGCTAATCTATTAAAGCTCACTTAGTTTTATGACCGTATTTAATTTCAAAGTTATGATGACTTAGTCTTAAGAGGCATATATATATTTTCTCAATGGTAAATTGTAACATAAAGCTGATTTCATTTGCCCTTTAAATATTGGCCAGGGAACGAGACCTCTCTACTGTGTTGCTAAGTAGAAAATCAGCAGATAGATTTCTTTGGCTTGCAAATGAAATTATGGAGAAACTTTACACTGTGGCTTGTCCACTGTGTGGCTTAATGTTGGAGACTCTCCCCACCCACCCATAGTTAAGTGTTTGTTTGTTTGTTTGTTTGTTTATTTATTTATTTATTTATTTATTTATTTATTTATTTATTTATTTATTTATTTATTGGTTCGATTTATATGCCGCCCTTCTCCGGAGACTCAGAGTGGCTTACAATGGGTTAAGCAATAGCCTTCATACTTTTTTGTATATACCTGCTTAGTAGGGCTTTCGGCCCCCCCTAAGCGATGTTCTTTTTTTATACAAAGTCAGCTTATTGCCCCCACAATCTGGGTCCTCATTTTACCTACCTTAGGAAGGATGGAAGGCTGAGTCAACCTTGAGCCTGGTGAGATTTGAACTTGCAGTAATTGCAGGCAGCAGATGTAAGTGGATGTTAATTAGTCTGCTGAGCCACCAGAGCTCAGAACTTGCACTAATTGCAGGCAGCTGGCAGCTAAGTGCTACTTAACAGCACTTTAGTCCGCTGCTCCACCAAGGCTCAAGGGTTAGCACCCTTGCAAGTGGCAGATTTGCTTAGAAGGAAAGCAATTGGTACTTCATCGTTGAATGTATACAATTAAAAGAGACAACTGGAGGAGGGCTTTCACAGAAGATCTCAAAGCACAGGTGGGTTGATATGGGAATAGATACTCCCTTAATAGTTGGTTCCCTTGCTATTTAGGGATGTAAGAACTAGCGCTTCGAACTGGATCCCAAACCAGAGAAAACAATCAAGCAGAACATCTGTAGCTCAGGGTTAAAATGAAAGGTCCTTGGTGCTCTCTGAGCTTGGTTGTTTTCTTGCAGATGTTTCATTACCCAACTAATGATGTTACCTAGTTTGGGTAATCAAACATCTGCAAAAAAACAACCAAGCTCAGAGAGCACCAAGGACCCCTTAAACCAGAGAAAGCCAGAGGTTTCCTTTTTTTTAAATGGCAAGATGTGCATGCACTTCACTGGACCAATCAAAATTATGGCCAAATAGTACCACTTGAAATAACAGAATAATAGAGTTGGAAGGGACCTTGGAGAACTCCTATCCCGTGATGGCGAACCTATGGCACGTGTGCCAGAGGTGGCACGCAGAGCCCTCTCTGTGGGCCCGAGCACTGTCGCCAGCTGCTCTACTGGGTTCCATCATGCACATGTGCACCAGCCAACTCCTCTCTTCGGGAGCTCCAGCGCGCACACACGCACTCCAATTTTGGCACTCGGTGCCGAAAAGGTTAACCATCACTGTTCTAGTCCAATCTCCTGCTCAGTCAGGAAATCCTATACCTGTGATGGCGAACCTATGGCACGCGTGCCACAGGTGGCACACGGAGCCATATCTGTGGGCACGCGAGCATTGCCCTAGCTCAGCTCCGGCGCACATGCACGCACCAGCCAACTGATTTTCAGGCCTTCCGGGCCCACCAGAAGTTGGGAAACGGGCTGTTTGCGGCCTCCGGGGGGCCTCCGGGGGGCCTCCGGGGGGGGAGGGAGGCTGTTTTCATCCTTCCCAGGCTCTTAAAAAGCCTCTGGAGCCTGAGGAGAGTGAAGAATGGGCCTTCCGGGACCACCGGAAATTGGGAAATGGGCCATTTTCAGCTTCCGGAGGGCCTCTGGGGAGTGGGGAAGGCCATTTTCACCCTCCCCAGGCTCCAAGAAAGCCTCTGGAGCCTGGGAAGGGCAAAAAATGGGCCTACCGGGCCCACCGTGCCATCACATGCCAAAAGCGACGGGAGCAGGGGGGGTTGCGCCTGCATGTGTGGGGGGGCAGGGCACATAGAATTATAGGTGTGGGCACACACACACGCGGCCACCCCGCATTCCCCCAGCTTTTGGCACACGATGGCAAAAAGGTTAGCTGTCACTGTCCTCTACCATTTCAGACAAATGGTTCAATCTCTTCTTAAAAACCTCCAGTGTTGGAGCATCGACAACTTCTGGACTGGAGGCAAGCTGTTCCACTGATTAATTTTCTTACTGTCAGGAAATCTCTCCTTAGTTCTAGGTTGGTTCTCTCCTTGTTTAGTTTCCATCCATTGCTTCTCATCCTGCCTTCAGGTCCTTTGGAGAATAGGTTGACCCCCTCTCCTCTTTGCAGCAGCCCCTTAGATATTGGAACACTACTATCATGTCTCCCCTAGTCCTTCTTTTCATCAAACTAGACATACCCAGTTCCTGCAACCATTCGTCATACGTTTTAGCCTCCAATCCTCTAATCATACTTTGTTGCTCTTCTCTGCATTCTTTCCAGAGTCTCAACATTTTTTTTTAATATTGTGGTGACCAAAACTGGATGCAATATTCCAAGTGTGGCCCTACCAAGGCATTATAAACTAGTATTATATTATATTGTATGACCTTGATTCTATCCCTCTGTTAATGCAGTCTAGAATTGTGTTGGCTTTTTTGGCAGCTACAGCACACTGGTGGCTCATATTTAATTGGCTGTCCACTAAGACTCCAAGATCCCTCAATAGTAGTAACTGCATTAAACTACCAAGATGTCTTCAAGAACGGAGTCACAAACAACATTTTGCTATTAAGAGCCCTATATTCCGTTCAAAGCCTTTTAAACTTGTTGCTACCATATCTGTTTATGGCCCTATTCATCTTAGTTTGGATAGCCAGTTGGATAATGCAGGTCTTAGCAATATCCTCCAACATGCTCGTTAATGTCTTCCCTCTTGTATCAAGTGTCATTGGATAAGTCTTCTTTACATGATGCTGAAGGATTTGAAGAAGCCTCCGTCACATCCTTTGAGGCCAAAAAAAAAAAAAAAAAAACAGAGAGAGAAGATGATATCTTTTCTGTGCTATAAAGAGACATTACTGTAGAAGAACGCAGCTGTTCTTGAGATCTGTTCCCAACAGTTTAAAATGAATGCGTGAAATAACAGGAGGTTCATATGCACATAAATGCATTGCAAATTGCCATGCCTGGCATTAAAGAAGAGGCACGTCCATCACTGGTGAATATTAAGGAAGAGCTGAGACTTCAAGAAGGGCTAGAACTGTGTCCTTTTTAAACCATGGTTTTCCTTGAGGGCAAATACTGGGATTGTAATTTATTTGGCTGGTATCAGGGGTGAAATGCTCCCAGTTCGGACCGGATCGCCTGATCCGGTAGTGATGGCGGCGGGTGGTTCGGAGAACCGGTAGCAAAAATCCCTGCGTCCCCAACACCATGCCCAGCTGAGCCGCACAATCATCAGAGGCTTTTTTTTTAACTTTTAAAAGCATTTTTTCTACAACCTTTTGACGAAAAAATGCTTTTAAAAGTAAAAAAAAAAAGCCTCTGATGATCGCGTGGCTCAGTTGGGATCATCAGAGGCTTTTCAAAGCATTTTTTTCTGCAACCTCTTGGCCAAAGAGGTGGTGCAAAAAATGCTTTGAAAAGTCTCTGATGATCCCAGCTGACTTGCCTGATCGGCAGAGAGGCATTTTTTAAAGAGCTTCTCTGACGATCCCAGCTGAGTTGCCTGATCGTCAGAGGCTTTTCAAAGCATTAGAAAAAATGCTTTGAAAAGTTAAAAAAAAAAATGTTGGCCATGCCCACCCAGTCACATTACCCCACCACCACCAAGCCACACCCACAGAACTGGTAGTAACAAATTTTACATTTTACCCCTGGCCGGTGTCATAACATGAGAAGTTGGAAGTTGGAGCACACATTCATTTGAAATGGAAAACCAGCATGGCCAGTCCTAAAATGTCCGATTGAGGTTGATCATCTCAGTCACAAGGGCAGAAGCTGAGAGAGGTATTCTAGTTCAGATCTATGTATGTCCCAGTAGTGGGATTCAAATCCCGATGCTACTGATTTGCTATTGGGAGTGCGCAGGTGCGCACGCTTGCTTTGCGAGCGCATGGCGCTTCTGCGCATGCACAGAAGGTTCTGCACATGCGCAGAGCATTTTTGATGACCTCTGGATGGGTGGGTGGAGCCTCCCGCCTCCGCTACCGGTTCCCCAAACCAGGGTGAACCAGTAGCAACCCAGTCCTGATATGTCCCTTGGCCTGCTTTGCACATTTCTGTGTCAATTGGATTCTAAAGGACTGACTAATCCTAGTCTCAGTTCAGCATCCCAACCAGGGGTGAAATGCTCCCGGTTCAGACCGGATCGCCCGATCCGGTAGCGATGACGGCGGGTGGTTCAGAGAACCGGTAGCAAAAATCCCTGCGCCCCCCCTCATGCCCAGCTGAGCCGCACGATCATCAGAGGCTTTTTTTTTTACTTTTAAAAGCATTTTTTCTACAACCTCTTCCGACGAAAAAATGCTTTTAAAACTAAAAAAAAAAAGCCTCTGATGATCGTAACGGCTCAGCTGGGATCGTCAGAGGCTTTTCAAAGCATTTTTTTCTGCAACCTCTTGGCCGAAGAGGTGGTAAAAAAAATGCTTTGAAAAGTCTCTGACGATCCCAGCTGAGTTGCCTGATCGGCAGAGGCTTTTCAAAGCATTAGAAAAAATGCTTTGAAAAATTAAAAAAAAAAAAAAGTTGGCCACGCCCACCCAGTCACATTAACACCCCCACCACCAAGCCATACAGAACCAGTAGTAGCAAATTTTACATTTCACCCCTGATCCCAACCATTGCACTCCACAACCCTCAACTCAGCCAAGGAGCTTAAATCTCCTGCAGACATGCTTTTGGGGTCTGTTGGATTATGAGCCTCATCAAGCCACTGCTGCTTTAGAAATGCTTTGCCCCCTTCCAATAATCTTCCAGGACCGATGGGGTCCTTTGTTAGAGACCACTATGCTAATATTCTTCCTTGGCCTGGCTTCTCCTAAGCAATTGCTATAAAGCTCCTCAGAGCCAGCTGAAACCACAAGCATCATTGAAATAAAAATGCATTTAATCAGGAGACAACAGCCTTGTAAATACAGTCACGGTAATAAATGGACTTGCTGTGGCATTAGTTGACACAGACTTTCCAGCTGACCCCAACCATAAATTTTTTCCTGACAGTCCTGCTTTTTCACCCAAGTAGATTCTCATTTTTTATTTTATTACAATGCCATCTGAGATACCAGAAATGCTGCCCTAAACATTTTAGCTGTTTTTCCAGAGCTTCTACAAAGTGTATGAATTTGCACAATAGGATTAACTTGGTTATTTCAATTAACCTATTTTCTAGATTTGCCCAAGACGCTGAGCCATTAAACTATTAAATTGGTTTAATGGGCTGGATTCAGGGGTGGGCTGCTGGGGGTTTGCAGGGGTTCGGGAGAACCTCTAGCTAAGATTCTGTGCAGTTTGGAATTTATTTATTTATTTATTTATTTATTAAATTTCTATACCGCCCTTCTCCAAAAAGGACTCAGGGCGGTGCACAGCCAAAGTAAAAACAGAGCATACAAAATTTAAAAACAGTATTAAAATAATTAAATATTTTGGCCGTAAATTAAAACAACCCAATTTAAAATCAATTTAAAATTAAACTCAAGCCAGCCCAGCTAGTTGAAATAAATAGGTTTTCAGGGCCCGACGAAAAATCCGGAGGTCTGTTATTGTACGTAACTCTGGGGGAAGGTTGTTCCAGAGGGTGGGCGCCGTCACAGAGAAGGCTCTCCGCCTAGAAAACTCCCAAATCCCACTCCTGGCTAGCACCACCCACCCTGCCTCTCCCAGGAGTCCTAACGCGACCGTAAGTGCAGGGCATGCACGGAGACTCGGGGAGGGTGAAAAACAGGCCTACTGGAAGTTCATTTCTGCCTCCAGAGGGCCTCTGGAGCCTGGGGAGGCCATTTTCGTCCTCCCAGAGGCTCAAGGAAAGCCTCTGGAGCTCGGGGAGGGCAAAAACGCCCCCCATCGCCGTGGTGAAGGAAGCCGACTAGGCCACGCCCACCATGGCCACACCCACCCAGCAACTGGGCAGAGAATCCCTTGCTAAAATTTTGGAAGCCCACCCCTGGCTGGATTCACAAATACACTAAGGCAGAGTAACAAAAGTTATCTCTAAGTAAGCTTGGCAAGATGCTCCAATTTGTCTTCTAGGTTTTAAGCTGATCTATCCAAGTGCGATAAGTTGATAACACAGCTGAAGTTCTGTGGGGCACCTGACTTGCAATATATTGTTGAATTTCCGTTCTTCTCAAGTCTAGCTAGTTGAAATAGTGTGGTGGAATCTGCCCTGGAATGCCGGAGGGAGGGGCACTTTCTCAGGGAGCTAAGAGGCAAAATAGCACGGAGTTTGGATAAAAAGGCCGAGAAGGGATCCTCCATGCCAAGAGTGCTTTAGTCTGGCAAGATTCCTGCCTTTGGGCAAACAGCAATTAAAAAAACTTCTCTGACCAATTAATTTGTCGTTCTTGGTTCTTTGCACCTCACAGTTAGGTTGATCAGGCAAGATGAGACTTGTGGGTTTATATTTTCCCTCCTCTGACTCTAGAATTTGTGGGTGATTATTATCATAACACCACCAAAGATAACAATAATCATAATGATAATCATAATTCTATCCCATTTTTCCTCCAGGAGTTCAAATATAATATTTTGCTCTCCAAGTATACTATCCCACAAGGGCCAGACCACAAGATGGAAGTAGTGGTTGTCCCAGGGGTGGGTTCTAATTTTTTTTACTACCGGTTCTGTGGGCGTGGCTTATTTTGTGGGTGTGGCTTGGAGGTCACGTGACTAGGTGGGCATGGCTAGCTGGTCAGAGTCATTTCTGGAAGGTCCTTGCACTTACGACCAGTCCTCGCACTTACGACCCGACACTGATCAGCTGTAGGACGGCCCTTTGAAGCCCCACAGCAAGAGTTTAAACAGTTTTTTTTCCCTCTAGTCATCAGCTGGGACTCAGGAGGCAGCAATAGATTGGGGGTGGGACCAAATAAAAGGTAAGAATAACGGGGGTGGGGGGGAGAACCGGTTCGGTGACGTCATATCGTCACTGCTACCGGCTCGGCTGAACCGGACCGAACCGGGAGGAACCCACCACTGGGTTGTCCCAAAGTCAATGTGGATTTAAATCTTGTTCTCTTCATGCAACATCCTAACCATGATACCACCAGAAATATCTACTCAGAGATTAATCTCATTGAATGTAATGTGATTTATGGCAGATAAACGTGTTACAATTTCAAGCGCACTGTATGTGGACTGGAACACCCTATGCCCCTAGATCAGGGGTCAGCAACCTGCGGCTCTGGAGCCACATGTGGCTCCTTCACCTCTCTGCTGCGGCTCCCTGTCACTCAAAATATATTTCACAACCACCAATGTGCAACACCCACCGGCACGCAGTTTATTGATCTTTTCAATCCCCGGTATGCCAACCATGGATAAATTCAAGAAAAGAAAAGTTTCAGAAGAAAACAGAACATTTAATTCAACTACATATGCTAGTTTTGCAGCCACTCAAGAAATAGTCAGGCACGGGAAGGGTTTTGTGGCTCCCGGTGTTTTCTTTTCTGTGGGAAACGGGTCCAAATGGCTCTTTGAGTGTTTAAGGTTGCAGACCCCTGCCCTAGATTCTATGCATATGACACTATACAACAATGAAAAATGAAATACACAGCACACCCTTTCATTCACAGCAATGCCAACATGAATGAAAAATCTTGATAATCCGCTGAACAATTTGTTTTCTAGCCAATGGTTCTCACCCAGAGAATGAATACAATCCTCCTGCCCTTTTAAAATATTGAGAAGGAATTGCTATGCAAACACAGCTACCAAGAAAGCACAAGCCACGATGACATCATATATCACGACCTCACTGCACAATGCAATGCAATAATTTGCATCTTTTGCATCGTAAAGCCATGATGCAGATGACATCACTTCCCCTCTATGTCCCTCTCCCCCCCATGGCCACTTCCTGCAATCACAGCAGGGAGGAGGATTGGTCTGAGAAAACTGGAGTAGATCTGGAGAAGTGGGTAGGTTTCTATGCATAGTTCTGAACCTAGCTGTGAAGTTCTGCTTGGCATGATTTTGCTGACAGTAAGTCTCCTTTAAATCCAGTTTGTGTCCTGATGATTTCATGGACACGTTCATATGGGTGTCTTAGCAGTAGCATCAAAGTGATTGGACAAAGTCTTCTGGGATGATTAGCCTAGCCTACAACCCAGGATTACCTGGTGATCTCCCATGAAGTGTTAACCAAGTTGGCCCCTGCTTAGCTTCCAAGCCAGAAAAGCCATCTGGGTGCCGCTATCTGGACCAGCCAATTTTAAGCCATATTGGGACAATGATACCTCCAGGTCCAATGCCAGAGTTGGAAAGTGCTCCCCATACATCACGAGTCCAGTATTTCTCAACCTTGACAACTTTAGGTTCTGTGGACTTCAATTCCCAGAATTCTCCAGACTACCTGGGGAATTCTGGGAGCTGAAGTCCACAGATCTTAAAAGTTGTGGAGGCTGAGAAACACTGACTTAGTCTAACTTTCTGAAGCAACATGGTATAGTTAAAGCTTAATAGACTCTAAGAAAGTGCTTCGCAAACCTGGGTAAATTACCCCAAATTGGATAAAAGCAGACTTTCTTTGGGTACCGACACAAACCCATTATCCATCATAATAGGGACTTTTAAATTGACTTAAAGATTGCCTCATGTACTAAAATATGTTTAAAAGTCTCCCAAGAATTCCTATTAGGATGAAACTTGATGAAATTACCAATGGTAGCTAGTTGAAATGAAATAAAGATCATTCACTGATGACAGTTCTTACAATACAGGTAGTCCTCGAGTTACGACCATTTGTTCAGCAACTGTTTGAAGTTACAATGGTGCTGAAGTGGGAGATATATGACCGGCCCTTGGGGTTTGATATGACTTTCTGATAAGCAGTTTGGAGTAATGAAGGCAAATGTTTGGGAAACAATACTTTAAGGATAGGGACGTGGTGGCTCAGTGGTTAAGATGCTGAGCTTGTCGATTGAAAGGTTAGCAGTTCAGCAGTTCGAATCCCTAGTGCTGTGTAATGGGGTGAGCTCCTGTTACTTGTCCCAGCTTCTACCAACCTAGTGTTGTGGCCCGTCAATGGCCTGTGCAGATTGTAGCTGATTCTGACAACGAGGAGGCTGGTGTGATGCTGCGCCAGCAGCTTGTGCAGCTGGCGCTCGAGTCGGACAGTGAGGAGGCTGGAGAAGATGTGGTGCCAGAGGCAGGGATTCAGAGAGGGCCTTCAGAACCTCCAGAAGCTCCTTTTAGTGAAGAGGATGAAGAGGAGGAGCCTCTTCTCAGTGCACGGGCACGCAGAGCTGCCAAAAGGCAGGAGTGGCTCCTCAGGAGGAGGTCTCCTTGAGAGTAAGGCTTGGGGCTAATTGGCCACTCCCTTAGCCTATTTAAGGAGGAATGCTGCTTGCAGCAAGCTGTAGGGAACAACTTTAGTTCAATCTCCTTCGTGTCTGGATTCTCTGCAAAATTGTTTCTGGGCTTTTTGCCAACTCTAGTAAGACTGTGATTACCTTATCTTAGAATTCTGGTAGGCTGTTAAGACAGTTTATTAACAGCTTTTGGTTGATAAAGACTAAGTTATTTGAGTAAAATAAGCTTTGTATAGAGTTTGTGTGTGCTGCATTCTTTGGGGTACGTAGCTGGGGCAAAACACCTAGCAGTTTGAAAGCACGTCAAAAATGCAAGTAGAAAAATAGGGACCACCTTTGGTGGGAAGGTAACAGCGTTCCATGTGCATTTGGCATTTAGTCATGCTGGCCACATGACCACAGAGATGTCTTCGGACAGCGCTGGCTCTTCAGCTTTGAAACAGGGATGAGAACCGCCCCCTAGAGTCGGGAAGGACTAGCACATATGTGCGAGGGGAACCTTTACCTTTACTTTAAGGAGATTTGGAGCTGAGATTTGGAGGCACCACTGTCTGTCAGAAGCCTGGGCTTGATGGATCGCTCCTCTGATTTCCTAAAAAAGAAGGCGACGGCTCACACCTCCCACTCAATCTTCTGGTATCTGGCAATTTAAACTGAATGCTACTAATCACTTTGATAGGGCTTTGATGGGTACCATCCCAAAACAGCTGTCCATCGAGCAGGATGGTGCGAGTCTCAATTGGCTCCCTGCGTAAAGACACAGCTGGTCTCCAGGCAGCTACTCCATTAAAAAAAGCAAATTTAATGAAGTTAAGGAACAAATTACTTGCCCAAGATCCTGAATATAGGAAACAGTCCATGAAATGGCTATGTTTTGTAAGACTTTAATGCTTTCTCCCATGGTCTTATTTATATTTTAATTGTTTTAAATAAGCATTAAACATTGTTTACGTTATTTTGTTTAGTATACGTTGCCCAGTCACATACATGAGATGGGCAGCTAAGGGAGACATGATAGCAGTGTTCCAATATCTCAGGGGCTGCCACAAAGAAGGAGGAGTCAAGCTATTCTCCAAAGCACCTGAGGGTAGGACAAAAAGCAATGGGTGGAAACTAATCAAGAAAAGAAGCAACCTACAACTAAGGAGAAATTTCCTGACAGAACAATTAATCAGTGGAACAGCTTGCCTCCAGAAGTTGTGAATGCTCCAACACTGGAAGTTTTTAAGAAGATGTTGGCTAACCATTTGTCTGAAGTGGTGCAGGGTTTCCTGCCTAAGCAGGGGGTTGGACTAGAAGACCTCCAAGGTCCCTTCCAACTCTGTTATTCTATTCTATTCTATTCTATTCTATTCTATTCTATTCTATTCTATTCTATTCTATTCTATTCTATTCTATAAATCTGATAGATCAGCGCACACACACACACACACACACACACACACACACACACACACACACACACTTTGAGCACTAAAGTATAAACAACTCTTTTTCAACCCCTAGTAAAAACATGCCTTATTCCTGCCCCCTTTATGGACATCTGCAGGGTGGCAAGTGATGTCACGTGAATCATGTTGCAGTGCAAACAATATGAATTATTTAATTTGTGTCAATTATTTGTGCAATTGTGTCATAAAAATGCGACATCATCACGTCCCCCTTTTATTATCACACCAATAATTTGCTTCTCTCCTTTTCAGCATAGCTCCTAGAGCAGGGGTCTCCAAACTTGGCAGCTTTAAGACTTGTAGAGTTCAACTCCCAGAATTCTCCAGCCAGCATAGGAGTCCACAAGTCTTAAAGCTGCCAAGTTTGAAGACCTCTGTCCTAAACCAACACCCCAGTTGTGTTCATTCAATACGCCAAACTACACCTGGTTAATGTACACTTTGGTTTGCCTTTTATACCTTAGCATGTCATGCAAGGCATTTGGATAATTTATGGATGAAGATACTATGCAAAGTCAGAAAATGGGTTAAATCAGTTAGTAGTTAAAGCAAATTGTGTGAATGCATCCATTAACTATGTTTACACTAGATTAGGTTGGGATAATACTGTATGGGGTTGGATAATTTCTGATGCAGGATGTAGAGGCCTAGTGTATTGGATAAATTACTGGACCATCATATTAAACTGTAATGTAGTTAATGTGAGCATGAATTGTGTGAACATAGGAATTCGGTTTTGCTAATGTAGTTCATTCTTAAATATCTTGTGTGAACCTAGAGCCTGTTTAGATTAGGGTTGGAAAGGGGTCAGTATCTTTTTCAGGTGACCTACTGTATATACAAAACCCACAAATAACAAATATTTCTCTCCGGTGGGGCAAAAAAATTGAAAATGGGAGCAATTCCATGGAATTGTATGTGACGATGTAGAGGTCTATGCTTTAATATCAAGTCTGGCATCCCTTCAGTCTGGCACGATTGATTGGCATCAGACTCGTGGGTTCCGCTTCTGGCATTTCCGATTGATATTAGCTGATGCTGAAAAAGTAATTCTCTGCTTGTGATCCAAGACCTCTTCATTAAAGAGAGCTCTTAATCTTTTAGCCTTATTAATTTTTCGACTTTGATTTTTTACTTTTTACTTTTAATCTTGTTTTTTAAGTTTGTTTTTTAACTGTGGTTTTTAGTCATGTTTTTATATTATTTTATGATGTACTTTGTAAACCAACCAGAGTGAGTTAAATGGGTTGGCTGGTATAGAATTATGATGGATGGATGGATGGATGGATGGATGGATGGGTGGGTGGGTGGGTGGGTGGATGGATGGATAGATAGATAGATAGATAGATAGATAGATAGATAGAGGATAGATGATAGGTGGGTGGATGGATGGATAGATAGATGATAGATAATAGATAATAGATAGGTGGGTGGGTGGATGGATAGATGGATGGATAGATGGATACATAGATGATAAATAGATATAGATGATAGATGAAAGATGAAAGACAGAGAATGATAGATGTGTGTGTGTGTGTGTGAAAGAGAGAAAGACAGACAGAGAGAGAGAGAGATTACAGTGAGATAGGGTGTATCTCACTGAGAAGGATGAAGCTTGCTTGGATTTTGAGTGAGGTGCTGGGGGCTGCAGTCCCAAAAGTGGGTGGATCCTCTGATATACATTTTAACTTAGTTCAAGAATTGAACTAAACTGCAGGGTTCGAATCTCGCCAAGGCTCAAGGTTGACTCAGCCTTCCATCCTTTCTAAGGTAGGTGAAATGAGGACCCAGTTGTGGGGGCAATAAGCTGACTTTGTATAAATATATACAAAAAGGATGAAGGCTATTGCTGAGCACATTGTAAGCCGCCCTGAGTCTTCGGAGAAGGGCGGCATATAAATCAAATTAAAAAAAAAAAAAAAGAAAGAATTACTTCTCACAACGAATTCCCGCTTTTTGTCCTTATACTCCATTTAATTTGGCAGCAACTATTGGCAGAGCTTCTCCTAAGCTTCATCCTAGTTTTAGTTGGTGAAGGATGATGTGCAGATTTCCAACAAAGGACGTGCTACCGTATGTATCCAAATAATTGCATTTGAGACAAAGAAGTTGCCTATCTTCTTAAGACCAATCCAGCTAGAGCAGGGTTTTCCAACCTTGGCAACTTTGAGATGTATGGATTTCAACTCCCAGATGGCTTCAGACGAATCAACTGGTCACCAACCAGACCAATGGTCTGGGATTCTAGGGGTTATAGTCCAAAACATCTGGAGAGCTGGAAGTTGGGAGAAGCTAGTGCAGATGATTTCTTCTCCTTAAAATACTACCGGCCAAATGTTGGAAACGTAATCAGACCCCAGGTATTTATTATCATATGTGGTGGACATGTATGAAAGCAAGAAAATATTGGATGAAAATACACACATGGCTGGAAAAGATGATTAAGCAACATATAGATTTAAAGCCAGAAGTATTTTTGTTAGGTATAATACCAGAAAGTTATGATAAAGGGACTATATACTTAATGCTACATGTATTGACAGCAGTGAGAATTGTATTTGCACAATATTAGAAAAGTGAGAACACCCTACCAGATGAAAGCATAATCTGGAAAATATTGGACTGTGCAGAGATGGATAGATTGACATTGAAAACAAAAGATAAAGGAGATACAGAGTATTATTCAAAGTGGAATAGGTTTTATGAATGGTTAGAGATAAGAGGTAGAAGTTAGATGAAGAAAGATTATTGTTATGTGTAAGTAAAATATGAATGTTGTCTATATAAGTATGCTAGTACAATTAATATGATTATAAATAAGTTAATATAATTATAAATATTGGTACTATTGGTACTATCATTATCACTATCAGTATATCTGTTATTTTTTTTATTTTTTTATTTTGTAAAACAAAGTGCCTGGACAATACATTGTCTTCAAAATATTTATATATATAAATAAAAAACTTGACTTAAACAAAATTACTATTGGCCTCAGACTTTGAGGCTAAGTTTCTGATGATTGTATGCAATTGTTTTAGCTGTCAATCAGGGGGCTATTCTTTCCTTCGGAGCTGTATTGAACTGTGGAGCTGTATTGAAAAGTTTTAAACAAGACAATATAAAATATAAATATATCAAGAAAGGAAGAAGGAAATACTGAACAATGGCTGTTTCTGATTTGCTGATGTCTTGGCTTGGGCAGACCAATGCAGCTATTTCAGGCAGCAAACCAGGACAGGAAGTAAATGAAGAGACAGTTTGATGAGGCGGTTAAAGTGATAGCCTAGAAACCAGGAGGCAATGAGTTCTAGTCCCACCTTAGGCATGAAAACTGGCTGGGTGACTTTGGGCCAGTCACTCATTCTCAGCCTGACCCACCTCACAAGGTGGAGAAAATTATTTCTAAAAAACAATAAAAAGGTAAAGGTTCCCCTCGCACATATGTGCTAGTCGTTCCCGACTCTAGGGGGCGGTGCTCATCTCCGTTTCAAAGCTGAGGAGCCAGCACTGTCCGAAGATATCTCTGTGGTCATGTGGCCGGCATGACTAAATGCCAAAGGCGCATGGAACACTGTTACCTTCCCACCAAAGGTGGTCCCTATTTTTCTACTTGCATTTTTGACGTGCTTTCGAACTGCTAGGTTGGCAGAAGCTGGGACAAGTAACGAGAGCTCACCCCGTTACGCGGCACTAGGGATTCAAACCGCTGAACTGCCGACCTTTCGATCGACAAGCTCACCGTGAGCTTCCGCATCCCTAAAAAAAAAAAGGTGCATTTAAAAATCTAAAAAAAAAAAAAGATGGATCCCAGGATAGCTGCCCTCCAAGCCAGCCTTGAAAACAGTCATTTTTTTCCTGTAAGACATGCTTTTCTCTAGAGAAACTGAGTGCCCCATAGAGCACTAAGCCTGAATGGTGCTTTGCGAACTGGCCATGGCAGTGGTTCACACAGGCTTAGATTTCAGTCCCTCTTCAAAATATGATTTACAGAGCTGGCCACCAGGATAAACAGCCTCGTGCTCCCACTGAGGAAGCCTCTGAGCCCAGCAGCAGATCTTCGTCATCCCAAGTAGTGGTGTGATCCTCCTTGGGTGGCAGATTTTGCGCCACGACTGCTGGGGAATCAACCTCCGGAGTGCCTTGCATTGGCAAGATGAGTGGGGGCTGCAGCTTTCCCTGATTCTCTGCAATCACGCCTTCCCAGCGAGTTGCTATTTTCGGTGCTGAGCCCAAACTGATGTATTGCTTGCAAGTCAGACATTGTGGAGAGCTGTTAATTGTAGACCTGGTTGATGGTGTGCCAGCTGTGGGGGGGGGGGAGGAGGAGGAGGAGGAGGAGGAGGAGGAGATCCTTTTCAAAGAGCCTGCTTCGTTTTGGAAATTAGGCCATTGCCACTTCCTAACGGTGCATTTAAAAGTAGCAAGCAGTTGAAAAAGAGCATCTGGCCCAGCTTTTCCCTCCCTTGTATATGTTTTGTTGACAAAGAAAGTGATGAGAAGAACAAGACAAAGGCCCAATGGAATACAAAACCTGATTCCATGATGCATAAACCCACAATTCTCCTAACCATGATTTCTTGGAGAAGTTGCACACGAAAAGCCCAGCCTTGCACTGTAGAAAAACTTGAGATAAGGGAGCGGAGTCAAAGATCCCTTGGTGAGATTTATTTTCCCCCAGTGGATGGTACAAATTTGGACACCACATTTTCTGCTTTAAATCCAATATTGTGTCTAATGCAACCCACTACACTAGTTCTCTGGCTGGCGCTTTCTCTCTTAACAAGGAGAATTAGATGGGTTAGAATGGCAATTTTTAAAGCCCAGAACTCATTTCGGGTGAAAAATATTGTGCTTCTTTATACAGGTTTATAAAAAATGTAAAGAGGAAATAACATGCATTGCCTTGGTTTTCAGCGTGCTTAGTAAATGTGCATATACCATTTAACAGATTAACAGAGTTGGAAGGGACCTTGGAGGTCATCTAGTCCAACCCCCAGCCCAAGCAGGAGATCCTACACCATTTCTGACAGATTTATTTATTCATTCATTCATTCATTCATTCATTCATTCATTCATTCATTTATTGGTTCGATTTATATGCTGCCCTTCTCCGGAGACTCAGGGCAGCTTACAATGCGTTAAGCAATAGCCTTCATACTTTTATATGTACCTGCTTAGTAGGGCTTTCGGCCCCCCCTAAGCGGTGTTCTTTTTTTATACAAAGTCAGCTTATTGCCCCCACAATCCGGATCCTCATTTTATCTACCTCGAAAGGATGGAAGGCTGAGTCAACCTTGAGGCTGGTGAGATTTGAACTTGCAGTAATTGCAGGCAGCTGGTGCTACTTAACAGCACTTTAGTCTGCTGCACCATCAAGGCTCAGATGGCAGTCTTGTCTCTTCTTGAAAGCCTCCAGCAATGAAGCTCTCCCAATTTCTGAAGGCATAATCTGCAATGCAAAAAAGCAAGTGGAAGATTAAAAATAGAATAATAAATGTGAAAGAAAGGAGGTAGAATTTGGCAAGACAAGCTATATGGAAGAAAGTTATTTTGGAATACTTAAAAAAAAAAATCCACTTCATCTTTATTCCAAGGATCTATGAGAAGGCACGAATAGCTCTCCTTCTGTCTTTTATTTTATCCTGTCAGCTTTTTAAGGGCTATCTTTGTCTAAAAAGAAAATAATAATAGCAGCTTTGAGAATTTCAAAATGGATCTCCCTCGTTTAACTATCATACCACTGATATCAATTGACTAGGCTGCAGAAGTGAACTTCTATATCAGTATTGTCAACCTCAGCAACCTCTTTTAAGATGCATGTACTTTAATTTCCAGAATTGAATTCTGGAGGAATGTTGGCTAGGGAATTCTGGGAGTTGACGTCCACGGATTGCAAAGTTGGTGAGGTTGAGAAACATTGGTCTGACTCTGGATCCATGCAAAAAGCAACTCTCATCCCTTTGAATTAACAAAACACAGTTTTGGGGTTGATATTCAATAGTCAATAGACAAGCATATGATGTAAATTGTGTTTAAACAAAGTAATTTAAATTTAAATATAATTAACAGCTTTTCTTGAACGTACTAATGTTTCTGTTCTAACACATCAAAATTACAACCAGCAGCAACTTTGGCCTAACTCCAAGACTTTGGTGAGTCCCCTGTTTCCTGAAGTCCAGAATCTATGCACTTCTGCTATAAACAACTACATTTTCAAAGGGTACTTTAAAAGAAAATTGGTATTTTGCTTTTCTTCCAAAAGGATCTAGGATTATCCCAGGCTTGGTAAGGTGCTAGATCTGTTATGGGAAAGGAAGATCACTTCCAAGTGTTTATTCAAGGGGTATTTGAAATCTGAGGAATAATTAGTTCACCTTCCTTCAGTTTTCCACTGAATTAGGCCTTGGATGTTTTGGGACCAGTTGATTATACAGTGGTACTTCAGTACTCATTATTAATTGGTTTCGGGAAGCATGATGAGTACCAAAAATGATGAGTACTAAACACATTTTCCCATAAGGAATAATGCAATGAGTCACAAGACAGCCAACACTGACAAGTTCCAGTTTATGTATTGAGTATCAAACAAACAATGAGTAAAAGCCAGTGCAATCCTAAATTGCATTAATAGAGGAATTCAGTCAAGATCATGTGAGGTACTAATATCACTCTATAAAGCCTTGGTAAGACCACACCTAGAATACTGAAGTCAGTTTTGGTCACCACACTATAAAAAAAGATGTTGAGACTCTGGAAAGAGTGCAGAAAAGAGCAACAAGGATGATTAGGGGACTAATTAGGGATTTAGGGGAAGAACTGTGGTGGCGCAGTGGTTAGAGTGCAGTAGTGCAGGCTACTTCTGCTGATCACAGGCTGCCAGCAGTTTGGCAGATCGAATCTCACCAGGCTCAAGGTTGACTCAGCCTTCCATCCTTCTGAGGTGGGTAAAATGAGGATCCAGATTGTTGGGGGTGATATGCTGACTCTGTAAACCGCTTAGAGAGGGCTATAAAGCACTGTGAAGCGGTATTTAAGTCTAAGTGCTATTGCTATTGCTAAAGGCTAAATATATGAAGAATGGTTGCAGGAACTGGGCATGGCTAGTCTAGTGACGAGAAGGACCAGGAGTGACATGATAGCAGTGTTCCAATATTTGAGGGGCTGCCACAGAGAGGAGAGGGTCAACCTATTTTCCAAAGCACCTGACGGCCATCCAAGGAATAATGGTGGCCTGGTGGCTCAGCAGACTAAAAGCATTGTGATTAACACCAGCTGTCTGCAATTACTGTAAGTTCAAATCCCACCAGGCTCAAGGTTGACTCAGCCTTCCATCCTTTCTAAGGTAGGTAAAATGAGGACCCAGTTTGTGGGGGCAATAAGCTGACTTTGTATAAATATACAAAAGGATGAAGGCTATTGCTTAACGCATTGTAAGCTGCCCTGAGTCTCCGGAGAAGGATAATAATATAAATCAAATTTTTAAAAAATGGATGGAAACTGATCAAGGAGAGATTCAACCTAGAAATAAGGAGAAGTGAAAACAATCAACCAGTGGAACAGAGGTTGCCTTCAGAAGTTGTGGGAGCTTCATCACTGGAGGCTTTTAAGAAGAGACTGGACTGCCATCTGTCAGAAATGGTATAGGACCGTGATGGCGAACCTATGGCACGCGTGCCACAAGTGGCACACGGAGCCATATTGTTGGGCACGCGAGCCTTGCCCAAGCTCAGCTCCAACATTCATGCATGCACTGACCAGCTGATTTTTGGGCCTTCTGGGCCCACTGGAAGTTGGCAAATGGGCTGTTTCCAGCCTCTGGAGGGCCTCCAGTGGGATGGGGAAGGCTGTTTTCATCCTCCCCAGGCTCCTAGAAAGCCTCTGGAGTCTGGGGAGGGCAAAAAAATGGGCCTACCATGCCCACCATGCTGTCACATGCCAAAAATGGGGGGGGAAAACATGGGATCGTGCACGCATGCATTGGGGGGCAGGGCGTCTAGAATGATGGATGTGGGCACGCGCACATGAGACTACCCTGCACTCCCCCAGCTTTTGGCACGCGATGGCAAAAAGGTTAGCCATCACTGGTATAGGATCTCCTGCTTGAGCAGAGGGCTGGACTAAATGACCTACAAGATCCCTTCCAATTCTGTTATTCTATTCTATTCTTAGTACCAGAACAATTTTTTTGCAACAAAATGCGTTGAGTACCAAATTCAATGAGTTTCAAAGCAGTTGAGTACCAAGGTACCACTGTATATGAATCGGGTCTCTGTTACACAAGAGATGCATACAGGAAAAAGGAACTATAGTGCACACCAATGGAGCAGGAATTGTATATTAGCTCGTGTTTCTTCTTGTCAGAGAAGACAGAAATCATGGTCAATCACTGAGACTGGGGGATATAAACTGGGTTTTTACTACAGGTAACCCTGGACGTATGACTGGTCGCTTAACAACTATTCAAAGCTAACCCCTCCCCCAAAACCAGGTACCTGGTTCTGAAGATTTTGCGTTGTTTCCTTCTCTGGTCACACGATCGAATTCCAGGCACTCGGCAATCAGCTCACATTTACAGAAAAAAAAGCCATTGATATAGTAACATCAGGGGTTGCCCTTTTAACTGTTTGACCAATAAAGTCATATACATTACAACCAGAGAAGCGGCAAAAGGTGCCAAGGATCCGAAAGCTTTATTGAACTCTACCTGCAATTGCAATAGCACTTGGATTTATATACCGCTTTACAGTGCTTTACAGCCCTCTCTAAGCGGTTTACAGAATCAGCCTATTGCCCCCAACAATCTGGGTCCTCATTTTACCCACCTGGGGAGGATGGAAAGCTGAGTCAACCTGGAGTCTGGTGAGATTCAAATTGCCAAATTGGAGGCAGCCGGCAGTCAGCAGAAGTCGCCTGCAGTACTGCACTCTAACCACGGCGCCACCGAGGCTCATGCAAGCAGGTAGTCCTCAACAACAATTGGGACCAAGAATTTCTGTAGCTAAGCAAGACGATTAAGTAAGTGGTGCCCAATTTTACGACATTTTTTATATGATTGTTAAATGAATCACTGCCGTTGTTCAGTGAATCAAGCGAATTCGGCTTCCTCCAGTCCCCTTTAACTTTGCTTGTTGGAAGCCAGCTAGGACGGTTGCAAAGGGGAAATCCCATGACCCTGGGATGCTGCCACCGTCAGATATGTGGTTTTCAAGCCCCCCAATATTGGGGGGCTTGGAAATGAGCCTCAGTGGTGCAGCGGATTAAGTGCTGTTAAGTGCTAGCACTTAGCTGCCAGCTGCCTGCAATTAGTGCGAGTTCAAATCTCACCAGGCTCAAGGTTGACTCAGCCTTCCATCCTTTCGAGGTAGATAAATTGAGGACCTGAATTGTGGGGGCAATAAACCAGCTTTGTATAGAACAACACCGCTTGGGGGGGGCGAAAGCCCTAATTAGCAGGTATATATACATAAAAGTATGCAGGCTATTGCTATAATGCATTGTAAGACGCCCTGAGTCTATCGAGAAGGGCGGCATATAAATTGGACAAACAAACAAACAAACAAACAAATAAATATTGATCACGTGACTGTGGGGATGCTGCAACGATCATAAATATGAGGGCCGGTCATAAGACACTTTTTCAGGGCCTTTGTAACTTTGAGCAGTCACTAAACCAATGCTTAGTTGCTTAAACCAAGTCAAGGACTACCTGTATTTTTGCTATGGAAAAACTAACTGGAAATTCAGTACAAGTTATCCACCAAGAGGCACAATCCCACCCATCCCCAGATCCCAGTTTGCAAAGCTAGAGAAAGGAGGAGGGGCTGGTGCTATTTCTTCCCCAGGATCATCCTGTACACAAGAAAATGTCTCGTCAACAGAGACAGCAGGAGAGACAGAGCACCTGTTCTGTAGGTGGCTGCTGATTTTTCTCTGCACCTGACATGATGTCCTTTTTTTATTTGCTTTCTCATCCCAGGAAGGATCAGGAATAGAGAAAGAATCTTGGGGGACATTCCTCGGCCTTCTGGGTGCAAAATGCTTTACATTCTCAACCTGTATGCTTCCAAAGATATAGATTTGTCAGCTGGCAGGAATTTAGCAGACTATATAGCAGTGATGGCTAACCTCACGGCTATATAGGACCATGATGGCGAACCTATGGCACGCGTGCCACAGGTGGCACGTGGACCCATATTGGTGGGCACATGAGCGTTGCCCTAGCTCAGGTCCGGCGTGTATGCGCACACTGGCCAGTTGATTTTCAGGCCTTCTGGGCCCACCAGAAGTCAGAAAACAGGCTGTTTCTGGCCTCTGGAGGGCCTCCAGGGGGGTGGGGAAGGCTGTTTTTGCCCTCCCCAGGCTCCCAGAAAGGTTCTGGAGCCTGGGGAGGGCGAAAAATTGGGCTACTGTGCCATCGCATGCCAAAAGCGGGGGGAGTTCGGGGGGATGGGACGCATTGAATTATGGGTGTGGGCACGTGCGCGCATGGCCCCCTGTGCTCCTCCCGCTTTCGGCACGCGATGGCAAAAAGGTTAGCCATCACTGATATAGGATTACCTGATTCTTTAGCTCCAATTTTGGACGTTTGCATTTGCAGCTCTTCATTCTAAAGCAGAACCAATGGCATTCCCCATTCTCCTTCAGCTTTTTTAATCCTGGGTTCATATTTGCTGCATTCACACAACATGCTTACCCTAAATACAGAATTAAGCCTGACTCCTCCCTCCCTCCCTCCCTTCAAATTAAAGCCAGTGAAACTGCATCTTGTAAAGATCCATCTGCTGCCAGTTCACCAAATCAAGATCTTGCATGAAAGGAGATTTAACAAAAAAACTTTAAGCATCTTGTACAAACACAGTTTAACATAAAAGAGCTCCGTGGGTATGAGTGCATCAAAAATGGCTTGTGTACCTTGTTTTATGAATTTTCAGGTGTGCACGTACAACTTTTGTAAAGTATTTGATACTATATATTAATACCAATATTCTCTTAACCTCTGTTTGAAGTACCTATTGGCAAAAAATGTAAAAAAAAATCTGTGGGTAAGGGTGCTTATATGCAGTCACAACCGACTTCTTGATTTTTTGACTAACCTCTGCAGATGTCCTTGAATGTTGGGTCAGGTTGTGTTTGCATTTGTATTCATGGAAGGATTGTTGGTGGAAATCTCAAGTAAATGTATGAAGAAATATTAACATCTTTTGAATGGGTTTGATACACAGAGGTACCGTCAAAGCAATGATGCTGGGAAATATGTAACCAAATTTGAATGCATCTCCAATTCATATGAGCACAATAGCTTAATCAGGCCAGCTCAGGGATTATAAAATAATGTGCAGCTGTTTGAATTTTCCTGAATTTTCCTAGAGCCAAGATAGGAAACAAAGCAATATATTTTCAAAACGAAAGCAGGGATTTAAGATTTAGAAAGGGAGGCCAGGGCAAAACACTTCTGAAAAACCTCTGCCTTAGTGTATTTTGGGGGTTAAAGTGTATATGTATATTGTGTTGGTTGAAAATCTTCCTGAGCTTTTCAGATATTCCTACAACATATGGAATGACAATTTTATTTTATTTATTTATTTTATTAGATTTCTATACCGCCCTACTCCCGAAGGACTCAGGGCGGTGCACAGCCAAACAATAAAAACACATACAATACAAAATTTAAAAATAGAATAAAATCAAATTAAATAATTTTGGCCCCGACAAATTTAAAACCCCAAACTTTTAAAACCAATTTAAAATTGAATATATAAAATACTAAAAGATATTTAAAATTTTAAAAATCTTTTATAAAAGAGGGGGAAAATTAGGCCAATGTTGCTTTGTTTCTTGTTCTCTTCTTTGTCTGTTATGGAGGAGCTCTTGCTGGGTATTTTTTTTTTTTTTTTTTTTGGATTTGATGAAGGCCCAGTTGGGATAGCCACAAGTTAAGTTCTGAGAGCTTCCTTGACGTGTTTTAGTTATTTTTCTTTTCCATTTTTGCTGGTAGGCAAACTTTCAGCTGAATAGTGTAGGGTTCTGAGCACTCCCATTTTGTGTTCCAGTGGGTGATGAGATTCAAAATGTACCATATTTTAGGAGTATAAGATGCACTTTTTCTCCCCTAAAAGAGGGTGGAAATGTAGGTGCATCTTATACACCGAATATGGCCATTTTTGGCCTCCCTAAACCTCGCCTCGCGTGTCCCGTTTTTAGCAAAAATGGGCCCGTTTTTAGCAAAAACGAAACTCACAGAGGGTTTGGGAGGCCTGCAGAGTGCCCCTGGGGACTGGGGAGGGCAAAAACGGGATGTGTGGGGGTTTCAGGAGGGGCGCACAGAGGGTTTGGGAGGCCTGCAAAGTCCTCCTGGGGGCCAGGGAGGGCAAAAACCGGACGCACAGAGGCCAAAAGCTATTTTTTTTTCTTCTTTTCCTCTTCAAAATCTTGCTGCATCTTATACTCCGGTGCGTCTTATAGTCCGAAAAATACGGTAGATATTGATCTGCATGTGTAGGTTTTCTGTAAACTTCAGTGTTAAGGCTTCTGTCTTCAACAGGGCTGATACCAGCTGGTAGTCAGGTTGCTTGCGAAGACAGTTTAGCAATTCCTAAACCCAAGTTCAAACATATTGTGCACAATACAGCAGCCAAAGAGAGTTGTTGACTTTCTGTCACCCACTTCATCACAAAGGCCACTGTCCCCCCCCTCCACTCACCTGCTGATCCAGATCTCTGACAAAAATAAAGACAAAGCCCTCACATGGCCGAAGCCAAAATGGTCCTCCAGCACACAGAATGTGGGGAAATAAAGGGAAGAGGGCGTGCCCAACCCAGCCTAAAGCAATCAATAGGGGTTACCCTAGGAGTCACCTGACCATGCCAGCCATCTTATAGAATAAGGAAGGGACCTTGGAGGTCTTCTAGTCCAATCCCCTGCTTGGGCAGGAAACCCTACACCACTTCAGACAAATGGTTATCCAACATCTTCTTAAAAACTTCCAGTGTTGGAGCATTCACAACTTCTGAAGGCAAGTTGTTCCACTGATTAATTGTTCTAACTGTCAGGAAATTTCTCCTTAGTTCTAGGTTGCTTCTCTCCTTGATTAGTTTCCATCCATTGCTTTTTATTCTACCCTCAGGTGCTTTGGAGAATAGCTTGACTCCCTCTTCTTTGTGGCAGCCCCTGAGATATTGGAACACTGCTATCATGTCACTCCTAGTCCTTCTTTTCATAAGACTAGACATATCCAGTTCCAGCAACCATTCTTTATATGTTTTATCCTCGAGTCCTCTAATCATCTTTGTTGCTCTTCTCTGCACTTTTTCTAGAGTCTCAACATCTTTTTACATTGTGGTGAAGAAATTGGATGCAGTATTCTAAGTGTGGCCTTACCAAGGCATTATAAAGTGGTATTAACACTTTATATCTAATGGCTTTTCGAATATAGGAAATGCTGTATTAGGATAAAAGAGGAAAAACTTTTGCTATAAGGGCAGTCTCTCCGTGGGTGAGGACTGGAAGAAGATGATCTTATGAGGACACAGCAGAAAAATAAAAAGGTAACCAGGATGTGTTTCAGTCACAGCTAGGCGCAAGTGAGGAATGGCTCTGAGTTGCATATCAGTATTTATATTATAGGTGGTCCTTGACTTATGACTGTAAGCCTGGAATTTTTGTTGGAAGTCCTGATGATTGTAAGTCAAGGTATCCATATGACTGACTCAATTTTTTTGCAACGGTTATTAAAGGAACGCTATAACTGTAAAGTGAACATGGCGGTTGTAAAGTGAGTTAATTCATACCTATGGGTGCTTTTTAATGGCCCAAAATGTGGTCATATATGTAATCATGTGACTATAGGGCAGAGGAAGGGTTTTCAACATCTGAACTCCAGTACTGGGTCATAAGTACTTTTTGGGAGATCCATTGTAACTTCTGGTTGTTCAGCGAGGACTACCTGTATTTCAGATTCACTTGAACTTTAGATTATATGTATGAAAATTGACATAGATGGATATAGACATAGATGACAGCCAGCTTTGTGAAGCGGTTAGAGTCAGGCCTGGAAGTCATCTTCTGCATTGGATCTTCAGGCCTGCCACATTTACTGCTGTGGGAAACTGGGAGGGGGGATTGTATGGAGCAGGGGTGATATGTAGTCATAATAACATTCCTTTCTCAGAAACTCAAGGACATCTTGCCCTGCACTTGGAGGGGTGTGCTGGGAGGCATCTCCAGCTGGGACGATGCTTTGATTGGACCATGTGATGGACTTGTGGGTGCTGGGCAGGGACTTGGACTTTCCTTTGGGTGGGGAAAACCTGGAAACTTTCAGATTCAGGTTTTCCCAGATGTGCCAATATGACATCTCCAATAAAATGGAACTTCGAGGAACTTCAAGCCTCGGAGTCATCTTTTGTTGGGGGTGTTTCTTGGAACCCTGACAGTTAGAGGCATTAGGTTAGAAACCAGGAGACCGTGAGTTCTAGTTCTAGTTTAGTCTCGAAACCAGATGGGTGATTTCAGGCCTATCATTCTCAGCTGTAGGAAAAAAGAAGCAATATGAACCTTGGTGGCACAGCAGACTAAAAGTGCTTTTAACTAGCATCAGCTGCCTGCAATTACTGCAAGTTCAAATCTCACCAGGCTCAAGGTTGACTCAGCCTGCCATCCTTTCGAGGTAGGTAAAATGAGGACGCGGATTGTGGGGGCAATAAGCTGACTTTGTATAAAAAAGAACACCGCTTGGGGGGGCCAAAAGCCCTACTAAGCAGGTATATACAAAAGTATGCTTAACGCATTGTAAGTGGCCCTGAGTCTCCGGAGAAGGGCGGCATATAAATCAAACCAATAAATAAATAAATAAAATAACAACCCGCTTCCCAAAAAGCATTGCAAATAAAATTGCAAAATTTGTCATTTAATTTCTGGGAGTCAAAACCGACTGGAAAGAACTCTTATAAAGATATAGATTTATACATCTTTGGAGGCTTGTTTTAAAGCTGGTGAAGAGAGAAATGGGAGTAATCCAACGATTCCTTCTAACAGACTTCTTTAGATGGCAGTAGTCAATGATTTAAACTTAATTCTGAAAGACCTTTGATTTGGGGTATCTGATAGCAATGCTTTGGTTTTAATGACACTAAGCAACTTAGTTCTTGAAAGGTCATCCCCTGACTCAGTCCAGCATCTTAGCCTCTGCAAGGGCTATTTGAATGTTGTGAAAGGTGAATAGAAAGTTGCTCCATTAACATCATTCAGTGTTTAGAAGAGCATTGCTTAACTTCAATGATTTTAAGATGTGTGAACTTCAACTCCCAGACTTCTGCCACTAGAATTCTGGAAGTTGAAGTCCACATATTATTATTATTATTATTATTATTATTATTATTATTATTATTATTATTATTTATTTGATTTATATGCTGCCCTTCTCCGGAGACTCAGGGCGGCTTACAATGTGCTAAGCAATAGCCTTCATCCTTTTGTATATTTATACAAAGTCAGCTTATTGCCCCCACAAACTGGGTCCTCAATTTACCTACCTTAGAAAGGATGGAAGGCTGAGTCAACCTTGAGCCTGGCGAGATTCGATCTTACTTTAATTGCAGACAGCTGGTGTTAAATTACAGTGCTTAGTCTGTTGAGCTATCCAGGCTCCTTATCTTAAGTCACTGAGGTTAAGAAACATTGGTCTAGAGCAGTGATGGCTAACCTTTTCTGGACCGAGTGCCCAAAGTGTGCTCATGTGCGCGCATGCACCTGAACCCCCAAACCCAATGTACATGTGGCCCCTGTGCATGCACCCACCCCCTTGTGCATGCACGCATGGGCCCCTGCATGCACCCTGCGCGTGTGCACCCCTGCATGTGCCCTGCCCCCACACATGCACCCGACCCCCACGCATGTGCATACACACACATCCCATCCCCCGCGCATGCGGGGCAGAGGCCCAAAGACCAGCTGGCCAATGGGAGGCGCATGTGCATGTGCAGCAGAGCTGAACTGGGGCAATGGCTCATGTGCCATAGGTTCGCCATCAGGGGTCTAGAGAGAGACACCCATTGGTGCTCCTGGGCATCATGAGAAACATATAGAAAGAGGAAGACACTAATATGAAGACAGTGTCAGTGTGTGTGTTTAGAGCTGTGTGTATGCACCATAACTGTTTGGAAAACCTATAAATGACCTATGCAAATCTATATAAGAGAGAGATGGTGGTTTGTACCGATCCTGAGTCATTCAAGAGTGTGGGAGTTCAGCAATTGAGGGCAAGTGAGGAAATATACGCCTTCTCCCTCATTATTTGCCTCGGGCTTCATCACAATGCTGCAAACAATGTCATTCATGGCTCAGAAGTAGGTTAATGGTGTTCCAGGAGCGAGGAAAATGGATTTAGTCCAATTTTCCGGCCACACCGGAAATATGATTTGCAAAGAATAATGAGAATAGAGATGGAGTTCTTCTAAACCAGACTTCTCCCATCTCGTGCTTTCCAGATGTGCTGGGAATACAAAGTCCAGCCTGCCCAGCCTGATGGATATAGCTATTTGGGATGTGGGAGCTATAGTCCAAGTTGAGGGGAGGGGGCGTGCTGATTCAATGGTTAAAGATGTTGAGCTTGTCAGCTGGAAAGCTGACAGCCCAGGTTCGAGACCCAAGCAACATGCAATGGTGTGAACTCCTGTTACTTGCCCCAGCTCCTGCCCATTTAGCAGTTTGAAAGCAAGCAAATGCATGTAGATAAATAGATACCACTTCAGTGGGAAGGTAACAGAGTTGGGTCCACCTCAGCATATAGTCATGCTGGTCACATGACCACGGAAGTGTCTTTGGATAATACTGGCCCTTGGCTAAGAAACAAATGAATACCACCCCCTAGAGTCGGACACAACTAGACAGGGGCAACATTTATCTTTACCTTTACAATCACAAGTACAGCTGGAAAAGTTGAAAAAATATCTTCTAAGCTGGAGTCCCTGTTATATGTACTAGGAATAGCTATGGCCTGTTTCCTCGCCAGATGAAAGTTTAATTTTTGAGATGCAAAACTCCGAGATTTGTGATATTAAGGGAAATTCCATACATGTCCTAGTGGGTTTGCTCACCTGGTACTTTTTCTTTGATATTTGCATATTTTAAAAACTATTAAAGAAAGCCTGAAAGCCATCCAATAATGCTTCCTGCAGTTTTCAAAAATAACCCTCCTCGTATCTGGAGCATGTGGGGAAAATGAAGAGGAGCAGCAGGTACATCTGGGGGAGGGAGTGTCAAAATCTGCAAAATGGCAGGGACAGCGTGATGATTGAAACATCTATTTCAATGCCATGTCCAACATCTTGCAGATTTTGACACACATACACACACCTTTTGGGAAACAACAATGCTGCTGTTGGAGAACCAGCAATACTCTATGGGTGCAGTTCCAAGGGGTGGGCTGCTGAGGGTTCACAGGGGTTCGGGAGGAACTCTAGCTAAGATTCTGTGCAGTTCAGAGAACCCCCAAACCCCACTCCTGGCTGGCCCTACCCCCCCCTCTCTCAGGAGTCCCACGCAGCCCGTTTTGGATGCAGGTAAGTGCAGGGTGTGCACGGAGGCTTGGGGAGGGTGGAAGTTCGGGAAGGCTGGAAATGGGCCCGTTTCTGGCCTCCAGAGGGCCTCCGGAGCCTAGGGAGGCCGTTTTCGCCCTCCCGGAGGCTTGAAGAAAGTCTCCAGAGCCCGGGGAGGGCAAACACCCCCCCCCCCATGATGCAGGAGGCCAACTAGGCCATGGTCACCATGGCCACGCCCACCCAGCAACCAGGCAGAGAACCCCTTGCTAAAAATTTTGAAGCCCACCCCTGTGCAGTTCTCCCTCCTGTCTCTAATGGCTGCTTAAAGTAGACATTAGTCTGGTTTCAGATGACACACAGCTAACAACAAGCTATGGTTAGGAACTATGGCTAATGCAATTCTTTTTAACCACAATGGAATTCATGGCCCGGTTTGCATGATATCTTAGACCTCGCCATGGAACAGCTTAAGAGGTTAGGCAAATCAGGCTGTGCAGATTTTATTCATTTGGGGCTGAGCACTAACTGCTTTCTTTTCTCTTTATTTTTCCAGTCAAAAAAGCCAAGTTTGATGGCCCACAAGGTGAGTTCCCACCTTTTCTCTTTTTTCTATGGGGAAATAAGACAAACTTGGGATTTCAAGTAAAGTTTCTTCCTAATGTCCACTGATCCAAACAATAAAGTATTTAATATCCAATAACTAAGGGGCTGCCACAAAGCACCTGAGGGTAGAACAAGAAGCAATGGATGGAAACTAATTAAAAGGAGAGAACCAACTTAGAACTAAGGAGAAATTTCCTAATAGTTAGAGCAATTAAACAGTGCCTCCAGACTTGCCTCCAGAAGTTGTGAATGCTCCAAAACTGGAAGTTTTTAAGAAGATGTTGGATAACCATTTGTCTGAAGTGGTGTAGGGTTTCCTGCCTAGGCAGGGGGTTGGACTAGAAGACCTCCAAGGTCCCTTCCAACTCTTTTATTCCAGTATTCTGTTAATTATGCAATTTGTTTATTATACAAGTAGTCCTTGACTTACAACCACAACAGGGACCAGAATTTTCAATGCTAAGGCAGTTGTTAAGTGAGTTTACAGCCTTTCTTGATATGATTAGTAAGGCAAATCATGCGATTGTTAAGTGAATCATGCAGTTATTAAGCGAACCTGGCTTCCCGCATTGACATTGCTTGTCAGAAGCCAACTGGGAAGGTTGCAAATGGCAACCACATGAACCCAGGATGCTGCAATCATTGTAAATACACGCCTGTTGCCAAGTCCCCAAATTTTGATCACATGATTGTGGGGATGCTGTGATAGTCATATTTGTGAAGACCAGTCACAAGTAACTTCTTTTAGCTTCATTATAATTTCAAATGGTCACTAAACAAATGGTTGTATGTTACGGACTACCTGTAGTTAGAATTCCCCTATAATCAATATAATCTCAGGGCAGTGCCTAGGATAGAAATGATCCTACAATCTCATTGATATATCGCACAACATCATGTAGAAGTTCTTCAAAATGTAATGGCAAATTAATACCATGCGGCATTCATGGGGCACGAAGCATTCATCTCAACACAGCATTGTTAAATGTGGGAGAAGTAGGAGGTGTTTGAATGATCACGAATTTTTGACATTTTTCCGAAACAATTGCTAGTTTCAGTACAGGCATGTGTTTAAGACCATTAATTGTCTGTGGATGTGCAGATTGCTACCCAACTGAAATTTAAACATTAGTGTGTTGCCCTTCATTTCATTCCACCATTCTTGTGTACTGAAATAACCTCAGAACATGACCAGGTTACATATTAAAGTCCTGCCCACACATTTCTTATCCTCAAGAGAGCTAAGAAGTCACAATTCTAGCAATATCTCAGTAATGATCCCTTCAATTGCAGACCCTTTTGTTAACTGTCCTCAGGGAATCTTATTCCTGGATGACCTACTTAATGACATATGAAGAGTCAGCCAAAGAACTGTAAAACAGGTGGGAGAATATCTCTAATATTGAGAAGAAATAGCTAAAATGGTTAGAGAAAGAAAACAAAACTTTTAGAAGGAAGCTCTTACCTTGGAATTGGAAGCAAACCCAGCAAAAGAAAAACAAAATGCACAGGTACAGTATATGTGGTACCTTGCTCAATAGTAGTAACTGTGAGAGGGATCTTGGAGTCCTAGTGGACAACCATTTAAATATGAGCCAGCTGTGTGCAGCAGCTGCCAAAACAGCCAACACAGTTCTGGGCTGCATAAACAGAGGGATAGAATCAAGATCACGTGAAGTGTTAATATCACTTTATAAGGCCTTGGTAAGGCCACACTTGGAAGATTTCATCCAGTTTTGGTTGCCACGATGTAAAAAAGATGTGAAGACTCTAGAAAGAGTGCAGAGAAGAGCAACAAATATGATTAGGGGACTGGAGGCTAAAACATATGAAGAACGGTTGAAGGAATTGAATATTATTTTATTTTATTTATTTTATTTGTTTTAATTTGTATACCACCCTTCTCCAACAGGACTCAGGGCAGTGAACAGCCAGAATAAAACAGAACATACAAAATTTAAAAAACAATTTAAAAATAATTAAATATTTTTGGCCGCAATTTAAAACAAACCCAATTAAAATCAATTTAAAATTAACCAAAAACTATGGGGTCTAGTGGAGACATGATAGCAGTGTTCCAATATCTCAGGGGCTGTCACAAAGAAGAGGGAGTCAAGCTATTCTCCAAAGCACCTGAAAGTAGAATAAGAAGCAATGGATGGAAACTAATCAAGGAGAGAAGCAATTTAGAATTAAGGAGAAATTTCCTGACAGAACAATTAATCAGTGGAACAACTTGCCTCCAGAAGTTGTGAATGCTCCAACACTGGAAGTTTTTAAGAAGAGATTGGACAACTATTTGTCTGAAGTGGTGTAGGGTTTCCTGCCTAGGCAGGGGGTTGGACTAGAAGACCTCCAAGGTCCCTTCCAACTCTGTTATTTTATTTCTATTTCTATTAAACAATCGGCCAGCCCTTGAAAACTCAAGGAATTATTAGTGAGATGTTGCTAGAAATGTGGCTTCTGAGCACTCCTGTGAATAAGAAATGAGTGAGCAGGCATGAACATGTAACCTGGGTAATGTGCTGCAGTTATGTCAATGTACAAGAATCAGCAGAAAAATATACCTGCATAAAATCTGATATGCTGACAGCCAAGACCTAATTTGTCTGAGTAACAAGATGGAGAAATCGTGCTAGCCTTAGTTATTAAAATAAGACCAATTAAAGAATGCAATTGGTGGATTTTTGGCTTAGAGATTCTTTCTATTGAGCATCATGTGCTGGTAGGAGATCAACCCTTAATTTCTTGAGGCTGAGCAAGTGTTGGTGGGAGCTTGGAATGGCTGATTTAGCCACCTGCCAAGTTGCCCAGCTAAAAGGTGGCAAGCACAATATTCATTCCTATAACATGACAGACTATTGCTTAAACACGAGTCTAGGGCTCTTTTGAAAAAGTGCTAAACAGCCCAGCTGTTCAAGCACAGACTAGCATAACTTCTGCAGGCATGGAAGAAGGGTGAAGGGTGGAGCAAGAGAGAAGTACTGACAGTAAGTATCTTCTGAGTTTTGTCCTCAACGACTACTCTGAGGAAATGGCAAGGCTGGCACTGAGTAGCTATGGCTGGCAGCACCCAATTGGAGATAGCCAATTGGGTGAAGGCAAACTGGCACACACAAACCCAGAGTAATAAAAAGAGTAAAAAAAAAAAGTACAGCCTTGAGAACACCTTTGTTGAGAAGCCGATGACAACTACTCATTGGTGACAGAACCACCAGCAACACTGAGCTAATTTGAATTCTATGCAGTACAGACTAGTGTGGTGAGGAAAAACTAAGTAGGGGAAGTGTTTATTTCAGTACTGCATTTTTATTTGTTAGACTGTGCTAAAGAACTACAAAATCATATGATTTAGAAACAAATTAGTATGGAAAAATTGGAATAACACCTGGGTCATGCAGAGAAGTTACATGAAAGAAGACTGAAAGGACTGAAAAGGAAAAAGGTTTTTTTTTCACAAGGTCCTTTTTGCACAAGATAGATGTCTGCCTAAATGGGATTATTTTTTGAACAAAACATATACCAAATTTGGATTAAATATAGTAAAAAAAAAACTATCAAAATCATTATTAAATATTCATTCCATGCCCAGGTATCTTGGTAGCAGTCACTGAGGAACATGGGTGAGGAAGTGCTCTTGTTTGTTGTTATGATCCCCTTGTGGTCTTCACATCAAACATCAAGTTGGCCATTTCAGGAAATAACGTTTTAAAGTGCTGTGATTTAAAGGGAAAAGGGAAGAGTAAAAGAGAGGAAGTACGCAGAATTCATAAGCATTTTGAAAATCAGATGTTGAACGAGGACAGTGTAATATTCCGATAAAGTGGGCTAACCCAGAATTTTCCAAGTGCTTTCCTCCAATGCTGCTAATTGTGACACCCCATTTATATTCTCTATGTTTTGCTTTCTCTCTGGTAGAAAAATTCAACACATACGTGACCCTCAAAGTTCAGAATGTAAAGAGCACGACAATTGCAGTGCGAGGGAATCTTCCCTGCTGGGAACAAGATTTTATGTTGTAAGTTGGGATGGGAAATGTTTTCACCTTTCCAAATCTTGGTGGTGGGATAAATGCTGACAATGATGTGGAATTGCTGTGTAGGCCAGGAATATATGCCATTTACAGGACTGGTTTGGAGGCTCAAAATGTTCAACTTTGTTACAAAATTTAGTTGTATTGGGTGCTTGCACATTTAAAATGTATAGTTAAATGAATCTAGGATTAAATCCACTTAATTTAGGCTAATTGTATTAGAAATATTGTACTGGTGGGCTTGGTGTTAAATGCATTGAAAATGAAACCAAGGTGTGCCAAAGGACACTATTTACCTAATTAAATTATTTTTAAAAAGTCAGCCACATTGGGGCAAAGCTTTTGAAAATGATGTATAATAATAATAAAATTATAAAAACCTCATTTTTAAGATTTCAATTTGTGCACAGCCAAGGCTTGTTACTTCACCAGCAATAATAGCTATTTTTAAAGCTCTGCTTGTGATAAAAGCTCTCATGCAAAAATTTCAATCTCCTGCTTGTGCAGGGGGTTGGACAAGAAGACCTCCGAGATCCCTTCAAACTCTGTTATTGTGTTATTCTGTTATATCAAGACAAAGGGAGCGAAGCTATTCTCCAAAGCACCTGAGGGTAGGACAAGAAGCAATGGGTGGAAACTAATCAAGGAGAGAAGCTACCTAGAACTAAGGAGAAATTTCCTGACAGTTAGAACAATTAATCAGTGGAACAACTTGCCTCCAGAAGTTGTGAATGTTCCAACACTGGAAGTTTTTAAGAAGATGTTGGATAACCATTTGTCTGAAGTGGTGTAGGGTTTCCTGCCTAGGCAGGGGGTTGGACTAGCAGACCTACAAGGTCCCTTCCAACTCTGTTATATTATATAGTATACCTCAAAATCATAGTTACTTTTGAGAAAGCCCTATTCCCAAGATTCAACCAATCTTCAGAAGCTACGAGCAAGATCAGTAATTCCTCCAGTAATTGGGTATCCAAAATATGAAGGGCTAAAGCTGTGCAATCCTTTGGATTTAATTTTGAAAAGGGAGGTTGGGAAGTTCAGGGCAGTAGTTTGCTACAAGACTTCAAAACTGCCTCATTTTTTCTTGGAATCAAGTAGCAGCTGTAAAGGCCAGCCATGCAATCCAGGGAAAAGATATGGCTGTGTTAAAGAGCAGTAGATCTGCGCCACATTTGTGCTGTTGTGCACTTCTGAGCAACTTTTGGGAACTAAATCCAAAGCAATGTCCTGTGAATATTAAGAGCCAAGTTCATCGTTTTCAATTTCAGTTCTTTAATTATCATCAGGTGACACTTTTGGTTAAGGAAATGCTTGTTCTAGTAGCTAGACCAGGATTCTCCAAAGAGGTCAATATCGACCCCCAAAAGACATTGGGACTAGCCAAGAGGTCAATATGATGATGATTAACTATTTGTTAAAGATGTATTTATTAAATTATTTTCATATAGTAAATGTTTGGGAGTTGATGAACAATCTGAAATTTGCATGAGGGGGTTGATCAGCTGAAGAGTTTGAGAACACCTGAGTTAGAATCAGGGTGAGAGATATGGGGGAAATGGAGTGAGTAGATATCAGCTCTGGGGAAGGTCACTCTAGCCCAGTCTAACAGAAGTATCTCTCTCTTGCAGTGAAATTAATCGACTAGACCTCGGGTTGACAGTGGAAGTGTGGAACAAAGGTCTTATCTGGGACACCATGGTGGGCACGGTTTGGATCCCCTTAAGCACAATCCGCCAATCAAATGAGGTGCGTATACAGCCAAATTTCTGGAGATAGCCTTGTTCTTTGAGGAAATTTGAACCTCCTCCTCAACAGAAGGTGTTTGGATTTTATAGAAAAGTTAACAATACAGTGATAGTGAATAACCTTCTTCCTGTCCAGGCTTCCTCAAGCTTGTGCCTTCTAGATGTGTGAGATTGTAGTTTCCAGAATCTTCTTCTGACTATTTATTATCCTCATCTTGAAAAGGGTATTGCTAACACAACAGAAATGTCCCATCTGATCCAGGAAGCTTCTTTTTTAGGAAAGATAAAAGCATTTGTTGAGGAAACAAAGACTGTTGGGCAGTCCTCCCTCCCTCCCTCCCTCCACCCTTCCCTTCCCTTCCCTTCCTCTTTCTTTTCCTTTCTTTTTTTGTCTGTCTGTCTTTTTTTGCAATTGCTAGGCTATCAGGAAGGAGAAGGGTATCAGTGTTTTGGAGACACAATAGTTTCGTGTTGCCACCAGTATTTATTTGATGGGCCAGGTATGGTTGAAGGGTGAAAAGGCAAAGAAGATGCCACTGTACTCTTCCCAGAAACATAGCAAGCACGTTGGATAAGAAGATGCAAGATTAGACTGATCAAAGCACAATTTCTCTCTTTCCTTGTTCTTCTCCTAGGATGGCCCAGGAGAGTGGCTAACTCTTGATTCTCACGTCATTATGACAGATAATGAGATCTCTGGGACCAAAGACCCCACTTTCCACCGTATCCTCTTGGACACCCGCTTTGAACTCCCACTCGGTAGGTTATGTTGCAAGAATGGGGGTCTGTGATGTGAGAGAATGCTCTTTTTTCCCACCATACAAAGAATAAGATTTTTTAATGCATACAGTATTTATAAATACATATGCCATGTATATTTCAGATATGAGAATTTTAGGGGGCAAAATATACCCCAAATTAGGTTGTCTTATCTACAAGTGGTGCATTTTTCACAATATTTTGATTAAAAATTCAAGGGTCAGTTTATCTATGGATAGGGTTATCTATGAGTATATACAGTATTCAGCTTGCAAATGTCTGCTTTTCCTGTTGCAAAATTTTAGATGCAGAAGAAATTTGCATTAAGTCAATGCAATTTCTGATTTTTCTGGTATTGAATGTTGCTTCAAAGGTCTCCTGATTCTTAGTTCACTAATAGCATGAGAGGCAGCAAATCTCACCCACACGTCTTTGGGCACCTATTACTTGTTTGCCCCTTCTGTCATGTGATTTACATTCGGACGCTTGATAACTGGTTCATATTTATGACGGTGGCAGGATCTCGGGGGGCAGTGGTGGGTTCCTCCCAGTTCCGCCTAGTTCCACCAAGCCGGTAGCGGTGACGATATGACGTCACCGAACCGGTTCTGCCCCCCCGCCCCTGCCGCCTCCCCCACCCCCCGCGTTATTCTTACCTTTTATTTGGCCCCACCCCCAATCTATTGCTGCCTCCTGAGTCCCAGCTGATGGGCTATAAGGGAAAAAACTGTTTAAACTCTTGCTGCGGGGATTCAAAGGGTGATCAGTGGTAAAAGGCAGTTTGGTGGTAGACCGGTGCCTCCAAAAAGAAATGAGTAGACCAGTGCCTGCAAAAATACATGAGTAGACCAATGCCTGCAAAAATAAACGGGTAGACCGGTACAGCTCTGCAAGAAGTTAAAAGCCTGGTAGACCAGTACCTCTGCTAAATCCTAAAGAATTGTCACATGACCATCAAGCCACGCCCACAAAATAAGCCACACCCACAGAACCGGTAGTAAAAAAATTTAGAACCCACCCCTGCCAGGGGGGTCATGTGAGCCCCTTTGGTGACCTTCTGAGAAGCAAAATCAATGGGGAAGCCAGATTCACTGAACAACCATGTTACTAATTTAACAACTGCAGGGATTCACTTAACAAACACGGCAAGAAAAGTCCTATCCTATCCTATCCTATCCTATCCTATCCTATTCTTACGAAAGGCCATCAGGGTTGGCACCATCCTGTTCTCCAGACCTGGATGCTACATCAGAAAATAAATGTATTCTATGCTCTGCCAACCATCTTTCTTTCCCTGATGGGATTTGAAACCTGCCCATCCTGCCTGACGGGATGAGACAGGTAGACTTGGCATCCTACCAGGGTAGGAGTTGTAACTGTTGGAAGAAAAATCCAGTTCCAGTTCCAAGCTGGGAAAAAAATGGAGGCTGATTGGGAAAAAAAAGATTCTGTTTATTGGTGAACAGAACCAACACACACACAGCGTGCAGTTCTTTTTCTTTTTTTTTTTGAAATAATTTTCATTACAATTTTCCTTTACACAACTCTAATACATAATCAACAGACTGTGTCATTTTCGGATACGTCAGATCAACGTTCCATACAATATGTACATTATATACATTCAGTATCTACTCCTCAATGGCCTAATGTATATTTCTAATTTTTATTTCTATTATCTATCCAGGTGTACCATTTTTCCCAAACCGCATAAAATTCCGAATCATCTTTTTCTTTTAATTCTAGGGTCAGTTTATCCATTTCGGCACATTCATATTTCTTCTGAATGATCCATCCCTCTGGGGGTGTATTGCGTTCCTTCCAGTATTGCACGAACGCAATTCTTGCCGCTGTTCAGTGGTGGGTTCCTCCCGGTTTGGCCCGGTTCTCCCGAGCCGGTAGCGGTGATGATATGACGTCACCAAACCGGTTCTGCCCCCTCCGCCCCCTCGCACCCCGCACCCCCCACCCATCCCCTGCGCTATTCTTACCTTTTATTTGGCCCCACCCCCAATCTATTGCTGCCTCCTGAGTCCCAGCTGATGGCTAGAGGGAAAAAAAACTGTTTAAACTCTTGCCACAGGCCTTCAAAGGGCCGCCCTACAGCTGATCAGTGTTAAAAGAAAACAAATGAATAGACCAGTGCCTGCAAAAATACATGAGTAGATCAATGCCTGCAAAAATACATGAGTAAACCAGTGCCTGCAAAAATAAATGGGTAGACCAGTGCCTGCAAAAAATAAATGGGTAGATCGGTACAGCTCTACAAGCAGTTAAAAGCCTGGTAGACCAGTACCTCTGCTAAATCCTAAATAATTGTCACATGACCATCAAGCCATGCCCACAAAATAAGTCACGCCCACAAAACCGGTAGTAAAAAAATTTAGAACCCACCCCTGCCATTGTTAATATATGTAGGATCGAATATCTTTCTATCAAATTTTGTTTTGAGTATTCCCAGGAGGAATGTTTCCGGGTTTAATTCTATTTGACATTTTATTAGCTCTTGTAGCCATCCTTGTATCTATGGAGGCTGATTGGAAAGAAAGATTCTGTTTATTGGTCAGCGTGCAGTTCTGGTACAGCTGAACAATAAACAGAATCTTTCTTTCCAATCAGCCTCCATTTTATTCCCGGCTTGAACTGGACCTGGATTTTTCTTCCAATATAACAGAGGGGAACAGGCAGCGTCCTGATAACTCTGTGCTTTGTAACAGATGATATTTTGCCTAGCGGCCATTTTGTGACTAGGCCTGTTTCCCCACCCCCCCACCCCCTCAGCAGCCATTTTAGAAAACACCCACAGGGCATTCTCCAAATTCAAAATGTTTACAACCAGCAGTGAAAGATTGCGGGTGTGATACTGAAGAGTCAGTATCATACCCGCAATCTTTCACTGCTGGTTGTAAACATTTTGAATTTTGTACATTTTGAAGATATACAAATCCAGTTGGTTATGTTTTTTTCTCAAGGTCCTTTGCAGACTGGGTTAAAAAAAAAAAAAATCAAGATGGTGGCTTTGCTCACACCAGGCTCTGTCGCCATCTTGTCTTTTTTTTTTTTTACCTCTCTCTCCCCATGAACGCCACTAATGGCCAGTTATGAAATCTAATTTTTTTAACTACCGTTTCTGTAGTTGTGGCTTGGTGGACATGGTGTGGCTTGGTGGGTGTGGCTTGGTGGATGTGGCAGGGGAAGGATACTGCAAAATCTCCATTCCCACCCCACTCCTGGGCGAAGGATATTGCAAAATCTCCATTCCCACCCCACTCTGGGGCCAGCCAGAGGTGGTATTTGCTGGTTCTCCGAACTGCTCAAAATTTCCGCTACCGGTTCTCCAGAACCTGTCAGAACCTGCTGGATTTCACCCCTGCTAATGGGACTGTATTTAAAAATGTGATCTCACAAATGTGGCCTAATATTAGGTGGTTCTAGGGGAAAAAAAGATAGATCACTTTATTTTGCTAAGGGGGTTCCATTAACCTGAAAAATCTCCCACTTTTTCACCCCTTCTTGCAGATATTCCTGAAGAAGAGGCTCGCTATTGGGTCAAGGAGCTGGAGCGATTGAATGCTATGCGAGACCAAGATGATGTAAGTATGTGTGAATGAGTGGATGGGCATATCTGAGAACTGGAAAAAATGCATCAGCTGTTCTATTTCTGCCTCCAAAAATCCTCACACTTTAATTTCTGCCTGAAGTCGATTGGTGCATGCAAACATTTCTTTTCCCTCCTAACAACATAAAATGGTATCCTTCTGGATCAATTCCCAGGATTGCGGGTAAGAATAGAATAGAATAGAATGGAATGGAATGGAATAGAATAGAATAGAATAGAATAGAATAGAATAGAATAGAATAGAATAGAATAGAATAGAATAGAATAGAATAGAATAGAATAGAATAGCAGAGTTGAAAGGGACCTTGGAGGTCTTCTAGTCCAACCCCCTGCTTAGGGTGTTGTGCTCGTTCACCTCTTCTCTCCGGGATTGGTTCCAATTGGTGGTGATTGGAGGAGAAAGATCCTGCCTCCATGGCTGGTAGTTCTCGGCTTACAACATTCATTTAGTGACTGTTCAAAGTTACAACAACAGCACTGAAAAAAATGTCTTATGTCTGATCTTCACGTTTACGACCTTTAACGCATCCCCAGGGTCATATGATCAAAATTCAGACACTTGGCAACTGGCTTGCATTTATGACGGTTGCAGCATCCTGGTGTCACGAGATTGCCATTGAGCTTTTCGCAAGCAAAGTCAGTTGGGGGGAACGGGATTCACTTAAGGACTGAGTGATTCGTTTCCCCACTGCAGTGATTCACTTAACAACCATGGCAAAAAAGGTTGTCAAATTTGGTGTGCCTCACTTAATAACTGTTTTATTTAGCAACAGAAATTCTGGTCTGAATTGGGGTTGTAAGTTGAGGGTGCCACCCAGATCGGGGCTCTCTCCTCTCCTATTTAACATCGACATGAGACTCTTGGTGATGCCATGGGGATCCAACTGTTTATCTCTGCTCCTGGCGAATTAAGTAATGCTGTGGATGTCCTGTCTCAGCGTGTGGAGACTGTCTGGATGGGGAACAACAGGCTTCAGCTGAACCCTGGCAAGACTCAGTGGTTTGGGGTTTTAGGGACCTTGGTTTCTAGAAGTAATACCATCTCTGGTGCTGGATGGGGCCGTGCTGCCCCAAACAGACCTCCCTGCACAATCTAGGGGTCCTCCTGGATTCCTGATTCCTGCTCAAAGAGCAGATGGAAGTTGTGGCTAGGAGGGCCTTTGCACAACTTCATATTGTGTACCAGTTGCACCAGGCGTGTGCTGTTCCTGGTGAAGTCCAAAATAGAACAAAGTCCCTTGGCTCTCATTGTCAAAAATTCTCTTTCCAAATGAAGTGCTTTTCATTTAATTATTTTCCTCTCCATCTTCCCCCACCTACCGCTGGTTTCAACTCTTGCTTTGGAGCTCCCAAATCAGAGGGCTTTGAGAAAAAGGATGTCAGTTCTTCTCAGACAGGTCCTAATCTTTGTCTTTTCTTCCTCTCCCTCTTCATCCTGGGAGAAGCAGGAGAAGCCGCTTCCAGTCCCTGGCTCGCAGTGCTGTAAGTGTTTCTTTGATTTGGGGAGCTTGGGCATATATGATTGCGTTTTCCTAATTTCTGCTGCAAATTAGGGTTGGCACATGAAGTGTTCCCTTCACACTTTTCCAAGCAAAATGGATTCCCCCCTCCTTTTTTGGCTGGAGTATTTGGAAACCAATGTTTCATTCCAAGATTAATGAGGGTTTGGCCCAAGACAGAGCTGTTTACAGTTTGGTCAATGAAAGCTTCATCCTTTCTTCCCATCCCTTCCCTCTGTGTCTTCCTAATACCATTTCTTCCCTTATGTCTTCCTACCCTTATAAGTCTCAGAAGATCTATTGGGTAATGGGTGCATGGGCTAGAGGGCAGATGCTGGGGACAGAAAGGTAAAAGGAATTTCCAGAGGCCATTTAAGGAAAAACAGCCCATTTAACTCCATCCTGGAAAATAGCCTACCATATTATCCTAGTTAGGAAAGATTTCTAACTGAACCTTTGAACTATTACAGTACAACTCTAGAATATAAGGAAAGCAGGAGTGAAATCTACTTACCTTCCCTACCGGTTCGGAAATGCATGTGCAAACCCTTCTGCGCATGCACAGAGGGTAAAAAACAGGCTACTTCCTGGTTAAAACCAGGAAGTAACAATGACCGGGCAGGTGGGCGGAGCCTCGTGCTACCGTCGCTACCAGTTCTCCCAACCACCTGCCGCTATCGCTACCGGTTCAACTGAACCGGTCTGAACCGGTAGCATTTCACCCCTGAAGGAAAGCCAATATGAGCCAGACTAGGCTATAGAAGAACTCTGCTAGATCAAATGTAAAAAGCTTATCAAACAAGCATCTGACAGTTGATAGCCAGATACCCTCATGGGAAGCCCACAGGCAGGGTGGAAACAAATTAATTTTGCTAGTAACACATTGGTGCAGGTTTTCACAGCCAGCTGGACAGCGTTGAACTGGGTTTAGTGTCCATGATCTAGCAAACTAACTTCCTTTCACTGACAACTGTGGCTTGTATATTCACAGGCAGAACTGGTAGCGAAAATTTTGAGTAGTTCGGAGAACCGGTAAATACTACACACATCTGAGCAGAGAGCAATATAGCCAGATGTTCTGACTTCTGATTGGCTTTCAGTTGAGTTAATTTCAAATTGGTGCAAGTTAATGAGAACTTTGTTTGGTTCTTTCTTGGTCCAGTCAGGATTGGACATATAACCCAAAGATTCCAGTCATAGTTGTCAGCAAAATATCAAGAATTCTGTTCTCCAGAGTCTAGACCATGGTTACTAAAGGCCAACAATCTTGCTAATCCTCAGCATTTAATCAGGAGAGGTGAACTGCTCTTGTATATTGAGGCTCCATTATATATTATGATTAATAGCTGTTGAAAGATGTACTATCCATACTATATAAACAGATGCGAACTCAGCCCTTATTGACCAGTCAAAGGAGCCATCTTGCTTCTATTATTAATACTGAATAAGCTGTTCCCAAAAATCTTACTCCTCAGTACCTGAATCTCACAATTTATTCCTTCTTCACTTTTTTGTAACTAGGATGTAATTTCATTTCATTTCTGTTACATCTTCCATGCAACAAACTCAGATCCACTCAGTCAGGGATCCTGTTATTCATAAATGAATTTTTTATACACTATATAGAGTAGACTGAGATTTGATTTTATTTCCCCAGTGATATCTCTGAGACACTTAAGAACAACAAAATGTGTTTTTAAAGAAGCACACACCTTTATCTTCTTGACAAAATGTCCATAGCGCTACTTTATAATTAGATAAAATGGTTATCTTAATCAGGCATAAATAATGCAATGCTTTCAGGCGTATCTCAAGGATTCCTGCCTCTCCAATAAGATGGGGTGAGAAATTCCGGTAAGCAGACAAAGATTAGGATTAAAAGTCCCATCCCTTTGGAGCACATTGAAAAGGGAGGTTCTTATACCTTGCTGACCACCTCTGTAGATGCTGCTGGTTACAAATGCTATTAGAATTTCCAGCAGCCATCTTGATTTTTTTTCCTGCCCATCCTGAAAATGCTCTGCTTTAGAGGTGGGTTTCAGCAGGTTCTGACCAGTTCTGGAGAACCCGTAGCGGAAATTTTAAGTAGTTTGGAAAACCAGTAAATACCACCTCTGGTCCCACCCCCATCTATTCTCTGCCTCCTGAGTCCCAGCTGATTGGGAGGGAATGGAGATTTTACAGTAACCTTCCCCTGCCATGCCCACCAAGCCATGCCATGCCCACCAAGCCACACCCACAGAACCAAGCCACATCCACAGAAGGTAGTAAAACATTTTGAAACCCACCACTGCTCTGCTTCCTCTTCTATTTGTGTGCTCTATTTTATTTTAAAGCTTTTTTCTCAAGCTACCAGCACTCTTCATCTCTTACAACTGTGCATTACATGCATTTCTTACCAGAGTTCTTAGGAGGGCGGATAATATCACATAGTTGAAGGCAGAGGTGAGTGAGAAATAGGTCAGAATCTCTTGGTATATCTCTTGGGAACATGTAGTAGATACGCTGCAAATTCCTAGATTCAAAATATGCTCAAAGATATTGTGTTCTGCAATGCTAAGTACCGTAAATGCCTTTTTGGATCTGTCTCTGTTTGGCAGATTTTAAATTCTGCTAAAGAACTAAGCAGATCCATTAATTCCAATGTTTTCCCACCCCAGATTCAATACATTTTTGAAGAATAATTTTGGAGAGGCTGGTGCTATTAAAGTTTAAGGTAGTGTTTTTCAATCTTGGCAACTTTAAGATGTGTCGACTTCAATTCCCAAAATTCTCAGCCAGTACCTCTTAAAGATGCTAAGGCTGAGAAATACTGGGGTACAGGAACCTCCATGTTCAAAAGCAGTGTACTTGTAAGACTAGAACATTGTTTCTTAACCTTGGCAATTTTAAACTGGGTGGACATCAATTCCCAAAATTCCCCAGCTGTTATGCTGGCTGGGGAATTCTGGGACTTGTTATTCACACAGTATAAAGTTGCCACGGTTGAGAAACACTACAGAAGATAAGAATCATGTAGAAAGGCTTTTCTCTGTCTATTAAGAGTAGACCACATCCCAGTGCTCTTTTAAAAAATGTGGCTAAGAGATATATAGTAGGCAAAATAAAGATAAGGTGACATCACCAAAATGAATGAGGCAGGAAACATTTTTGTTAATATGGTAAGATTAGTAGATTGAAGAGTATGATTTGTTTATCTTAAAAGCTTGCATACTTTTTTTCTCTGTTCCACCCCAATTTAGGGGTGGTAAATCGAGCTTTTAAGATTAGTAAATCGTACTCTTCAATCTGCTAATTTCATCACTTTAAACAAAAAACCCGGTTCCTGATAATTTTAGTTCTCAGCTATTGGCTACTTAGCTATTTGCTAAAAGAATTTGGTTGTGCAATTTCAAAGGGTTGCAAAAACGGGGGGTCAGCACCCCACCCCAAGCTGCAGATTGCCCCTGCCTGCTTTTATATGCTTGTTAGCTTCCAAAGTTCATCTGGATGTAGAATTTATACCTCCCTTTCCCTACAACCTCCTCTTCCCTCTAGGGTTAGAATTACTAAGTATACAGTATTTAGAATTGGCCTGTCTCTTAAAGGGACATGTCTTCTTGGCTTTTATTTTGTAGGCAACTGGAATTATTTTGGCTGGGGAGATCAACAAAGTAAGTATGCGAATCTTGATCCTGTATCCTCCCACTTCACTCTGTGGCATTCTTAAATATTTTCCTATTACTTCTACTCCAGGGGGAGGAGGTATGGGTCAAATCTAACATGGCCCACCTTTTCATCTGGAGGTCAAGAGATGAAGCAGGTATTTTCAGGTAGCAAGCAGGAGCAATAATGATAACAATTTTTTTGGGTGTAGTTATCAGATATTCAAATTACAGTATATATCTTTAAAGCTAGAATAACCTCACATGCCACTTATGACAGGCTCTTGAGACTTAAAATTCTGTCCTCCAGAAGCCTTTGGTATTACTTACTAGACTCTAGATAAAGATAGTGAACTGGAGAACAAGTACTTACTTAAAATTGTTTAGTGAATTCAATGCAGTGATTAAATTCGAACTGGGGACTTTCTGACCCTAGGGTGACTTTAATAGAATTGAGTCGTTCCTCCTCTGTGGCTTGTCTGTAGCTAAAAATATTGATGCTTTAGCCAATATTTTTCAAATTATTTACTTGACTGATTTATGGCATTAATCCATTTGCTATATTAATCTAACTGAGTCTAGCTTGATGTGCAAATGTAATCTCAGTACTTTTCCTTAACTTGTATCCATCTGCTATTTTGAGGCTGCTCATTGTTTAAGAGATGCTTTGTAATTTCAAGGGATGACTACAGTTAAAATGTTCCTGCAGACTCTCACATAATGTTTTAATAGAAGAACAGTCCAGCCATTCATTAAATGCTGGGCATCAAAAGGGTGGGTATAATTGTGTGAACCAGCCCTTAACTAATTGTGTCAATGGCCTCCACCAAAAAATACATTGTGTTTTGTGTAGATGCTTAGTGATTCTGACAATGCCAGCCAAGCTGCAATATTTCTTTCAGATAAATTTATTAAAATATATGGTCATGGATCAAACTCCCTCTTTCAGATACACAGTTATATACACATAACACACGATAAAAACCTACGAGGTACGTCTACACAACTTATTAAGTTTCATTAGTGTTAGTTTTAACTAATCAAGAAACTACCAAGGAGAAAACTGCACTTGCACCCACACTGGCAAGCCAAACTAATATATATATATATATATAAACAGAGAACATACCCCACACTCACTAGGACTGGTGATGTTACCTAGCTAGGGTAATGAAACATATACAAGCACACATAGCCAAACTCAGGGAGCACCAAGGACTCCACAGTGTTACTTTTGTTTGTGGCTTAGGTTGTCATGTAAACTGAGTCTGCTTGATAAGTTTATAGTTCACTGTATAATATGAACCTAGAAAATTAATTAATTTGCTTAGCACATTGTAAGTCGCCCTGAGTCTCCGGAGAAGGGTGGCATATAAATCAAAATTAAAAAAAAAAAAATTAAAAAAAAAATTCGGGAACCAAGCTCAGAGTGTTGTATGGTCAGCTGGTGGCTGAGATTGTACCACACAGTAGACTAAGCTAAAATAGGCTTGGGACCATTGTAGCTGAGTAGATCATGGAAACTTAGCCCTTTTTTCCAGTCCTGTTTATTGGGGAGGAGAGATATAGCCATGAAAGCCAGCTGCGTGATCTTGGGCCAGTCACTCTCTCTCAGCCCCACTCACCTCACAGGATTGTTGTTGTGAGGAAAATAGGAGAAAGGTACCTTGGATATGTTCTCTGACTTGAATTGTTTGTAAAAATATTAAAAATGGGATACAAATAAATAATCTGAGAGGAATTTTGTTCAGTCCATTTGTGAATCCAACCAGTAAGATGGCACTTAGATTGAAAAGGAAATGACTTGATTCCTGAGGCAGGGTTATGTTCCTGTCCACTTCAATTCCAATTTATATTGTTTTATTGAGCATGGCCAAGTTGATGCCTTAATTAGTTTTCCCTTTAAGGACCATATGGGACTTTGGGAGAGCAATTATTTTTTATTTTAAAAATAGGTATATCTGACACTCTTTTAGCTTGCATATTATTCTCCTTGGACCAATTTGGAAGCCAATCCCTTCCAATCAGGAATCGCATAGGGCATAGAAGGTGCACTCAGATCTAATAGCCAATTAATTTGGCTGCAGAATAATATCACTCAGGGCATATAATCCAACCACTGAGAGTGGAGGCAAGTTAATTAATGAAAACATTTTCACAAGGGCTGCCCAAAATGCCAAAGCAGAAAGCAGTTTTTCTGCACTAACATAAAATATTTTTTTTAAAAAAAAGTTAAGGGTTCGATTGTAATATATGTAAGCTTTAATTGGATTATTGGTTTAGAGCAGGGGTGTCTATCCTTGGCAACTTGAAGATTTGTGGCCTTCAACTCCCACGCTGGCTGGGGAATTCTGCAAACTGAAGTTTGTAAGTCTTAAAGTTGCCAAGGATGGACACCCCTGATTTAGATCTTAAAAAGAAGGATCACTGAACGGTGATCAGGATCACTTTTAGGAAACTGAGAAATCAGCCAGCAGTGAGGGAAAAGTAGCAAAGAACTATGGATAATTATGCAGTGCATCATGTCCTGGCTTGCTTACAGATGTAGCAAGGTCAAGAACCAATATCTGAATGAGGAAGTAGGTTTGCATGCCAAGGAAACATTCAGCTTCCAACCTGCACCCCCAATGTACATTCCCCATGCCCTTTCTTTCTCTCTCCACTCCATTCTACTTAGCAGCTCTGCAAGGAAACCCATGCCATACCGTGACCTGTGTAAACAGCTTCCTGCCCCACCTATTTTAAAGAACCATGTGACTTTCTTTTCTTTCTTTTCTTTCCCCAAGATCATGTTCTCTGAATCTATTGTAGTTTGGACTTCAACTCCCAAAATGCCCATTCAAGCTGAACATTGTGGGAGTTAAAATCCATTAGATCTGATGGGTACCAGCTTGAGGAGGTCCTTATATTGTTTCTAAATTTCTTTAACCAGCTTGTGAGATGTCTTCATGCTCTATTTGTCCGTTCAACTCTTTCTGTGTTCTCCACTTCTTTTCAGTTATCAAGTATCCCTGTCCTCTGGAAACCACCATTTTTTTTCTGTTCTCCAACGGAGACCCTTTTCTGTTATTCTCTATCACGTCAGAACACTGCATCCTTTTGACACTTATGCATGTGGACCTTCTAAATTTTTAAATACAGATGCTTGCCAACACACACAAATGTTCACATACTGTGCTCCCATGTCCCTCGCACATAAAGAATGTTCACATATCCCATTTTAATAATGAACACTTTGTTTGTTTTATATCATGATATTGGGTTCCTTTTTACAGATGATGACCCTGACAGCACCGTGGATGACCGAGACAGTGACTATCGCAGTGAGACCAGCAACAGCATCCCACCCCCTTACTATACAACCTCCCAGCCCAATGCTTCAGTCCACCAGTACCCCATACGCCATCAACAGCGAGTATCCCGAGACTCCTATACAGATTCTATGCAGGGTTATGAGATGGACTATTCTAACCATCGGCCAATCAGGTAGAGTGGATGCAGCCTGGAACTGTTGGGAAAAGTAGGGAAGGGTTTCTTGTCCTCCCCCTAGAACAGTGTTTCTCAACCTTGGTAGCTTGAAGATGGGTGGACTTCAATTCCCAGAATCCCCCAGCCAGCACTGCTGGCTGGGAGATTCTGGGAGTTGAAGTCCACCCATCTTCAAGCTTCCAAGGTTGAGAAACACTGCCCTAGGAGGTTATAAAATGGGGAAAGAGTCATGGTAGCCATATGTCATGGTAGACATAAAGCAACAGACCATCAAGTCTAACCTGTTGTCTCAAACACAATATACCCAACATTATGTTCATCCAGGTAATCCTCAATTTACAACCACAATTGGGACCAGAAAATTTGTTCTCACACGATTGCACCCAATTTTACAACCTTTTTAGCCGCAATCGTTAAATGAGACATCACATGATCATGACCTGCAATTTCCCCCTGTTGGACTTCTTATTGACTTTATTTGTCAGAAGCCAGTTGGAAAGGTTACGAATGGCGATCATACTAAATACCTACCAGTTGCCAAGTACCTGAATTACAATCAGGTGATCTCAGGGACACTGCAATGGTTATAAATGTGAGGACCGATTATAAGTCCCTTTTTTCCATGCCATTGTAACTTTGAATGATTGCTAAACAAATGGTTGTATGTTAAGGACTACCTGCAACAAACATACAAAAGTAGTTTCTTTACTCTTGATCTCTGCCTCCGGTTACTCAGTGGTATAGAGCAGAGTACGGAAGTTCCATTTGTATCTGTCATTGGTAATAGCCCCAACCACTCAAAACATCTCCTTTTGAACTGGGGTCATATTTAGAACGGAGCGAGGGCCAAAGAATTGACAAAGTCAGCTCCATTCATTACTGGCATTGTTCAAGAGCTGAAACATTGCAATGGATCCCGAGCCAAATTCTGAACAATAGTTAACAAACAGAACTTTTCCCTGCAGCTCAATTGGCTTTCATATCCTTCGCTATTTCCTCCAGCTTGGTTTTAACTCATGCACATTGGAATGTATGGGGACAATCTTGCCAAGGACCCTCTGGGTATACCAGTATATACAAAGTAAGGAAAGGAAGAATTTAAAAGTTGGCTCGGATCCATAATAATAATATAGGGTTGTGGTGGGTAACCCGGGGACTAGAAACCTTGATAGGACTCCAAGAAAAAATAGTGGCCTCGACTACAGAGGGGCGACGGCAGTGGGTCTCCTAATTGCTGTTTGCATAAGAGTAATCAAATCATATGCTTAAATAAAAGAACTCCATTCCATTCCCCAAATCTTCCGTTGGCCATTAATCATTCATTTTTAACAATGCTGTCAATGTGATTTTTCGTGTCCTTTGAGAATCACAGGGCCTGTAGGGGCCGCTCTCTTGGTAGCTAACTTCCATAATAGATTTATTTTACTCCTTTGAGAAAATCATGGTTGGTTGCTGGGGATGATGGTGGTGGTGGTGGGAATGACTTGCAACCATCCCAGTTCAACATTGTTTTCTGTATTTCAGAATAGCCTTCTCTTTTCCCCAATGCCAGGTCTACCCTTTGAATAGTTCCAGGCCAGCATTCTTCAAGCAAACTCCAATTATTCCACACCATTGTTACCAAACTGGCTCTGAATGATGAGAGCTACGATGCAGCCTAAGTGGAGTGCCCTGAGTTGCAGAGGTTGGCCTGGATATATTCTATCTGAACAAAAAACAGGTCTCAGATAGAAACCCACCTCCTTGTCTCTTAGTTCTTAGCTAGCAAATTTGTGTTTTGTTCTCTCCTTCTGCTCTCTTTCAAATTCCCAGGACAGGAGAGGGGGGGTCTTTTCTCTCTGCCATTTTATATGCTGACCCTTTTCCTCTTCCCCTCCCTGGCAGACGCTATGGTAGTGTAGATTCTGCCGCAAACGGGCACAGTGACGCTGAGTCTGCTTCCGGGTCAAGCAGGCGCACGAGCCGCCAGCCCTCGCTCGAGAGCAGGCGCTCCCTAGACCTATCTGATAGGTGGGTCTTTCTCTTGTTTTTCCGCTGTGTGCCTTTTGCAGAGTCACGTGGTTCTTGGTTTTTGCAAACTGGATTAGGCCATCAGCATCTATCCAGCAGTGGCTGCTACGACTCCTTTCCTGTTCCCATTCCACCCCCTGCAATATTTTTCTTTTCCCAGACAAGATTGAATTTGAAATCAAGATTTTGCTAGGGTTGAACTTCCTTTAACTAGTTCTCAGTGGAATACAAACATGCCTGCACGCATGAGCGCATGCACACAGACACACTTTGTGGGAAGATTTTCCTAACAGGCCATTGTAACATAAAGAAGGCTAAGCAAGATTTGAAAGAGATGATTCTATGCAACATCCTCTGCTTTAAAAATGAAACAGTCTGGTGTAGATTTTTCCTTTCTCCAATCCATTTGGATACAGTTCTTATCACTCCCAGCAACCATGGGTAACTGCCTGCTTACTAGGGATGATGAGTTAGTTTAAAACTGCTGTCTTCTGTGACCAGTTTGCCCTCCCTGATCAAAGCTTCAGATACAAAGCCAGAATCTGAAGATCTATCTGAGTGGATTCCCCTCGCAACACCACCTCCATTTTCCATTGCTGTGTGACTTCTGAAATCAGCAGGTACACCGAGTTTGCACAATGTATTTAAGTAGGCTAAAATGGAGTTGGAATTTACACACTGTAAATTCTGTGTGTTCAGGGGAAACACATCACTTGTCTTAGCATATTGTGAGAACCAGGCCTTTGCAACAAACCGTAATATGGCGTATTTGGGCAGAGTATGTTAATCATAGTTGAGGGTGCCAACCTGGCAAGCATTACCAAAACTTGATTGGAGGTTCCCACCTTGGCAATATGCCTTTCTGGTTTTCAAGTGTGGCACTAGCCATGATTCTGGGCCAGGGATTGTGATCATCCAGGAATGTTCACAGGCGTTCTCCCAGACCTTCATCAGAATAACAGACTTGGAAGGGACCCTTGGAGGTCTTCTAGTACAACCCCCTGCTCAAGTTGGACACCCTATTTCTAAACTCCGATTGATCCCAACTACCTTGCAGTGTTTTACCACTGACTGCAGAGAAGAGGGAAATACGCAGAGGAACTGAACATTGTGCAAGCTATGTCTGTACCCCTTCCTTTGATAACCCCCAGAAATTTAAAAACAGAAGTGCAGATTCATAAGGCTGCACTGCCTCCATCTAAGACTTTGAAATTGCAACCAAACCATTGAGACTAGATGCCTTCCTCTACCAGGCCAAAAGTTGAATAAATGGGCACTCACATTCTTTTGTGAGTCTGCCTTCCTTTGTCCCTCCCCCATTGCCAATGCTGGAAATGTGGTTTCGGTCTAATCCAGGTATGTCCCATATCGTGTCTGCATGTGCTTCCCATAAGCCTCTGTGCTTGCTCAGAGACAGTCTGATCAGTCTGCTGTAATGTTAGCTTCTGGGATTTAAAGCTATCTGTCCCTACAGTGAATCCAGCTGTCCCTCTCTATTCTTTCTGTGTCCCCTCTCTGAGCCTTATATCCTTTTTTTTTCTTCTGTAATTTGCTACTCTGTATTTTGAGAATGCGTGAAGAGTAAATCTAACTCTGTCAGGGGAAGAGAGGAGTTCCTTTTGGAAGACATCAGTCTTCCTTTAGAAGACTGAAGAAAGTCCAGTTGCCTTTGAAAAGCACCTTTGGGACAACCACGACCTGGATGATTGAGGATCTCCATAGATTTTTAGAAGACAAGTGCAAACCTTGTTATGAGTGTCATTCCAGAGTGTAGGTTTGATTCTTTTCTCCTTGAAATGCTAGCAATCTCTATGCAGGCCAGGGGTCTGTATTGCTTTTAAGCAGGTGGGAATGACCAAGGCTGTCTGAAGGAATACACACCCCACCACCGCCTTAGGGCTCACCCACTTCATTTAGATACATCATGAATACATTTGATCGAGAGGTACAGTCTATGTATGTGTGTGTGTGTGTACGTGCGTGTTTATTCGGAAGAATGAAATCAAAATTTTATTTTAGCCTTTGCACACAAGGGCAGGAATATCACCGAAACAGTGGAACCACAATCAATCCATTTCCATAAAACACATCGATGTCCCTTTCGTACAGGTAGTCCTTGACTTACAACCATTTGTTTAGTGACCATTTGAAGTTGCAACAGCACTGAAAACAGTGACTTACCATTCTCACACTTATGATCATGGCAGCATCCTCGTGTTCGCATGATCAAAATTTAGGCCCTTACCAACTTGCATGTATTTATGACAGTTGCAGTATCCCACTATTTCTGACCTTCCCAGCCAGCTTCCAACAAGCAAAGTCAATTGGGGGGGGGGGAGAGAAGGATTCACTGAACAACTGCAGTAATTTGCTTCACAACTGTGGCAAAAAATTGTGGTTGGAAGTCAAGGACTACCTGTATTCTTCCATAATGCTAATTGGACTTCCTTTTTGTAATGGTGAATAGGAGTGCAAACCTTGGAGAGGTGGGGGGAATCAAGATATTAGCATTAAACACTCTTTCCCCAGAGGGAATAGAGTGGGGTTTCTTGGTATTTTCTTTCATAAATACATATAAATGTATTTGCCATGTATTGACCTATTTGGACATTAAAGCATGGTTCTAGAGTACCCCAGTTTGTCAGCTATAAATAAGAACAATAAATGGGCAAATATTTTAGTTCGCTCATATCCAATATTATACCCCGCGTGTTGCCTCTAAGATCAGTGTTTCTCAACCTTGGCAACTAAGCTCTGTGGACTTCAACTCCCAAAATTCTCTAGCTGGCAGTTGCTGGCTGAGGAATTCTGCGAGTTGTAGTCCACATAATGTGACCATTATTTTCAATGGTTTCTGGCCAAAAACACCCATTGCAGAAAACAGATTCGCTTAACAACCATCACAAAAAATTATGAAATAGGGTGCGGTCACATGATGACCTACTTAATGACCACAACCACATATGACCGTAATTCTGAGCTCAAATATGGTTGTAAGTCAAGGGCTACCTGATAATTCTGTCACAGAGGGCCTCTGTGTATGTGTGTATGTGTAAATGCTCATGTATGGACCACTGATTAGAAAGGTGTACACCATTTCCCTATTCTTACCTATTTTCTCTCTCCTATTATACCAGCAGCAGGTGTAAACTTTATTTGGCTTTATCATCCAGTGCTATCTATAACTGTGATGTCCCTAAAAAGACTGAATCATTGAAGGGGCAGGCTACTGTTTATTGTTCTATGTTTCTGCATCTATGGCTGCTGTCTCCTTTTGTGACTGATTGCTGGTGGTGGCTTGGCTGAATCTGTGGAACTGGCAGAAAATGGACTCCAGGCATTGTAAAAGTAGTCAGGCTAACTGATGCAAATTGTTCTCCAGTTCATACATGGGGGAATGACTCCGATTAAGGACTAGCCAGTTTGATCATGTTCAGTGAGTGGGAGTAACTGGTAGGAGAGTGGTGAACTAAGACACTATCAACTTTCCTTCATCCCCTGGCACTGAATATCAGCACAATGGTATGACCAGAGTTGGAACTGATGGCAAAAGCATGTAATTTATTCTGTTAATAGCTAGAAGTGGATTACATGCAATTGCATGTAAACTTGGAGTTACATACAATTGCAAATTCCTAAACTTTATGTTGGGTTGACCTATAGAATGCTCTAAATATAAGCATTTACTTATATTTAATGCCTAATGGAATACACATGATCCCTAATCTGTCCTTTTACTGAGCAGCAGCTCATGAAAGCAGATGCCTTCTAATGTTTGTTAATCGTTCCCATGGCTTCCCAATGAAAGGAACTGCCCAAATCTAAAAGTAATCACTATATTATAGTTCCATAACTCTTTAGGAGAGATTACTGAAATGAGACCCAGAATGGGACTTATTTGGAAATGTAATCTGAGCAAGGATGCACCCCTGTAATGTTGGTTACCCTCTTGCTTGGAATCATTCAGAGTCTTCGGGATGTTAGGAAGGCCAGTATAGGTGTAAATTTCAGTCCATTATTATTATTATTATTTTTGGAGGTGTGTGGAAGAGAGACATAGAGATGCTCAATAGTTGTGCTATGTGCACCTGTAGAGAAATAAATGTGAGGATTGGCTCTAGCGAGCTAACTCCACCATGTTCTCTTTAAGCTCATTTATAACCGCCCTTTTTCTCCTCGGCTTCTGCCTCTGTTTCTCCATCCCCCTCCTCAACCCCTGCCCATCCCTACAGCCCCACTGGGAGCAGCCGCTACGCCTCCTCGGCTGAGCTGAGCCAGGGTAGTTCGCAGCTGAGTGACGAATTTGACCCCGATGACGTCAGCCTGGATGAGCGGGACGGAGACTCCTACCACTCTTGCCACAGCTCCGTGAGCTATCACAAGGAGTCCCCGCACTGGGACGAAGAAGAGGATGACTTCTACCTGGAGGAGGATGAGTTCAATGAAGAGTACAGCGAGAACGAAGAGTACTCCCCCGAGGACAAGGCGCCCGACGCTGACGATGAATCTTACCCCAAGGAGGCTTCTCTGCAGCAGCAAGAGCCGCAGCCGAAGGCCCCACAGGTCCAGGTCCAGCCATCCACGCTATTTGCTCTATCCCAGCAGAAGCCGCCCCAGCAGGCCCAACAGCAGCAGCTCCAGCAGAAGCCATCCCAACAGGCCCAAGCCCAGCCTCCGCCACAGAAACCACTGCAACAGGCCCAACAACAGGTGCCACCAGTGCAACAGAGGCAGCAGCAGCCCTTGCAGCAAAAAATGCCTCCTCAGGGGCAGCAGAAGCAGCTACCCCAGCAGCTGCAACAGCCCCAGTTGCCCCAGTTGCCCCCAGTGCAGCAGAAACAGCCGCCGCAGCAGCAGCAGCAGAAGCAGCAGCAGGTGCCCCCAAAGTTGCAACAGCAGGTCCAGAAAGAGGAGAAGGTGGACGAGGTTCCAACTGTCCTGCAGGAGGAAAAACCAGCAAAAGAGACCCCGGTTGTGGAGGAGACCCGCCAGGAAGTGCCCCCCAAGACAGAAGAGAAGTAAGAGATGCTTTATGGTAAAAATCAGAGTTTCCTTATCTGACTAGGTCAATCTCGGTCCTGCTGTGGGGCAGCTTTGAGCCTAAGAGAACCATTGCTCTTTGTGGGTCCCTTTGGCAACAGGAACGTACATCCACCATGCTACATTCGGCCTCAGGAAGCCAGAAACACCGTTTTAATCTCTCACAGTGTCCCTGGCATAGGATCATAACATGGAATTGTGGGAGATTAAAATGAAAATAAAACTAGTCCCAGGGTTTTGAAAGGAGTAGGGGAACACCCTCCCTGTACACTTCTTCCATTCCACTCATACTATGTCATTTTATGGTCTGCCTTAGTTGTCACCTCTCTCAAAAATTTAGGAATGGGGTCATCCAACCACGATAGATAGGTGGACATTTAGATTATCTCCCCTCTGTCCCCCCCCAAAGTACTTCCTCAGTTTATAATTAAATTACTGCCACAAGATGTGGTGATGGCTACTAGTTTAGATAGTTTTAATTGATTGATTCATTCATTTGTATTACTAAATCCCATAGGACTCTTGATGATTGGCAGTGTTGTCAAATAAAATTTCCACAGTAAATAATTCATAAAGCACCCATGGTAAGTACTCAATAATATATACATAAAACATCCACAGTAGAGATAAATCAATTAAAATGTAAGTAACAGACAAACCCTAATATATCTCAGCAATATATTCAGCAGCAAACAATCGGTGTATGCAATAAATGATCTTCAAAAGAACTCAATTTTGATCATCCTGAGTGAAATCAAGGTGGGATCAGGCCTGATCATATGTGTATATGCACATACAAAGGAACAGTGCTTCATTTGCATAGTTCTGACTGACACCTTGACATTTTTTACCCTTTCCCAGACACAGTTGGAACATATTTGAGATTTGCTCAAGTTTTAGCATGCAATTTGCAGTTTTAGTATGCAATTCCTCCTTTTCACTGCTATTGCAAGCTAAGTCGATATCTTCAATGTGTTATCTACTATGACTTCAAGATCATTCTCTTGATTAGTGATGGCTATCTCAGACCCCATCCATGGATATGTGAAGGTAGGAGGTTTTGGCCTGGTGTGCATCAAGTTATCCTTCCTTAAACTAAACCACATTTGGCATTTGACTAACCCAGTTTAAAGAGATCTGAAGTTCATAAGAATATTTTGGTTTTTACCAAGCAAATTAATTCCTTATGTTCCACAAATTGGCCAGCTTATTGCTTACCTCAATTTAAATTCCGGATGGGGAGTGCTATTTAAATTTCTCATAGTTCACTGGAACAACATTATATTGGGGACAATATGACAAATAAAATTGTGGATCCTTAAATCCAGTTACCATTCAGTTGCTAAGTGCCAGGAGTAAGTGATGCTGGGATTAATACAATAATGTGATGTTCTACAATCTTTGAATTTCGCAGTGGCCTACATTTATCTACCTTAACATATAATCTGTAGCATAAAACTTGCCAAAACACAGATCTACTTCTAAAAACTTCAAGATGCATCTGCTCCCTCTAATTTTTTAAATTAGTTCCGAAACATTGCATAGGCTTTCTAAACCTTCTCCAACCAGGAACTCTGCAGATGTGTCTATAACTTTAGACTCAGAATAAGTTAATTTCATAATTCAGAATAAATTAATTTCTTAATTAAAAGTGGACAGAGAACATTGAGATCCTGCTTTTAATCCGTGGGTCCTTAGGTGGATAGTGTAGAGTCTGAATCTAACAATTAGCTTGCAGTCCCCAAACTTTTTAGCTCATTGACTCTTTCATGAAGTTTAAGATTGTTTATCAACCCCAAGCCTTTATTATATGAAAATAATTTAATAAATATTACTTTAAATAATAGAACCATGAATAGTATTGACTTCATAAAAGTAGGCAACATTTAAAATAGGAAAAATATAAGATATACTTTTATTACTGAAATTGTTGATATCTACCTCATTTTCAGGACTAGGGTCTTCAGGACTAGCTCTACAGAGAGCTCAAAAGATTAATAGACCTCAATCATCCATCATTTCAATTATTTCTATAATTTTTCAACCATCTACTGATCCCCAGACACTTATTGGCCCTTTGAATACTTACATCAACCCTTTGGGAGTGGGGGGGGGTGTATCAATGTTGACCACTTTGAAGATCCTGATTTAGAGGGAAACACCTTTCTGCTGGCTGACCTCCCTTGAACAATATTCTGTGGGTTCTTAAATACAACCTGAAGTTATTTCATGACGTGGAACTAGAGAGTTACTAAAAAAACCAGGGTGAAATTATTTAACAGAAAGCAGTTTGATAGAGCTTTTTCCTGTAAAGTCTCAGCCAAAGATCAGTTGCCAGACTTTGCACTTGACCTCTGCCTTCTGGTTACAGGGAGAAAGAGGAAATTGAAGTGGTCGACCCCAAAGCACGAGCAAAAGCCAACTGGTTACGGGCGTTCAATAAAGTCTGCTTGCAACTCCAAGAGGCAGGTATCCCTTCTGAAATCATGGACAGACGTGGGACAGCTTTGAGAAATGTGATTTGTTTGATATACGGACAAGAGTTTTCTGTACGGATAGTCCTTGACTTACAACCATTCATTTAGAAAGCATTCAAATGTCTTTTACAATATCATTTAAAAAGTGACATTGTAAAAGTAAAAAGTTACAACTGATCCTCCTACTTATAACCGTTGTAGCATCTCCACAGTCATGTGATCAAGATCTGAGCACTTGGCAACTGGCATGTATTTATGACAGGTGCAGTGGCCTGGGTTCATTGCAACCTTCTCAGCCAACAAGCAAAGACAATGAGGAAGCCAGATTCACTTAATGACCAATGATTTGCTTAATAACTACAGTGATTCGCTTAACAGCTGTGGCAAAAAGGTTATAAAATTGGGTACAAATCACTCAGCAACCACCTTGCTTATCAACAGAAATTCTGGTCCCAATTGTGGTTGTAAGTCCAGGCCTACATAGGCTACTCTCCATCCTGAACGTTATTTCTAGTGAAAAAGTACAATCTAAGTTTAAATCAATCAATTGGGGAAAAACCCCATCTTTTTTCTGTCCCTCTCCCTATTGAACATCCTTCAGATAAAACCTCTTCCAATTGTTTTTTTTTCCTGAGGTTTTCTATGGCTTTTGCCATTTTGATTTATCTGGTTTGTTTTTAAAACAGAACAGGTATATTAAGAATCCTCCAGTAAAGTAAAGTAAAAAGTAAAAAGATTCTTATAGACAACAAATACTGTAGTAGCAGTTTGCTTCGGTCCATTTTTATTTCAAGCAAACATTATCAATAACACATCAAAAGAAACCCAGTGATCAGTAATGCAAAAAGTTACATAGATGCTTGGTAGCATGATTCTTTTTGTATGGTGTATATTAATAATGGACCTCAAATTTAATTAGATTTATGCTTCAGTCGCGATTATTTTTAGTATGCTTTCAGAGTCTCAGGTGGATCATGCATACTTCAGTAAAATATCGCACAAAAAGACTCTTCATGGAAAAATATATTATAATCCATCTGTATATCATTGCAGCTTCATCAATGTCCATACATAATATGGTGAATGACAATAGCACTAGCAATAGGACTTAGATTTATATACCGTTTCATAGTGCTTCACAGCCCTCTCTAAGCGGTTACAGAGTCAGCGTATTGCCCCCAACAATCTGGGTCCTCATTTTACCCACCTCGGGAGGATGGAAGGCTGAGTCAACCTTGAGCCGGTGGGAATTAAACAGCCGAACTGCAGCCAGCAATCAGCAGAAGTAGCCTGCAGTACCGCATTCTAACCACTGCACCACCACTATGTAGAACAGTGTTTTTTACCTCAAGAAATGCATGGATGCCAGTTGGCTGGGGAATTCTGGGAGTTGAAGTCCACACATCTTAAAGTTGCTGAGGTTGAGAAGCACTGAGGCAGAGGAAGTGAAGAACTGGAAATCCCTAGATAATTAATTAATTCCAAAATTAATTTTAGAAATTCTTTTAATTTAACAGAACTGAGAGATATTGGATTAAGAGAATAAAATAAAGGAACAGGTAAAAGAAAATCTCTCTTTTCTGAAAGCCAGTGATACATAATATTAGGTATGCAAATCATATATTTATTACCATAATCATGCATATCTCCTCCAAAATACATGCCATTGTGTTGAATGGGACTCACTCCCAGATATATGCGTAGATTTGTGTCTTCAATGTGACCTTAGTTATATGGATTTCCCATAACTGGGAAGAAATCTGCATTTTGAAAATTATGCTTCAACCTGTACATACCATATTTATTATATTTATTAGGAAGTGTGCTACCAGATGTCTGGTTTTTTGACCCTCATAGTCCCACATGGCTCTCATGTGGCAAATAACAAAGTTAATTCATGGGGGTATCTCTGCAATTTTCTTGGCAGTAATACAGACATTATTTGCTATCAGGAGTTTTTTTTTAAAAAAAAAACTAGCTTAAATTCTTGACATTTTTGGTACAAATTAGGCTTGACCTGGCATAGCCTTTCCAAGCTCTGCTCAGGCCGGCTGAATGCAGCCTCTTACTACAGATGGGAGTATAATGGACTTCTGCAAATTGGTGTCCATTGTGATGGAAAATATTGAAATTGCAGCTGTTAGAGAACAGCTGCTGGGTTTCCTGTGGAATCACCAGAAATATGAATGAGAAAGCAAACGGACAACACTTTTGAAAGGACAATGATCAGAAATTCTACATTTATTCTGCACTCAGAGTAAAAGTAGAAGATTCTTGCCATCCTCCAGCTTCTGCACACAGCAGTGATTTGAACACCCTTAGCCAATGGAACAAGGCAAGTGTGGATCAGAGAGTATTCCATGCAAACATGCCTCAGACTGCTTCCTCTTCAGGAGAAACAGATGGGGCTGTTGAAGAAAGAAGAGGACAGATGTAATCCTGCAAAAATATAGCAGTAGAAGCTGGTTGGAGTGAAGCAATGTGTCTCCAACCATGTAGAACTTGGCCATAGCTGATCGGCGTAAGCAGGCCCCATTTAATACATCTGGCCTGTTTATGTGGTGGAGCATTTTGATCCAAAACCACTACTACTACTACTACTACTACTACTACTACTACTGATAGCAACAACTGTCAATCCTGAAGTTGGCTGAACTGTGGCCATTTTCTTTTTTGTAGTTTCTAGGGAGGTTTCTTTTCTCACTGCTTCAGGGCTGACACAGCCTGGAGTGAAGGGCCCAGGGAGGGGTGTTGTAGAGATTAGCTGGGGTGTGATAGCCTAAATAAAATTCTTTCCCCTGGGAATCAAGGACGTTCGTGCAGGTGTTTGCAGGGAGGAGACTGAGGTCATCTAGCAACTGGCCTTTATGCTGATTGGACCATGTGACTGAGACTCTGGGGGGAAGTGATGAATTTTTACTTTTAATTGGGGGGGGGGCGGTGCCAACTTAGAGCTGGTTTTCCACCAGGAGTATGCTAATTTGATATGTCCTAATAAAAATGTTCTTTGAGGAACTTGTTTGCCTCGGAGTTCTTATTGAACAGGATGTATTACTTGGAACCTTGACAACAACAAGACACATTGGTTCGCAAAAAAGACTTGTGGACCAGAATCTTTGGTTGCAACAAGTCACAGCAGAGCTAAATTCATCATTTTCTGTTTTTCAGGCTCGAGGCGAAGGCGAATCAAAATCTCTCTGGTTTAAAGGCGGGTGAGTTCCAGTCCTGGAGAATGGGGTGAAATGGAAACATTCTTCGGATGACTTGTAGATTGCCGTTTTCGAAGGTTCTGTCCTAATTTCAGGTTGTTCCCAACATTTCCCCCATCCAAGTAGGTACTAAAGAACATCGCTAGAGGTTTTCAAGAAGAGATTAGACAACCATTTGTCTAGGAAATGGTCTAGGAAATAAGCAGGGAGTTGGACTAGAAGACCTCCAAGGTTCCTTCCAGCCCTATGATTCTATCTTCCATGACTTTACTTCCATGTTGAGAAGCAGCCTCTCAGTTCCCCTTCCCAAATTTATGCACTTCCTTTCTGATTCACTACTGGTGGAGACAAGAAGGATTAATAGATCTTTTGTATTATTAAAGAGAAAAAAAAGTGTCCTCCCCCAAAAAGCCACAGCAACCATGTCTCATCTGCACATTCAGGTGGCAGATAGCTGTAAAATGTGATCTCGCTCTGCAAAGATTTTGCAGAACATATGGTAACAATTGTTTTTGACAGTTAGGGTATTAGAATGGTTTCCATTTAATCAGATCTATTATGCAGATCTCCTTATTTGACAGTATTTCATAGATGACATTACTGTAATGCTTAGTACTTATTACAAGAATTGACATCCAGCAGTTAAAGATTACATTAAATCTAACAGATGGCACTCAATAACAGTTAGCTCTTGGCAGGATTTGACAAATGCAAAAGCATTTAGTACGATTTATGGCTATACATTTAGCAAGATTTTTATATTTTCCTTTTGAAGTTAAAATGGCAGGGTTTCAATAGTAGAAGACAGATTTCAAAAAACTGTAATTGTTCAAAATCCTGAGCAGTAAAATTTAATTTTCTGATTCCTTCAACTTGGGCACAATGCATTTTAAACATTGAAAAGAAATTAAAAATTAAACTCCAATTAAAAGAATATGATTGAATTGGGCATGAAGTATTATGAATATGTATAAAACTATGCAGGTTATAGAAAAGGAATATTTTTCCTTCTCCCATGACCAACAATATTGTCAATTTGTTTGATAATCAATAGACAATAGAATTCCTTTTTCACATCCTCCATCAATAATTTGAGGGTCTACCAATCACAGAGGGTAATAGCCTCTGACTTAAGCTGTTTTCGAAAGATCCTTGGACCAAATCATGGATAAATAATCACCCTGTTGAGTCATAAACTGCCAGATGAAGAAATGCTGCGCTTATAGGAAAACTCCAGCCAGAGAACCTGGGACCACCCAAGACGTATCTAATTGTTGTCCATTATTTGAATCGTGACGCTGGACTAGATAGCTCTTGGTCTAATTAGCATGCTGCTCTTATGTTCTGACAGATGGGGAGGGAGGGTAATCTCTTTTTATTCCTGCTGATAAAATTTGTCCTATTCGACGTCCCAGAGTTGATCCTTACAGCCCTCATCCCCAAACAAAATTCCCAAAATTCAGGATCATAGGAAGCTTTGTATTTAGGATATCAATACAGTCTGTGCATAGATGTACGCACATATATACCTCTTGAAAGAATAGATTCACATCTCACTCAACTGTAGCATTCACTGTCAAACTTCTGACTACCAAAGTAGCTATGTGCCAGTCCAGATCTGACCTCCAAAATGGGGAAATGCTTCTCTGAAAGATGATATCATGATTTCTGCTTTGGAACAAAAGTATTTGAACTGAGATTCCCCATGCTCGATAATCGCAAGTCAATATTTTTTACAGTAGACCTTGTCTATCCAAAGTTATTTTGGAAAATAATTCTCCTGTCTTTGGCAAGTTGTGCAAGGTTTTGTACTCTTTTGAATTTTGGTTTGACAAGACATAGCCATGATGTAAAAGAAAGGGATGCTGGAGCCTTAGAAAATGATGTTGCCCTCTATTTAATTTAATTTAATTTAATTAATTTAATTTAATTTAATTTAATTTAATTTAATTTAATTTAATTTAATTTAATTTAATTTAATTTAATTTAATTTAATTTAATTTAATTTAATTTAATTAATTCAATTTATATGCCGCCCCTCTCCGAAGACTGTTTAAGTGTCTCTAAAATCAGCCATTGTATTACCACATTCCCATAAGGAAGTCCATCATCTGGCAAGGGACAAACTCAGAATTCTCTCCTCCCACCCCATCCTCTTTCAACTATAGAATAAACATGGCAATGCTCAGCCTTGTGCATGTGCCTATCCAAATATTTCCACTGCCTTATCTTTTGATGCCTCCCCTTCCTCTCCCTTCTCTGCTTCCCTATCCTAACCTTGTTTCAAATTTCCTCCACCCTTCCTTCACCTGTCCTCTTGTATGATCTGACTGTTTTTGTCTCTTCTCCAGGCCTGGTGGCGGGTTGATCATAATTGATAGTATGCCTGACATTCGCAAAAGAAAACCCATACCCCTAGTTAGCGATTTGGTGAGGTTTCTTCTTCTAACATCTTTCTTCTCTCTCTCTCTCTCTCTCTCTCCAGCAGCTGCTGGCTTTATCTGCTCTGGAACAGCAGGAATTCCACTAAATGTGTCTCTGGAGCCAGCTAATGGAAGGATGAATGTGACCTCATAGATTGAAGTCCTTGAATTCAGTATTTTGTAATTTGAGATCTGGTGTAATCTTTGGCTGAGGCAGTGAATTGAAAAAAAATGCCCTGGTGCAAATTCTCTTGAAACCGTAAATGTCTTAAGTAGCCTCATTTGACCGATTGATTGTTTGATTTCATTGGTGTCCCATTTCCCACATTGAGAGAGGAGAGCGATGGGAAGGAAGACAGGGGTTGACTACATTGGTAAGATCTCTCTCTTTATATAGAGCAGGGGTCAGCAACCCGTGGCTCTGGAGCCCCATGTGGCTCTTTCATCCCTCCGCTGCAGCTCCCTGTCACTGGTCAGCGCCACAATTTTGAGAGGAGCTTCCGGTTGGGGGGATGAAGGATGGCACGACACGTGACTCTATGGCAAGGGGCGGGTTTTCTGGTCAGCTTCACCATTGATAGGGCTTTCGGTTAGGACAGATTGAGGAAAAAGGACGCTGCGCTAGGAGGAGACTCTATGGTAGGGGAACCGGACTTCTGGTCAGCTCCAGAATTTAACAGGAGGCTTCTGATTAGGACCTTTGTGGCTCTTTGAATGTTTAAGGTTGCTGACCCCTGATATAGAGAGATGGATACACTTATTCGTTTGCAAGAAAACACCATATCAGCCATCCCAAGCCTGGTGCCTTCCAAAGCCCTTTGTGAGATATTGGGCTGGAATCAAGAATATATTTGAACTAATAAGACTATAGTCCCAACGGCACCTGCTGCTTCAAAATTGAATCTAGCAGCAACAACATAGCCTTTGGCTAAATTCTATTTGGAATACAATAATTTAATATAGACGACGTTTCTTAACCTTGGCAATGTTATGATAGGTGTACCAAATCCCAGAATTGAACTCTCAGAATTCCCCAGCCAGCATGGGGATATATTTAATAGTTATTAACAGATATTTAATAGATATTAACATATCTTAAATCCCACATACAGTATTTTAAATTTGCTAAGATTGATTGAGGTTTCTTCAAGTCTTCAAATCCAGATTGGCTGCTACATAGGCACAGTCATATTGCAGCAATACAAAAATTGCATTGGCTTTTTTTTTTTTTTTGCTTCCTATCAAGGCTACTGCTCTTGGATTTTCTGAAATCTCCCATCCAAGTACTAACCAGGTCCAACCCTGCTTAATTTCCCAATTAGATTAAATCAACCAGATGTTGCCTCTCGTGGTGGAATGGGACAACTCATTGCAGCCAACTCGCCATGGCCAACTCGCTGTGGGACAATTCAACAATTCAATTTAATTATTTAAAATAATTTTAAAATATTTTAATTTTTGTCATTCACATTTCATTTTGTCCCTCCTTTGGTATCCTTTCTTTAATGATTCTATTCCACTATTTCTTCGATATTAGTGTAACTCGGTGGTGAGTTGTCTCGCAGCAAGTTGGCCATGGTGAATTGTCCTGTGGTGAGTTGGCCATGGTAGGTTGGCCACAGCAAGTTGGCCATGGCGAGTTGGCCAAAGCGAGATCCCTTCTACAATCTTGCAGTGGAAATGTATCTCTAGCAACTGCATTGCACCAGTTCTCAAATTATAATGAAGAATAATTTTTAATACCTTCAAAATTCAAAGGCCTAGAAAAAAACCAGTAAATAACAATTGCTGCCACAATTTTCGGGATGATCCCCTTTCTGCCCTAAAATGTAGCTCATAACAACACCTGAAAACAGTATTGGCAGGGAAGGAAAAATCACATCCTCCATTACTCTGGCTCCAGCGTGCGCCGCATCTTATTCAGTTGCCTCTGCTTTGCTTCGCTAATAAAGCTTGTTTTGTTTCTCTTCCATCTTCTGCTTGCTGATGCTGTTGTGGGTGCATTCTCTCTCAGGGGAGCCGCAGTAAAGTTTCTGCGCTGCATTAACAGCATGCCCGACATTAAGGCTGGACGTAAATCTCTTCCGCTAGTGATCAGCGATCTGGTGAGAACAAGGTGAAAGGGAGAACACCCCACCCCCAGGATTCCTCCTCCCCTGAACCCAGGATCCCAATAACAACCAGTTGCAAATGTCTGATTTAACAAATGCTGTACAAAATCCTTATCCAACATGGAACACCAAATGTCTTCCTGCATTTTAATTTTCCAATTTTGTCTCTTCCTCCTAACACCACACTCCCAAACCTCACTATTCCCAAGATACAACCCTTCCTGTTGTGCGAGGTCTACCCTTCAACATGTTTTTGACCCACCGCATTTCTTGCACTTTTCCTTGTATGCTTCCCTTATTGACAGATTCCCTAACCATCAGCCTTTCGGAGAAGGCATAGTTCAGTGAGAACTTACCTTTGAAGGAGATTCTTCAGGTAAATTGTCTCAGCAGGACTGATGAACTAAAATTTTAGAGTAGAGAATACTGGGAAGATATATTTGTGAGCCAAAAGCAACCATACTTCAGTGGTAGATAAATGAACTGGGTTAGGCCCCCAGCATCTCCAGAAAGAAGAGAGGATAATAGTGTCCCTTGCAGGAAGTTTTGTGAGATCACTCAATTCTAAGATGTGTAAACAAGTAATTTGTATAGAATGCAGCACCTAAAATCTTTCTGCCTAGTTGCTATCCTTTGCTAACTTCTGTACTCAAGAAATTCTGGGGACTACAGTCTTGTGTACAGTATATTAAAATTTCTATGTCACAAAGCATTCGAAGTTTGCAAATCCTGAAAGTTCTCATCAAGAAGTTGATAAAAACTATTATTAGAGTGACTAATTCAGTGGGGAAAAGTTATTGGAATGTCGGTCTGTGACATCCAGGGCTTCCTAATGTTTCCTTGAGCAACTTCCTTGAGTTTTGTTGGAAATTATTGCTTTAAATTTATACTAAATTTATATATGTGATTGTGAAGAGCTCCAAAGTTCTTCAGATCCCAAAACTTCATAGTTGGAGAATAATCAGAGTGATCAAATGTCATCAGGGAACCTTGGAATTATATTTAAGTATAAACAGAAAGCCTGATAAGTCCTAAGCAGAACTACAGTTCCCAAGACTTATTATCTGAGGCCTCTAAAAGATACTAGAAAGCCTAGATGGGATGCTTCACAAGTCACAAGGCAAAGTACAGGAATTGTAGTTTTATAGAAAAAACATATTAAAAAAAATTAAATTAGTTTCAAGTAGGTTTTAACTTAAAAGTTTAGGAAACCTTGAAAGCTAAGTTCTGGTATGATATAAATCGCCATCACCTACAGGTTTGATTCCCTTCACCCCTGCACCTATGCTTGCCTGTCTCTTACTAACTTCCTGCTTGCAACCTCTGGGTTTTATTGTCCTTCCTTTGTCTGTCTTCTGCCTGGGCTTCTGCTCCTTCTCTTTGATAATGCAGCTTCTTTTGTGTCTTTTGCAATAGAGGGAGGGGGGATGCTGAAGCCAGTGTCTTATTTACAAGTACCAAACTTTGGCGTGTAGGTTGGAATAGCACTTTGAACAGCCAATGGATTATAGATAGATTTACATATTATAGATATACTTTTGACATGAAGAAATATATTATGGCATAATAGGCATTATTTATTATCCTCTGGGAATTTGATAAGTTTGTAGGAATTGTTTTGCCACCAAGTCACTAAGGGGCACAGTAAAAGAGTGCTGATGTTGGTGAGTGGAAAAGGTGGAGTAGGATTAAGTGGGAATATGGACATGAAGTCTAAAACCAAGTTAAAACCTTATAGGGTTCTCCTCAACATGATGACCTTCAAATGTGTTGAAACTTCTGAAGTCTCACCACATTTGGAGAAGCCAAGATTGGAGAAAGTGGATTTTAATAGATATTAGAATGGAATGGAAACTTGTGGATTTAAGGCTTTTTTTGAATTCCAAGTCACACCATTTCAATGGACTCCATTGGCTGAAGCCGATGAGAGGTAAACCATTAGGAATTCTCTAGACACACGAACCAGAACTACTGGCCCCCTATCTCTGAAATAGGAAAAGAATTAGGAGTCTCCCAAATCTTTAAAGGATCTTGTGCCATTTTGCTTATCATAGGGAAGGTCTGGAAGAAAGAAAGTCTAATTTTTGTTTTGCATCATATTAACTTCTTTCCTCTCTTCTTGTGCTTTTTCATCCTCCAATACTTTACAGGCTATGGTGAGTAGTCCTTTTTTAATATTTATTCTTTGTAAATGCATTCTCAATTCACACATCTACTAAAATTTAGGGATGATTGCTAGTTTGGATTCTCCTAGTTTGCTAGTCTGGATTCAAAATTCAGACTTTTTTTTAATATAAAATATAGGTTTTTTTTTTACAAATATTCTATTTGTCTCTAAAGCAAATAGCAATTATGAAGATACAACTGGATCATTCATGAAAAAGAATGTGTACAGTCTGTATTACTTTGATTTAATTATTCTTTATGTTTCTTCCCACAGTCCTTAGTTCAGTCCAGGAAAGCTGGTATTACATCAGCACTTGCATCAAGCACTTTAAACAATGAAGAGCTAGTAAGTATCACAACTGCCTTTTAATTATTTACTTAAAACATTTAGGAAATGGATATCCTGAGCATTTGCTTAACAGCTCTGGTTGACTTATAGAAGTACAATAAAATTGTGTTAGAAACAAGAAATATAAAACACCAAACAATAAACATTAAATCCGTAATGCAAAACAGCTCAACATTAAAAGGCCTGGGTGAATACATATTAGACCCCTCCTAAATTATAATAAGGAGTGGTCTTGCTTCAATTCCCGAGAACATTGCTTTTTCATCATATGGATCATTCCACAAAGAAAGCACAATGATCCATTGAAGTCAAACAGAACCAGGGCAGGACATGAAACAGCTGCCATACTGATCTATTGGACAGAAAAAGTAAAGGAAATTTCAAGCAGTAGGGAAAGACAGTGTCAGAAAGCAAGAGGAGTGATATCAGCAGGTTGTGGCCCCTGTTGTGTATATAGTGCTCTGCCCTCTATTAGCAAGTGGTCCCCAAAACATTAGCATGAGAGAAACTTGACTCTAAGAGAAAAAAATGTTACCTAGTCTTTTTTCTGATTATAGAACATGTGTCAAGGAAGTATGGTTGTAACAGAGGACTCTTGCTAGAACATACCGTATTTTTTGGCGTATGAGACGCACCTTTCCCCCCCCTAAAAGGGGGTGTAAATTTAGGTGTGTCTTATACACCGAATGTAGCCCCGCCCACCCACTGGCCCCCATCCTTTGGCCTCTGCCTCCCAGAGGTTACCTCCTTGCAGCAAGCAGCAAGAAGAAACAGCTTGTTTTAGCTTCAGCACAGCCTAATTAGCACAAGTTGATTGGATCGGCCTCCCGACTCTCAGCTGTTTTGCTCTCAGCTGTTTTGTGCAGGGCTCTGCTGCTTGCTGCAAAGAGGTAAATTGCTGGAGCAGATTTTTTTTTTCCTTGTGCTAATCAAGCTATGCTGAAAACGAAAATGAAAGTAAAGCAGGCTGTTTGCTGTTTGCTGCAACGAGGCAAAATTGCTGGGAAGCAGAGGCAGATTTCTTTTTCTTGTTTTCCTCACCAAAAAAGGTAGGTGCGTCTTATAGTCCGGTGCGTCTTATACTCCGAAAAATACAGTAGGTCTGTTCCCCACTGTTGAGTTGAAAAGATAAGAATGGTATAGCCAAATCTTGAAGTCAAGATTTTAACTCTTGGACAGTCAAAAAAAGAGAGGAAATGTTACTTTCACATCAGAACCCCTAAGGATGAATGAAGGCTGCCTCATTTATGGGCTGGGGACAAGAGGAAGACAACACCTTGGGGCAGGGGTGAAATGCTCCCGGTTCGGACCGGCTCGGGCGAGTAGGTAGCGATGATGGCCGGTGGTTCGGAGAACCGGTAGCAATGGCAGCTGGAGGCTCCGCCCACCCGCCCCATTCCCCGGACTCGGGGAATACACTATTCCGGACTCCTACTGCTCACCTTTCTCCCACGGCCGGCTGTCAGGGAAGGCAAGTGCCCGAAAGGTTCCAGAGTTGGTCACTCTCCTTCTTGAATGAGCCGCTCTGGTCCACGCGCCGGCTGTGCAAGCGCACATCCAATCTGCCACTGAATGAAATAAACTGTGCCTTGCGCAGCCGGCGCATGGACCAGAGCAGCTCATTCAAGAAGGAGAGTGAGCGACTCCGGTACCTTTCGGGCGCTTGCCTTCCCTGACAGCCAGCTGTGGGAGAATGGTGAGCAGTAGGAGTCCAGGGAATGGGGCGGGTGGGCGGAGCCGCGGGAGAAAGAAATTTAAAAAGTTTTCCTACCGGGTTCTGTGGGTGTGGCTTGGTGGAAGGGGGTCTTGTGACAGAGTGGGCATGGCTGTGAGTGACATCGAGTTGGCCACGCCCACTCAGTCATAGGACACCCCCCACCAAGCCATGCCCACAGAACCGGTAGGGAAAAATTTTAGATTTCACCTCTGCCTTGGGGACAAGCAGCAAAAAAAGATGTTGCCAGGGCAAACACAGAAAGGCCCATAATATTTAGCCACTATTCACAAAAAATAGTGATAGCTAAGTCATTTGCCTTTCTTGTTCCAACCTGTATACTCTCTATTTTTTCCCCCCATAGAAAAACCATGTTTACAAGAAGACCCTCCAAGCCTTAATCTATCCCATCTCTTGCACAACCCCCCATAATTTTGAGGTGTGGACTGCCACTACTCCCACCTATTGTTACGAGTGTGAGGGCCTGCTCTGGGGCATTGCACGCCAAGGAATGCGGTGTACTGAGTGTGGAGTGAAATGCCATGAAAAGTGCCAAGACCTGCTCAATGCCGACTGCTTGCAAAGTGAGGATCCCCTTGCATGGTGGATTTGGGGACAGGAGGAAAAGGGTGTTGTTTGAAACCAAAATTGGGGGAAGAAATATCAGTTCTGTATGCTATGCTGACGGTAATTTATTGTTGTTGTTTGGTCACTAAGTCATGTCCAACTCTTTACAGTACCATAGCAATAGCACTTACACTTATATACCACTTCACGGTGCTTTACAGCCCTCTCTAAGCGGTTTTACAGAGTCAGCCTATTGCCCCCAACAATCTGGGTCCTCATTTTACACACCTTGGAAAGATGGAAAGCTGAGTCAACCTTGAGCTGGTGAGATTTGAACTGCTGAACTGCTGGCAACAGGCAGTCAGCAGAAGTAGCCTGCAGTACTGCATTCTAACTACTGCGCCACCACGGCTCTAGCATGCCAGATTCCACTGTCCTCCCCTGTCTCCCAGAGTCTGCCCAAATTCATGTTCATCGTGTCGATGATACTATCTAACCATCTCATCCTCTGCCGTCCCATTCTCCTTTTGCCTTTAGTCTTTCCCAATATCAGGGTCTTTGCCCATGAGTCCTCTCTTCTCATTTAGTGTCCAAAGTATCTTGAGCTTCAGCTTTAGCATCTGTCCTTCCAAAGAACAGTCAGGATTTCTTTAGGGTTGACTGATTTGATCTCCTTGCAGTCCAAGGGACTTTCAAGAGTCTTCTCCAGCACAACAATTTGAAAGCAGCTGATGATGGTAATATTTTGCATCAAAAATGCAAAGGATCTGTAAGCTCTAGTAATAAAAGTCAAGGAACCCAATGAAAAAATGGGACTAAAATCTAAAGAAAGCCAAATTAATGAGCATAGACACACCAACCAGCCTTAGTACTAATAGTGAAGATATTGAAGTGATAGATAGCTCCCACCTCTTAGGATCAACCATCAAGAGTAAAAGGACAAGCAGTAAGAAATATGCCACGACTGACTTGGAAGAGGTGTTCAGATGGTACAATATGTATACCTACAAAGATCAGAATAGGGCAGATAATAGTGTTCACTTGACACAACAGAGAAATGAAAGTTGGACTTTGAGTAAACAGGATAGAAAGAGTATTGATGCTTTGGTGTTGGGAAAAGAAAACTTCTGAGAATACAGAGAACAGCCAAGGAAATAAACAAATGGATCATCAAACAAATCAACCCAGAGTTCTCACTGACCAGGCTCAATTTATTGTACTTCAGACATACAGTACGTAAATATCCAGCTCTCTAGAGGTTTGAATGTTGGGAAAGATGGAAGGAAAGGGATGAAGATAACCAGTAGCAAGCTAGATAGATATGGTTACAATGGTGATGGATGTACTATGGGAAGACCTAAAGAACCAGGTTAGGGTCAGATCATCATGGAGAAAATCTATCTACGTAGTCACTAAAAGCCAACACCAATTTGATGGCATAAAGCAATCACTATAAGGAAGGTGAAGACAGAGCACTAATAGACTCAGAAATGAAATCTTCAAATTAAAATCAAATTGAAATGCATTACATAGTTATTTAGTTGCTGCATGCAGTTATTTATTTTCCCTCATGTTAAATGATACAATTCATTATCAAAATGAATTAAAGAAATGGAATTCCTCATATACAGATAGACAACATATGACATTTCTGATGCTCTGAACTTCAACGCCTAGCAAGCGGGGCCAGTAGTGAGAAATTCTCGGAGTATAGTTCAGTTGTAGGAATGTCTAGAGCACGGCCCTGGATTTAGATGAAAAGAGGCCCTAGGCTATTCCACTTATGAGGCCCTTTCACCTATAGTGAAAGTGTAATTTTAATTTTGCTAACAATTTGAATGTAGGCCCCTCTTGATCTTGAGGCCCCCTCTTGATCTTGAGGCCCTAGGCTGAAGCCTAATTAGCCTATAGGAAAATCCGGCCCTGCTAGAGCAGGGATGTGAAACTCAAGGCCCATGGGCCGTATTCGACCCATGGAGTGCTTAGATCTGGCCCGCGGGTCCAGCCTGGAAACAGCGAAGGACCGGCCCGCGGTGCCTCTGTCAGTGTAAATGGATCTTGGGAGGGCCACGGGCGGCCCTCCCAGGCTGTTTTCAGCTGCGATGGCCTCCTGCAGCCCTCTGCCAGCAAAAATGGAGCAGTGTGGGGGAGGGGGGCACACGCAGTCCTCCTGAGCTCCATTTTCACTGGCAGAGGATTGCAGAAGGCCATCGTGGCCGAAAACAAAGCTCAGGAGCCCATTTTCACTGGCAGAGCGCTCGGGCCACCACAGGCATGCCCAACATGAGTGACGTCAAGATGGCCATGTCCCCCGCAGCCCCTCCGAGGTCAAACACAACCCTGATGCAGCCCTCAATAAAATTAAGTTTGACACCCCTGATTTAGAGTCTTACAGTTTGCCTACCCATGCTGTTATCAACAGAGATAACAAACAATAATGATAGTAACCACAATTATTGCATGTGAGGTTATCAATGCTATGTTTCTTCTGGTGCACAGGGGCAGCAGAGAAGAGTTCTAAACATGGGGCAGAAGATCGCACGCAGAATATTATTATGGTGCTGAAAGACCGTATGAAAATCCGGGAGCGGAATAAACCAGAAATCTTCGAGTTAATCCAGGAGATCTTTGCGGTGTCCAAGACCACCCACACCCAGCAGATGAAGGCAGTCAAGCAGAGCGTTCTGGATGGCACTTCAAAATGGTCGGCCAAGATCAGCATCACAGGTACCATGCCAATAACTTTCTGAACTTAGAATAACTTTATTGTCACTTTAAATGTACACTCAATGGCATACATTAAAATTAAATTTTGTTGCATACAGCTCTCAAAGGGTCACCACCTCCAATATACACTACATAAACATGGCCAATTTTTTTTTTTTTTTTTGCATATAACCCCATACCCACATATATTCTGGATTTCTTCTATGCAGGGGTATATGTAAGAACAGACCAGTCTATTAAGTTTTGTTTTGCTCCAATTCTCATTCTGCCAACCTTTTTTTTTTTTTGCCCCCATTTCTTCATCTATGTGATGTTCTCTTTATTTTCTTCAGTTTTTGAAGTACATGCTTTTTAATGTGTTATTTTCGAAACATTATTTGATGCACTTTTAATGTATTCATCTATAAAAGTAATTTTCTCTTTTATACTACCCTTGTGTAGATTTTTTCCCCATCAGTATTTGAATTTAGGTGAGCACTTTCTTTCTTCCCCATGGACTTTTTTTGTATGCTTTTTGTTGGGTATTCATAAAAGTGTATTATAAATGCCAAAAAAGGAGACAATTCAAAAAAACGAGAATACTAAAGGACAATTGTCCTTGAATTAATTTGTAAGTTTAAGATCAATTTGAGCAAATGTCTCCCCATCTCTGGAGACACTTATGGACTGTGGAGACATCCGTGTTTAATTTATTTTGAGGAGGGTCAAGACCTAAAAGCATATAAAGCTGTTTTTCCCTGTTCACATTTTGGGATGGAAGGGATCTGTTATTTTTAGAGGAGTACTCAATAATGCTTGAACTGCCTGAAGTTCTTGGTTCTCAGTTTAAACTTAAAGGTAGCATATGAATCAAACCAATAAATTAAGGCTAGCCATCTTTCACACAAGCGCCAGTGTGGTTAAGGCAGAAGACTAGAAACCAGGAGACTGTGAGTTCTAGTTCTACCTTTTGCATGAAGTCAGCTAAATGACTTTAGGATAGGCATACAGTCCTGTGAGGCAATGGGAAACCACTTTTGAAATCTTGCCAAAAATACTGCAGGGACTACGATAGTTTAGGCAGTTAGCCGGATCTGAAGGCATACATTTAAAAAAAATATTTCACAAATTGGCAAATGCATTGTTTTTATTCTAATCAACCTAGAAAAGAAAAATAAATGTTAAACTCTTTTTATGCCTATTATCTAACCCTAACTTTTTTTTCCATTTATTTTCTTTGTTCATGTGTTGCTTTTGTTGTTTTATTTTTTGGGGTGTGTGTGTGTTCTGGTATATGTCTATCTTTCCACCTAATCAACATGGTACTTGTGTGTGGCTTATGTATTTGTAGTTGTTTGTGCACAAGGCCTGCAGGCGAAGGATAAAACGGGCTCCAGTGACCCCTATGTAACCGTCCAGGTTGGAAAGACCAAAAAGAGAACAAAAACCATTTATGGAAATTTGAACCCCGTCTGGGAGGAAAACTTCCACTTGTAAGTGAATCATAAAGCATCTGCCTCTAAGGCATTTGGATGGGAATGCTACAGGACCTCCTTAACTGACATACAAATTCACACCAGCAGGCTAAGAGTTGGATCTGATATCCTTTAGCAGCAGCAGAATGTGACTAAAGAGGTACAAGATGTTCAGCAATGTTCTACTTTCCATTCCAAACATTGTTCTGATGTAATGGTAGGTTGGAAAGACTGAGAGAGACTGGGAAGAGACACTGGCAAGGGAATAGTCAAATAAAAGAGAGCGTAGCCCATAACTGGATAGTGGGTGGAGGAAGAAGAGACCTATCCCTAGTTTCTTAGGATGAAAGAAGACAGCGAGGGGGGTTGTTTTTTCAGGCTTGTAAGATTCTGTCAATGTAGCTTTACAATCAAGTCCATTCCACACCAGTCAGTTAGAACTGTAGAAGCTTCTTGGATGAGAAGCAAAATGTTTTCAAAAAAACCAAGAAAGCCCAGTTGCCTTTTGGAAAAAAGCACCTTTGGGACAACCATGACCTGAATGATTGAGACTCTCCATAGACATAATAAAGTAGAGTTAGCTTATCTGGTTATGATTCCTACCTGATTTACCCCACAAGGTGGATACCCGAGAATTGCTTAGCTCTGACTTCTACGCTTCCAAGCTAAAACTTTTACTTGATCCAGTGGAGTATATTCTTGGAGCTAGAGGATAAATTTCAATGCCAAAATCTCTCTTGTCCCCTTCCTAACCACAAAACATGTCTCATGATTTTGAGGCAGGAATCAGAAATTACAAGCTAATAGCTATTACAGCCTTCTTTCTTCCACACCTCAAATATATTTATTGTAGCCTGCAGGCACCAAATATCCGGAATTCAGATTACCTTAGAAGTAGGTAGGGTCAGAACTCTTTTGGCTCTTAGAAATCAAAAAGCTGCTTTTCCAAGAATGTGGGATTACTGCCTTATTTCTGGAACTGAAACTTATTTAGTTAGCAATAACAGCTGTTGGAGAGAGTCATTCCTGTGTATCAAGACATTATGGACAGTTTAGTTATTGCTTTATATATCTGTTGCAGAGAAACATTCCTGAATTTTCTCAAGGGAGAAGATTGAAGAAAGATTTCCCTTCTACCCCCAATTTGGGCTTTTATCTTTTTCCCCCCTTTCCAGTTACTTTAATGAAGGCTTGTGTAAGACTCACTGCCCACAGAGTACAGGAATAATTGATAATTGTAGTAGAATTTTTTGCATGGCAGGTAGGTGACCACCCTTTCCATCTCTGCTGGTGGATCTCCAGAATATCTCCTCAGTTACTGCCTGTTTTCCCAAAAATTAAAGATTAATTAAAAAGTCTACTTACAGTTAAAAATTAATAATTTGCCTGGCAAATTAATGAATAATGTAAATTCATAATGTACATAATTCCATAATGTAAATGGATTTTTAATTCAAGGAAACATTGATTAAAATACTAAACTATGCAGAGCTAGAAATGAAGATAAATGGAGGGAGGGAGGGGGAATATAATTAATGTTGAGGATAAAGAGATCTTGCAAGGAAATGTGTAATGGCCTTAGTAATTACAAGGTCTCCTGTAGGTTCTAGGAGTCACTGAATCACTTGCCCTTCCGTTAGTAACTATGTCTCCTCTCATAGTGACAGCTTCTATTTATTACTTCACCTCTTTTCCCAATTTCCTCCACGACCAGTGAGTGTCATAACTCCTCCGATCGAATTAAGGTTCGGGTATGGGATGAAGACGATGACATCAAGTCTAGGGTAAAACAACGCTTCAAGAGGGAATCTGATGACTTCCTGGGTCAGACAATCATTGAAGTGCGGACACTGAGTGGAGAAATGGATGTCTGGTACAATCTGGGTAAGCAGTCATCCAGCCTCAACAGGGACACATATTTATGGGCAGCTTTCCATCTCAATGAGTCATAAGCATCCGTAAGGCAGACCATTTCTTCAGAAAAGAGACCTAGATTTATTCACTGTCTCTATATTAGCAATATGTTCAGTCTGACATACAAAATCTAGATCTGGTAGTTGGCCATTGACCTCCCAGATAAAAACCTCAAGGAGGCCAGTTTTGCAGTGAACCCCACACAGACCTATCAGCTTTAGCAGATCAGTAAGAAAATTGACAATTTACTCTGAAGAATATTGGAGTGAATCATTTGCTTTGACAAAAGATGGAACTAAAGTAACTCCGGATAAATCCTTGGAACAATTTGACTGCTCCTAAAATCTACAAGGGTGGAGGTGGGGGTGCGGTGGAGACTATTGCTAGTATTCCTACTTTTATAGGCCTTTTAGAGGCATCACACTGTATCGTCTCAACTAGCTGGATTCACTTATATTCTTGCTTATTCTGGGATATTCATCCAGACTTCATTAAAAAGAAAAATCCCCTTTCCCTCATCAATCCTGTAAATAACTGTACCAATCTTCTCTCCCCATCCCTGACTTGTTTCAGACAAGCGAACAGATAAGTCAGCTGTATCCGGAGCTATCCGATTGCACATTAGTGTGGAGATCAAAGGAGAGGAGAAAGTGGCACCTTATCATGTGCAGTACACCTGCCTTCATGAAGTGAGTGAAAAGGCACATAGAAATTCACCATATCACAAATTTTTGTGATATGGTGCACAGGTCCCAGCCCTATATGCAAATATACTGAGAAGTGCAGGGAGCCATCTCATCCTGCTACAGAACTGGGCTGAAGTGTAATGGTTGGTTCCCAGAGTGACAAAGGTTCATGAAACCAATAATATAAGAGTCAACTGAGCTGAAATGGGCAGCTATAGAAATTAAATAAATAAATAAGCAAGCAAGCTGCAGACTCCCCACTGACAGTCAAGTGACCTGCCTCCTCAGAGGATCACAGGAAGGCTGTTAGGAAAGGATCTTGGAGGTCTTCTAGTCCAAGGTTGAACCAACAGTTTAAAAAGCTACCAGTTCCTCTGAACTGGTATTTCCGATGATTAGCTGTGCAGCGCAGTTTAGCTTTGCTAGAAAGCAGGAAATCCTGCTTTCTAGCGAAGCTAAATCATGCACCACAGCTGATCCCCCCCTCGCTTCTACTTACCTTCCCAAGTCTCCTTTTAGTGTGTACTGCGCATGCGCGCATGTGTGCCAGCGCATGTGCGGCCAGCGAACTGGTAGCAAACCGGTTTGGATTTCACCACTGGACACACCCTAGTAGTAGGCCGGGCATTGGGGACCCCTGTTCTAGTTCAACCCCCTGGTCAAGCAGGAGACCTTATATTATTCTGGACAAATGGCTGTCCAATCTTTTCTTAAAAACTTCCAATGATGGAGCACCAATAACTTCTAAAGGCAAGCCATTCCACTTGAAGTAGTTGCTGAAGAGCCTGACAAGTGTTTGCTAAAAAAAAAAAACATCTCATTCCATAAAACATTATTTCTGTTCCTAAGGAAAGTAAATCTACTTATGGATATGATGCCTATCTGAGCGCAATGGTTTTGCTGAGTTCTTCTCAAGATAATATCAATATTAGATAAAGTTAATACTTTAATTCCCACAATGGATGACTGGCTGGAAAAACTGATGGAATTAGTAGAGATGGCTAAATTGACTGCCCTAATCAAATAAAAGAATACAGTTAACTTTGTTTCCACTTGGAAACCACTTCTGGACTTTGTGCTTGAGGTGGGGGAAAAAATGAAACTTTGATTTTGGTTTTGCTGGTTAGATAGGTTAGTTGTTATAGAAGTGGCTACTATGTATTACAGTATTACACAAAAGTTTAAAAAAATTAAGCTGTATGTTATTCTTATTCTACTGTGCTAAAAAGAGTCAGACATCAATGCTTTTCTTTCATTTCCTCCTTTTAGCCTACACTTTTTCCTCTTCTCTTTTTCCTTCCATTTTCCCTTTATTGTCATTTTTCTTTGTATTTAATATTTTGATAAACTAATAAAAAATTTTGAACAAAAAAAAATAGCAATGTTCTGTTGACCTCGATACAAACCACTCTTCTTTCTTGACCCCCTCAGTCATGGGAGTTTTCTGATTTAATTTTATTTCTTCTCTAAATCGCTTTTAGAACCTATTCCATTTTGTGACGGATATCCAAAACAACGGTGTCGTCAAAATCCCAGATGCAAAAGGGGACGATGCTTGGAAAGTATATTTTGATGAAACTGCCCAGGAGATTGTGGATGAGTTTGCTATGAGATACGGAGTAGAGTCCATCTATCAGGCTATGACGTGAGTATCTGTAATTCAGGACAGACTATATTTATCTTGGATCTCAGAACATCAGTATTCCAGAGATTCGAAGGCAGGGCTTCTGCATCCTTCCTGTTTAAAAAATGTTGATAAAATTCTTTACACACACACACACACACACACACACACACACATCAACATCATTATATGAACAGTGAGGCATCTGGGTATCATTCATTTAAATACAAATAATAATAGTAATATTAATATTTGTTACATTAATCATACTTATGTAATTGTGGTGTTGTTATACATATTTGTATTAGAGTGTGTTCCTTCATTGTTTAGTTGTTCAGTGTTTTGTGCACCTATTCATATATTCATGCACATATTCTAATAACAATCACAATATTATTTAAACATACATAGTGATACCATCTTTCAACATCTAATCTTTACAGCTAACTATTACTTTTAGTATATTATATAAAAATATGTATAATAATATTCCTCCTTGATCTTGTTTCTACCTCTATTCTAGCTCTCAATAAAGCCAATTTTATATTAAACAGTATTCCCTTTCTAACCATAATCTCTTGCCTACTTTAGTATTTCAATTCATATTCGTTTTTTGACTTGCCTCTCAAACTCCTCTCTTGGTCTTTGTCTCTGTCTACATATTTCCTATTTAACCCAAATATTTCTTCCATGTCTACTATCTTTTGCTGCCGTACCTCCAGAGGATCTGCCCAAGCCCCTATCTTCTCTTCAAAAATACCTTTCTTTTTATCTAATCCCATTTTTTGATCTCTTAATATATATTGTCTCTTATTTGATTTATGTCTTTATTGTCTTCTCCTTCTCTTCTTGTTTTATTTGTTGATTTATCTGTTCTGTCTTTTCCTCTAGTCTTTCTATTATCTCCTCTATTTCCTGTGTTTTATGATCTTCATTCACTGTCCCTTGTTGAACATTTTCTGATTTCCACACAATGTCATGCATTAAGTCTTTTATCTCCCTGTGGTTCTTTATCAACATATCTTAAGTACTTTTGAGCATCAACACCATTTCTTTTTGAAATCCATTCATCTCCCCCTGATGCAACATCTTGTCTTATTTTGATAGGTCCAAATATTGCTCAATAGCCTGTCAGTAGTCTGTCACCGTTCCAAGGTCTCAATTGTCTATGATCTCAGAAAGCCAGCATAGAAACTGTTTGCTCAATCCTAGCGTTGCTCCTCAGGGGAATGCAATAGTTATAGTTCTTTGTATCCCACAGTTAATCAATTAGTTCCATTTATGTAATCCAGGAAGATTTCCAGATGTCTCCTTAAGTCCACTCTATAAATTCAGTCCTAGATCCTGGCATTTAAAAGTCACTTTCTTTAGATGTCTTCAATAATCTCACAGTTAAACTTCCAATAACCATGAAGTAAACAGATATAGAACAGTAGATAGCACAGCAGTCCTCCAGGTGTTATTTATTTCCACTCCCCCCCCCCCTTTGTCTTATCAGTACTTCCCAAGGTTGTAGGAGTTTAGTATATATTCCATTCACCAGTAGATGGCGCCTTCAGCTTAAATTTCAATGTTGCACAAAATCTGACAAAGATTTATTTCAGTTTTTTGCAAATAGTCAATATTCAGACAAATAATTCCAGCATTTTAAAATGCCTTACCAAAATATTGCCAATAAAGTTTTAAAATCCAGTCTTCCTATATTTTAAAGATTTTGCACTCTCCCTTTAGTTCCTTTTCTTTCGGGTCTATAATTTTTCTCTCTGTAATATTCACCGCTTTGACAAGCATTTCAAAGAGTCTCTTTTCCAGGGTTTATTTTCTTTGGGGTTAGGTTCTAGGGATAAAAAGAATCACCTCACCCAGTTCCAATCACTGTTCATTTACACCGCTCCAGCACATTCTTTGTTTCTTTGGATGCCCCAGCTTCATGGCAGCCATAATGGCTGCCACTCCTCTTCATTGTTGGATGGGAGGGAATCCCTGGGTACAGCTGGAGAGCTGCCGCTCTCTGCAACCTACAGGGTGCCCCACCTTTTTTCGTCACCCTACAGGGTGACTTTAGCCCCTTGGGGGGCCCTCCAACGAGGAGGATTTGGCATGAGTTCGCGAAGCCCTGCTCCTCACGTCCAATCTTGCCGCGACATCAAACCCGACTTGATAAAATTCTTACAGAATCATTACTTGGGCATGGTGACCAAACATATGTAGAGTTATTCATTAAAGAATCTCAGGTTGCAGTTTAGGTGGATGTCCTTTTACAGCAGGGGTGAACATCTATAGCACCTTTACCATGCTGGCTCAGAAATTCTGGGAGTTGAAGTTCGCAGGTTGTAAAGGTGCTATAGTTGCCCATCCCTGTTCTACAGGGATCTTGCAGATCAAAAATTGTGAGTGGAGAGACAATACAAAGATGTAAAGAAAGCAACACCAGCAGTGGTTGTAAGTCCAGTGCAAAGAACTGCAGAGGTGATTTTGGAGAAAGAATGTGGCAGTTCGTGAAATATAAATTAAGCCCAAGACTGGAAAGGCATGTTAGAAAGAAACATGAATGCATCTTGATTCTCTTTGGTACAATGGGGAGGAAAGGGAAAACATGGTCAGCTTCCAACATTCTGTTTTTATACATTATAACAATAAAAATATACTTCCAGCAGTCTTTGTGATATTTGTTTCCTGAACTGGTTTACCTCAAAGAGCTAAATGCACAGTGATAATTGTTTTGTGACCGTGAACCCAAAATTCTGTAACAGTGAACTCAAAATTTCCTTAAAATGCCATATGTATCTACCAACCCCAAACTGTTCCTACCTCTGGCTTTGAAACTACCTGAAATTTCCTTTTTCTCTGTATTTCTATGCTGCAGGCACTTTGCCTGCCTTTCCTCAAAATACATGTGCCCAGGGGTGCCTGCTGTAATGAGTACTTTATTGGCCAACATTAATGCTTATTATGCACATACCACTGCCTCCACCAATGTCTCTGCCTCTGACCGTTTTGCCGCTTCCAATTTCGGGGTAAGTCCGATGGTGCGTAGAACACTCATTTCTTACTTTTACTCTTTGCTTTTTTCCTGGGGGGTGCATGATGACAGAGGGAGTGGCCTGGTGAAAAAGGACACCTGATTCTTTGTGTGCAGCCACTCACTCAACCCCAGAAGAAATTTTGTGGGGAAAAAACTCTCACAGCCTTATCAAATGATTTCTAGGGAATCATTTGATGTCCTGGGGTTGGTGGTGGTATTTATGCTGCACATATCTCGCCAATAGAAAGAGGGAACATGTTTGCCCAACCTACATAAGTCAACACAGAGGTTGGTAAACTATGGTTCAATGTGAGCAAGAACAACTCAAACAGGGTGGGATTTAATAGTGAAAACAATTGGCAGGGGAGGGATTACTGGAAAAATATAGCCAATCCTGTGGTGCCTTTTTCCTAGAGCCCTCCCATAGCAGTGGTCACAACCTGAAACCAGGTCAAAGCTCCCTGGTTTAATGGTTCTAGACTTCCAAATAATTAGGGCAGCTTTCCTTCCTTCCTTCCTTCCTTCCTTCCTTCCTTCCTTCCTTCCTTCCTTCCTCCCTCACTCCCTCACTCCCTCACTCCCTCACTCCCTCACTCTCATTTCCATTAAACCTTCCTTCCTCTCCTCTCTAATCTTTACTCCCTTCCATTTCCCCTCCCCTCCCCTCTTCTCCTCTCTCCCCTCTCCTCTCCTTTCATCTCCTCTCCCCTCCCCTCCCCTCCAGTGCCCTCTCCCCTCCTCTCCTTTCCCCTCTCCTTTCCACTTCCCTCTCCTCTCCTCTCCCCTTCCCTCTCCCCTCTCCTCTCCCCTCCTCTCTCCCCTCCCCTCTCCCCTCATCTCCTTTAATCTCCCCTCCTCTCCCCTCCTCTCCCCTCCTCTCCTCTCTCCCCTCCCCTCTCCTCTCCCCTTTCATCTCCCCTCCCCTCATCTCCCCTTCTTTCCCCTCCCCTCCCTTCCCGTCTCCCACCTCCTCTCCTTTAATCTGCCCTCCTCTCCCCTCCCCTCTCCTCTCCCCCTCCCCTTCCCTCTCCTCCCCTCTCCCCTCCCCCTTAAACCTTCCCTCCTCTCCCCTCCTCTCTAATCTTTACTCCCTCCCTCCCATTTCCTCTCCCCTCCCCTTCCTTCTTCCCTCCTCTCCCTTCCCCTCTCCTCTCCTCTCTCACTTCGCCTCCCCTCCTCTCCTCTCCCCCTTCCCTTCCCTCCCCTCTCCCCACCTCTCCTCTCCCCTCCCCTCTCCCCCTGCCCTCTCCTCTTTCCTCTCGTCTCCTCTCCTCTGCTCCCTTTCTTACCAAACAGTTTAATTAACTCACTGTCCAAAAACCAAA